>NW_026558395.1:364711-729422 GCF_026930045.1 Uloborus diversus
TCAGTCAGTCAGTCAGCCTTATTCAGTCAGTCTGTCAGTCATCCTTATTCAGTCAGTCAGGCAGTCAGTCACTCAGCCTCATTCAGTCATTCTGTCAGTCAGTCAGTCAGTTAGTCATTCAGTCAGTCAGTCTCAGTCAGTCAGTCTGTCAGTCGGTCAGTCCAGACCAGTCAGTCAGTCAAGCAGTCAGTCATTCAGTCTCAGTCAGACGGTCAGTCAGTCCAATAAGTCAGTCACTCAGTCAGTTAGGCAGTCAGTCAGTCAGTCTCAGTCAGTCAGTTAGTCATTCAGCCAGTCAGTCAAGCAGTCAGTCATTTAGTCTCAGTCAGTCAGTCAGTCAGTCCAGTCCAGTCTCAGTCAGTCAGGCAGTCAGTCAGTCAGTCTCGGTCAGTCAGTCAGTCTCGGTCAATCAGTGAGTCAGTCAGTCAATCAGTATCAGTCAGTCAGTCAGTATCAGTTTGTCATTCAGTCAGTCTGTCAGTCAGGCAGTCTCAGTCAGGCAGTAAGGCTCCGACCGACAGAACTCCGATAGCCTAATGGCTAGACCGCTGGTCTTCCAAGCGAGTGGCCTGGGTTCGAGTCCCAGCCGGAACGAATATCTTCAATGTATATATTTCTTTTCTAATTTGAAAATTCTTTTTTTTTTCAATTTCTTTCCTTTGCAATTATTGATTATTTATGTAGGGAAGAAAATTCTGAGTCAGTTTAATTTTTCGACACGAAGATTTCAAAGTGTTTAAATAAACAATTACCAAGGTGCATTTTTTGTTTTTATTATATTTAAAACTCCCACCGACAGAGCTCCCATAGACTAATGGCTAGAGTGTTAGGCTTCCAAGCGAGTGGCCCTGGGTTCGAGTCCCAGCCTGAACGAAAATCTTCAATGTATACTTTTAGTTTCTAATTTGAAATCTCTTCTTCTTTTTTTTTTAATTTTTCTCTTTTGCGAATATTGATTATTTATGTAGGGAGAAAAATTCTGAGTCAGTTTAATTATTCGACCTGTAAATTTCAAAGTGTTTGAATCAATAATTACCAAGGTGCATTTTTTGTTTTTATTATATTTAAGACTTCCATCGACAGAGCTCCGATAGCCTAATGGCTAGACCGTTGGGTTCCAAGCGCGTGGTACTGGGTTCGAGTCCCGGCCGGAACGAAAATCTTCCATGTATAAATTTCTCTTCTAATTTGAAGATTCTTTTTTTTTTTCAATTTCTTTCTTTTGCAAATATGGATTATTTATGTACGGAAGAAAATTCTGAGTCAGTTTAATCATTCGACCTTTAGATTTCAAAGATTTTAGATCAATAATTACTAAGGTGCATTTTTTGTTTTTATTATAATAAAGACACCGATCAACAGAGATCCGGTAGTATATTGGCGAGAGCGTTGGGCTTCCATGAGTGTCGCCCTGGGTTCAAATCCCAGCCGGAAAGGAAATCTTAAATGCAAATATTTTTTTCTAATTTTATATTTCTTTTTTTTTATTTTTCCCTTTTGCGAAGTCAGTCAGTCAGTCTGACAGTCAATCAGTCAAGCACTCAGTCATTCAGTCTCAGTCAGTCAGTCCAGTCAGTCAGTCACTCAGTCAGTCAGTTAGTCCTTCAGCCAGTCAGTCAAGCAGTCAGTCATTTAGTCTCAGTCAGTCAGTCATTCAGTCAGTCAGTCAGTCGGTCAGTCCTGTGCAGTCAGTTAGTCACTAAAGCAGTCAGTCAGTCTCAGTCAGTCAGTCAGTCAGTCAGTCCAGTCCAGTCTCAGTCTAAGTCAGTCAGTCTCGGTCAGTCAGTCAGTCAGTCATTCAGTCAGTCAGTCAGTCAGGCAGTCAGTCAGTCGGTCAGCCTTATTCAGTCAGTCTGTCAGTCAGTCAGTCAGTCAGCCTTATTCAGTCAGTCTGTCAGTCATCCTTATTCAGTCAGTCTGTCAGTCAGTCAGTCGGTCAGTCCTATCCAGTCAGTTAGTCAGTCAAGCAGTCAGTCAGGTAGTCAAGCAGTCAGTCAGTCAGTGTCAGTCAGTCATTTAGTCATTCAGTCAGTCAGTGAAATAGCCAGTCAGAGAGTCAAGCAGTCAGTCAGTCAGTCTCAGTCAGTCAGTCAGTCAGTCTCGGTCAGTCAGTCAGTCAGTCATTCAGTCAGTCAGTCAGTCAGGCA
This sequence comes from Uloborus diversus, assembly GCF_026930045.1. Taxonomy (NCBI): domain Eukaryota; kingdom Metazoa; phylum Arthropoda; class Arachnida; order Araneae; family Uloboridae; genus Uloborus; species Uloborus diversus. The sequence goes on from NW_026558395.1 coordinate 366,859, forward strand.
GTCAGTCAGTCGGTCAGCCTTATTCAGTCAGTCTGTCAGTCAGTCAGTCAGTCAGCCTTATTCAGTCAGTCTGTCAGTCATCCTTATTCAGTCAGTCTGTCAGTCAGTCAGTCGGTCAGTCCTGTCCAGTCAGTTAGTCAGTCAAGCAGTCAGTCAGGTAGTCAAGCAGTCAGTCAGTCAGTGTCAGTCAGTCATTCAGTCAGTCAGTGAAATAGCCAGTCAGAGAGTCAAGCAGTCAGTCAGTCAGTCTCAGTCAGTCAGTTAGTCAGTCAGTCAGTCAGTCAGTCAGTCAGTCCAGTCTCAGTCAGTCAGGCAGTTAGTCAGTCAGTCTCGGTCAGTCAGTGAGTCAGTCAGTCAGTATCAGTCAGTCAGTGAGTCAGTCTGTCAGTCAGGCAGTATCAGTCAGGCAGTAAGACTCCGCTCGACAGAACTCCGATAGCCTAATGGCTAGACCGCTGGTCTTCCAAGCTAGTGGCCTGGGTTCGAGTCCCAGCCGGAGCGAATATCTTCAATGTATATATTTCTTTTCTAATTTGAAAATTCTTTTTTTTTCAATTTCTTTCCTTTGCAATTATTGATTATTTATGTAGGGAAGAAAATTCTGAGTCAGTTTAATTTTTCGACACGAAGATTTCAAAGTGTTTAAATAAACAATTACCAAGGTGCATTTTTTGTTTTTATTATATTTAAAACTCCCACCGACAGCGCTCCCATAGACTAATGGCTAGAGTGTTAGGCTTCCAAGCGAGTGGCCCTGGGTTCGAGTCCCAGCCTGAACGAAAATCTTCAATGTATACTTTTAGTTTCTAATTTGAAATTTCTTCTTCTTTTTTTTTTAATTTTTCTCTTTTGCGAATATTGATTATTTATGTAGGGAGAAAAATTCTGAGTCAGTTTAATTATTCGACCTGTAAATTTCAAAGTGTTTGAATCAATAATTACCAAGGTGCATTTTTTGTTTTTATTATATTTAAGACTTCCATCGACAGAGCTCCGATAACCTAATGGCTAGACCGTTGGGTTCCAAGCGCGTGGTACTGGGTTCGAGTCCCGGCCGGAACGAAAATCTTCCATGTATATATTTCTCTTCGAATTTGAAGATTCTTTTTTTTTTTCAATTTCTTTCTTTTGCAAATATGGATTATTTATGTACGGAAGAAAATTCTGAGTCAGTTTAATCATTCGACCTTTAGATTTCAAAGATTTTAGATCAATAATTACTAAGGTGCATTTTTTGTTTTTATTATAATTAAGACACCGATCAACAGAGATCCGATAGTATATTGGCGAGAGCGTTGGGCTTCCATGAGTGTCGCCCTGGGTTCAAATCCCAGCCGGAAAGGAAATCTTAAATGCAAATATTTTTTTCTAATTTTATAATTCTTTTTTTTTTATTTTTCCCTTTTGCGAAGTCAGTCAGTCAGTCTGACAGTCAATCAGTCAAGCACTCAGTCATTCAGTCTCAGTCAGTCAGTCCAGTCAGTCAGTCACTCAGTCAGTCAGTTAGTCCTTCAGCCAGTCAGTCAAGCAGTCAGTCATTTAGTCTCAGTCAGTCAGTCATTCAGTCAGTCAGTCAGTCAGGCAGTCAGTCAGTCAGTCAGTCGGTCAGTCCTGTGCAGTCAGTTAGTCACTAAAGCAGTCAGTCAGTCTCAGTCAGTCAGTAAGTCAGTCAGTCCAGTCCAGTCTCAGTCAGTCAGTCAGTCAGTCATTCAGTCAGTCAGTCAGTCAGTCAGGCAGTCAGTCAGTCGGTCAGCCTTATTCAGTCAGTTTGTCAGTCAGTCAGTCAGTCAGCCTTATTCAGTCAGTCTGTCAGTCATCCTTATTCAGTCAGTCTGTCAGTCAGTCAGTCGGTCAGTCCTGTCCAGTCAGTTAGTCAGTCAAGCAGTCAGTCAGGTAGTCAAGCAGTCAGTCAGTCAGTGTCAGTCAGTCATTTAGTCATTCAGTCAGTCAGTGAAATAGCCAGTCAGAGAGTCAAGCAGTCAGTCAGTCAGTCTCAGTCAGTCAGTTAGTCAGTCAGTCAGTCAGTCAGTCAGTCAGTCCAGTCTCAGTCAGTCAGGCAGTTAGTCAGTCAGTCTCGGTCAGTCAGTGAGTCAGTCAGTCAGTATCAGTGAGTCAGTCTGTCAGTCAGGCAGTATCAGTCAGGCAGTAAGACTCCGCTCGACAGAACTCCGATAGCCTAATGGCTAGACCGCTGGTCTTCCAAGCGAGTAGCCTGGGTTCGAGTCCCAGCCGGAGCGAATATCTTCAATGTATATATTTCTTTTCTAATTTGAAAATTTTTTTTTTTTCAATTTCTTTCCTTTGCAATTATTGATTATTTATGTAGGGAAGAAAATTCTGAGTCAGTTTAATTTTTCGACACGAAGATTTCAAAGTGTTTAAATAAACAATTACCAAGGTGCATTTTTTGTTTTTATTATAGTTATAACTCCCACCGACAGAGCTCCCATAGACTAATGGCTAGAGTGTTAGGCTTCCAAGCGAGTGGCCCTGGGTTCGAGTCCCAGCCTGAACGAAAATCTTCAATGTATACTTTTAGTTTCTAATTTGAAATTTCTTCTTCTTTTTTTTTAATTTTTCTCTTTTGCGAATATTGATTATTTATGTAGGGAGAAAAATTCTGAGTCAGTTTAATTATTCGACCTGTAAATTTCAAAGTGTTTGAATCAATAATTACCAAGGTGCATTTTTTGTTTTTATTATATTTAAGACTTCCATCGACAGAGCTCCGATAGCCTAATGGCTAGACCGTTGGGTTCCAAGCGCGTGGTACTGGGTTCGAGTCCCGGCCGGAACGAAAATCTTCCATGTATATATTTCTCTTCTAATTTGAAGATTCTTTTTTTTTTCAATTTCTTTCTTTTGCAAATATGGATTATTTATGTACGGAAGAAAATTCTGAGTCAGTTTAATCATTCGACCTTTAGATTTCAAAGATTTTAGATCAATAATTACTAAGGTGCATTTTTTGTTTTTATTATAATTAAGACACCGATCAACAGAGATCCGATAGTATATTGGCGAGAGCGTTGGGCTTCCATGAGTGTCGCCCTGGGTTCAAATCCCAGCCGGAAAGGAAATCTTAAATGCAAATATTTTTTTCTAATTTTATAATTCTTTTTTTTTTTATTTTTCCCTTTTGCGAAGTCAGTCAGTCAGTCTGACAGTCAATCAGTCAAGCACTCAGTCATTCAGTCTCAGTCAGTCAGTCCAGTCAGTCAGTCACTCAGTCAGTCAGTTAGTCCTTCAGCCAGTCAGTCAAGCAGTCAGTCATTTAGTCTCAGTCAGTCAGTCATTCAGTCAGTCAGTCAGTCAGGCAGTCAGTCAGTCAGTCAGTCGGTCAGTCCTGTGCAGTCAGTTAGTCACTAAAGCAGTCAGTCAGTCTCAGTCAGTCAGTCAGTCCAGTCCAGTCTCAGTCAGTCAGTCAGTCAGTCTCGGTCAGTCAGTCAGTCAGTCATTCAGTCAGTCAGTCAGGCAGTCAGTCAGTCGGTCAGCCTTATTCAGTCAGTCTGTCAGTCAGTCAGTCAGTCAGTCAGCCTTATTCAGTCAGTCTGTCAGTCATCCTTATTCAGTCAGTCTGTCAGTCAGTCAGTCGGTCAGTCCTGTCCAGTCAGTTAGTCAGTCAAGCAGTCAGTCAGGTAGTCAAGCAGTCAGTCAGTCAGTGTCAGTCAGTCATTTAGTCATTCAGTCAGTCAGTGAAATAGCCAGTCAGAGAGTCAAGCAGTCAGTCAGTCAGTCTCAGTCAGTCAGTTAGTCAGTCAGTCAGTCAGTCAGTCCAGTCTCAGTCAGTCAGGCAGTTAGTCAGTCAGTCTCGGTCAGTCAGTGAGTCAGTCAGTCAGTATCAGTCAGTCAGTGAGTCAGTCTGTCAGTCAGGCAGTATCAGTCAGGCAGTAAGACTCCGCTCGACAGAACTCCGATAGCCTAATGGCTAGACCGCTGGTCTTCCAAGCGAGTGGTCTGGGTTCGAGTCCCAGCCGGAGCGAATATCTTCAATGTATATATTTCTTTTCTAATTTGAAAATTCTTTTTTTTTTCAATTTCTTTCCTTTGCAATTATTGATTATTTATGTAGGGAAGAAAATTCTGAGTCAGTTTAATTTTTCGACACGAAGATTTCAAAGTGTTTAAATAAACAATTACCAAGGTGCATTTTTTGTTTTTATTATATTTAAAACTCCCACCGACAGAGCTCCCATAGACTAATGGCTAGAGTGTTAGGCTTCCAAGCGAGTGGCCCTGGGTTCGAGTCCCAGCCTGAACGAAAATCTTCAATGTATACTTTTAGTTTCTAATTTGAAATTTCTTCTTCTTTTTTTTTAATTTTTCTCTTTTGCGAATATTGATTATTTATGTAGGGAGAAAAATTCTGAGTCAGTTTAATTATTCGACCTGTAAATTTCAAAGTGTTTGAATCAATAATTACCAAGGTGCATTTTTTGTTTTTATTATATTTAAGACTTCCATCGACAGAGCTCCGATAGCCTAATGGCTAGACCGTTGGGTTCCAAGCGCGTGGTACTGGGTTCGAGTCCCGGCCGGAACGAAAATCTTCCATGTATATATTTCTCTTCTAATTTGAGGATTCTTTTTTTTTTCAATTTCTTTCTTTTGCAAATATGGATTATTTATGTACGGAAGAAAATTCTGAGTCAGTTTAATCATTCGACCTTTAGATTTCAAAGATTTTAGATCAATAATTACTAAGGTGCATTTTTTGTTTTTATTATAATTAAGACACCGATCAACAGAGATCCGATAGTATATTGGCGAGAGCGTTGGGCTTCCATGAGTGTCGCCCTGGGTTCAAATCCCAGCCGGAAAGGAAATCTTAAATGCAAATATTTTTTTCTAATTTTATAATTCTTTTTTTTTTATTTTTCCCTTTTGCGAAGTCAGTCAGTCAGTCTGACAGTCAATCAGTCAAGCACTCAGTCATTCAGTCTCAGTCAGTCAGTCCAGTCAGTCAGTCACTCAGTCAGTCAGTTAGTCCTTCAGCCAGTCAGTCAAGCAGTCAGTCATTTAGTCTCAGTCAGTCAGTCATTCAGTCAGTCAGTCAGTCAGGCAGTCAGTCAGTCAGTCAGTCCTGTGCAGTCAGTTAGTCACTAAAGCAGTCAGTCAGTCTCAGTCAGTCAGTCAGTCCAGTCCAGTCTCAGTCAGTCAGTCAGTCAGTCTCGGTCAGTCAGTCAGTCAGTCATTCAGTCAGTCAGTCAGGCAGTCAGTCAGTCGGTCAGCCTTATTCAGTCAGTCTGTCAGTCAGTCAGTCAGTCAGTCAGCCTTATTCAGTCAGTCTGTCAGTCATCCTTATTCAGTCAGTCTGTCAGTCAGTCAGTCGGTCAGTCCTGTCCAGTCAGTTAGTCAGTCAAGCAGTCAGTCAGGTAGTCAAGCAGTCAGTCAGTCAGTGTCAGTCAGTCATTTAGTCATTCAGTCAGTCAGTGAAATAGCCAGTCAGAGAGTCAAGCAGTCAGTCAGTCAGTCTCAGTCAGTCAGTTAGTCAGTCAGTCAGTCAGTCAGTCCAGTCTCAGTCAGTCAGGCAGTTAGTCAGTCAGTCTCGGTCAGTCAGTGAGTCAGTCAGTCAGTATCAGTCAGTCAGTGAGTCAGTCTGTCAGTCAGGCAGTATCAGTCAGGCAGTAAGACTCCGCTCGACAGAACTCCGATAGCCTAATGGCTAGATCGCTGGTCTTCCAAGCGAGTGGCCTGGGTTCGAGTCCCAGCCGGAGCGAATATCTTCAATGTATATACTTCTTTTCTAATTTTAAAATTCTTTTTTTTTTCAATTTCTTTCCTTTGCAATTATTGATTATTTATGTAGGGAAGAAAATTCTGAGTCAGTTCAATTTTTCGACACGAAGATTTCAAAGTGTTTAAATAAACAATTACCAAGGTGCATTTTTTGTTTTTATTATATTTAAAACTCCCACCGACAGAGCTCCCATAGACTAATGGCTAGAGTGTTAGGCTTCCAAGCGAGTGGCCCTGGGTTCGAGTCCCAGCCTGAACGAAAATCTTCAATGTATACTTTTAGTTTCTAATTTGAAATTTCTTCTTCTTTTTTTTTGATTTTTCTCTTTTGCGAATATTGATTATTTATGTAGGGAGAAAAATTCTGAGTCAGTTTAATTATTCGACCTGTAAATTTCAAAGTGTTTGAATCAATAATTACCAAGGTGCATTTTTTGTTTTTATTATATTTAAGACTTCCATCGACAGAGCTCCGATAGCCTAATGGCTAGACCGTTGTGTTCCTAGCGCGTGGTACTGGGTTCGAGTCCAGGCCGGAAAGGAAATCTTAAATGCAAATATTTTTTTCTAATTTTATAATTCTTTTTTTTTTATTTTTCCCTTTTGCGAAGTCAGTCAGTCAGTCTGACAGTCAATCAGTCAAGCACTCAGTCATTCAGTCTCAGTCAGTCAGTCCAGTCAGTCAGTCACTCAGTCAGTCAGTTAGTCCTTCAGCCAGTCAGTCAAGCAGTCAGTCATTTTGTCTCAGTCAGTCAGTCATTCAGTCAGTCAGTCAGTCAGGCAGTCAGTCAGTCAGTCAGTCGGTCAGTCCTGTGCAGTCAGTTAGTCACTAAAGCAGTCAGTCAGTCTCAGTCAGTCAGTCAGTCAGTCAGTCCAGTCCAGTCTCAGTCAGTCAGTCAGTCAGTCTCGGTCAGTCAGTCAGTCAGTCATTCAGTCAGTCAGTCAGTCAGGCAGTCAGTCAGTCGGTCAGCCTTATTCAGTCAGTCTGTCAGTCAGTCAGTCAGTCAGCCTTATTCAGTCAGTCTGCCAGTCATCCTTATTCAGTCAGTCTGTCAGTCAGTCAGTCGGTCAGTCCTGTCCAGTCAGTCAGTCTGTCAGTCAGTCAGTCGGTCAGTCCTGTCCAGTCAGTTAGTCAGTCAAGCAGTCAGTCAGGTAGTCAAGCAGTCAGTCAGTCAGTGTCAGTCAGTCATTTAGTCATTCAGTCAGTCAGTGAAATAGCCAGTCAGAGAGTCAAGCAGTCAGTCAGTCAGTCTCAGTCAGTCAGTTAGTCAGTCAGTCAGTCAGTCAGTCAGTCCAGTCTCAGTCAGTCAGGCAGTTAGTCAGTCAGTCTCGGTCAGTCAGTGAGTCAGTCAGTCAGTATCAGTCAGTGAGTCAGTCTGTCAGTCAGGCAGTATCAGTCAGGCAGTAAGACTCCGCTCGACAGAACTCCGATAGCCTAATGGCTAGACCGCTGGTCTTCCAAGCGAGTGGCCTGGGTTCGAGTCCCAGCCGGAGCGAATATCTTCAATGTATATATTTCTTTTCTAATTTGAAAATTCTTTTCCTTTTTAAATTTCTTTCCTTTGCAATTATTGATTATTTATGTAGGGAAGAAAATTCTGAGTCAGTTTAATTTTTCGACACGAAGATTTCAAAGTGTTTAAATAAACAATTACCAAGGTGCATTTTTTGTTTTTATTATATTTAAAACTCCCACCGACAGAGCTCCCATAGACTAATGGCTAGAGTGTTAGGCTTCCAAGCGAGTGGCCCTGGGTTCGAGTCCCGGCCGGAAAGGAAATCTTAAATGCAAATATTTTTTTCTAATTTTATAATTCTTTTTTTTTATTTTTCCCTTTTGCGAAGTCAGTCAGTCAGTCTGACAGTCAATCAGTCAAGCACTCAGTCATTCAGTCTCAGTCAGTCAGTCCAGTCAGTCAGTCACTCAGTCAGTCAGTTAGTCCTTCAGCCAGTCAGTCAAGCAGTCAGTCATTTAGTCTCAGTCAGTCAGTCATTCAGTCAGTCAGTCAGTCAGGCAGTCAGTCAGTCAGTCAGTCGGTCAGTCCTGTGCAGTCAGTTAGTCACTAAAGCAGTCAGTCAGTCAGTCCAGTCCAGTCTCAGTCAGTCAGTCAGTCAGTCTCGGTCAGTCAGTCAGTCAGTCATTCAGTCAGTCAGTCAGTCAGGCAGTCAGTCAGTCGGTCAGCCTTATTCAGTCAGTCTGTCAGTCAGTCAGTCAGTCAGCCTTATTCAGTCAGTCTGCCAGTCATCCTTATTCAGTCAGTCTGTCAGTCAGTCAGTCGGTCAGTCCTGTCCAGTCAGTTAGTCAGTCAAGCAGTCAGTCAGGTAGTCAAGCAGTCAGTCAGTCAGTGTCAGTCAGTCATTTAGTCATTCAGTCAGTCAGTGAAATAGCCAGTCAGAGAGTCAAGCAGTCAGTCAGTCAGTCTCAGTCAGTCAGTTAGTCAGTCAGTCAGTCAGTCAGTCAGTCCAGTCTCAGTCAGTCAGGCAGTTAGTCAGTCAGTCTCGGTCAGTCAGTGAGTCAGTCAGTCAGTATCAGTCAGTGAGTCAGTCTGTCAGTCAGGCAGTATCAGTCAGGCAGTAAGACTCCGCTCGACAGAACTCCGATAGCCTAATGGCTAGACCGCTGGTCTTCCAAGAAAGTGGCCTGGGTTCGAGTCCCAGCCGGAGCGAATATCTTCAATGTATATATTTCTTTTCTAATTTGAAAATTCTTTTCTTTTTCAATTTCTTTCCTTTGCAATTATTGATTATTTATGTAGGGAAGAAAATTCTGAGTCAGTTTAATTTTTCGACACGAAGATTTCAAAGTGTTTGAATCAATAATTACCAAGGTGCATTTTTTGTTTTTATTATATTTAAGACTTCCATCGACAGAGCTCCGATAGCCTAATGGCTAGACCGTTGGGTTCCTAGCGCGTGGTACTGGGTTCGAGTCCAGGCCGGAAAGGAAATCTTAAATGCAAATATTTTTTTCTAATTTTATAATTCTTTTTTTTTTATTTTTCCCTTTTGCGAAGTCAGTCAGTCAGTCTGACAGTCAATCAGTCAAGCACTCAGTCATTCAGTCTCAGTCAGTCAGTCCAGTCAGTCAGTCACTCAGTCAGTCAGTTAGTCCTTCAGCCAGTCAGTCAAGCAGTCAGTCATTTAGTCTCAGTCAGTCAGTCATTCAGTCAGTCAGTCAGTCAGGCAGTCAGTCAGTCAGTCAGTCGGTCAGTCCTGTGCAGTCAGTTAGTCACTAAAGCAGTCAGTCAGTCTCAGTCAGTCAGTCAGTCAGTCAGTCCAGTCCAGTCTCAGTCAGTCAGTCAGTCAGTCTCGGTCAGTCAGTCAGTCAGTCATTCAGTCAGTCAGTCAGTCAGGCAGTCAGTCAGTCGGTCAGCCTTATTCAGTCAGTCTGTCAGTCAGTCAGTCAGTCAGCCTTATTCAGTCAGTCTGCCAGTCATCCTTATTCAGTCAGTCTGTCAGTCAGTCAGTCGGTCAGTCCTGTCCAGTCAGTTAGTCAGTCAAGCAGTCAGTCAGGTAGTCAAGCAGTCAGTCAGTCAGTGTCAGTCAGTCATTTAGTCATTCAGTCAGTCAGTGAAATAGCCAGTCAGAGAGTCAAGCAGTCAGTCAGTCAGTCTCAGTCAGTCAGTTAGTCAGTCAGTCAGTCAGTCAGTCAGTTCAGTCTCAGTCAGTCAGGCAGTTAGTCAGTCAGTCTCGGTCAGTCAGTGAGTCAGTCAGTCAGTATCAGTCAGTGAGTCAGTCTGTCAGTCAGGCAGTATCAGTCAGGCAGTAAGACTCCGCTCGACAGAACTCCGATAGCCTAATGGCTAGACCGCTGGTCTTCCAAGCGAGTGGCCTGGGTTCGAGTCCCAGCCGGAGCGAATATCTTCAATGTATATATTTCTTTTCTAATTTGAAAATTCTTTTCTTTTTCAATTTCTTTCCTTTGCAATTATTGATTATTTATGTAGGGAAGAAAATTCTGAGTCAGTTTAATTTTTCGACACGAAGATTTCAAAGTGTTTAAATAAACAATTACCAAGGTGCATTTTTTGTTTTTATTATATTTAAAACTCCCACCGACAGAGCTCCCATAGACTAATGGCTAGAGTGTTAGGCTTCCAAGCGAGTGGCCCTGGGTTCGAGTCCCAGCCTGAACGAAAATCTTCAATGTATACTTTTAGTTTCTAATTTGAAATTTCTTCTTCTTTTTTTTTTAATTTTTCTCTTTTGCGAATATTGATTATTTATGTAGGGAGAAAAATTCTGAGTCAGTTTAATTATTCGACCTGTAAATTTCAAAGTGTTTGAATCAATAATTACCAAGGTGCATTTTTTGTTTTTATTATATTTAAGACTTCCATCGACAGATCTCCGATAGCCTAATGGCTAGACCGTTGGGTTCCTAGCGCGTGGTACTGGGTTCGAGTCCCGGCCGGAAAGGAAATCTTAAATGCAAATATTTTTTTCTAATTTTATAATTCTTTTTTTTTTATTTTTCCCTTTTGCGAAGTCAGTCAGTCAGTCTGACAGTCAATCAGTCAAGCACTCAGTCATTCAGTCTCAGTCAGTCAGTCCAGTCAGTTAGTCACTCAGTCAGTTAGTTAGTCCTTCAGCCAGTCAGTCAAGCAGTCAGTCATTTAGTCTCAGTCAGTCAGTCATTCAGTCAGTCAGTCAGTCAGGCAGTCAGTCAGTCAGTCAGTCGGTCAGTCCTGTGCAGTCAGTTAGTCACTAAAGCAGTCAGTCAGTCAGTCAGTCAGTCCAGTCCAGTCTCAGTCAGTGAGTCAGTCAGTCTCGGTCAGTCAGTCAGTCAGTCAGTCAGTCAGGCAGTCAGTCAGTCGGTCAGCCTTATTCAGTCAGTCTGTCAGTCAGTCAGTCAGTCAGCCTTATTCAGTCAGTCTGTCAGTCATCCTTATTCAGTCAGTCTGTCAGTCAGTCAGTCGGTCAGTCCTGTCCAGTCAGTTAGTCAGTCAAGCAGTCAGTCAGGTAGTCAAGCAGTCAGTCAGTCAGTGTCAGTCAGTCATTTAGTCATTCAGTCAGTCAGTGAAATAGCCAGTCAGAGAGTCAAGCAGTCAGTCAGTCAGTCTCAGTCAGTCAGTTAGTCAGTCAGTCAGTCAGTCAGTCAGTCAGTCCAGTCTCAGTCAGTCAGGCAGTTAGTCAGTCAGTCTCGGTCAGTCAGTGAGTCAGTCAGTCAGTATCAGTCAGTCAGTGAGTCAGTCTGTCAGTCAGGCAGTATCAGTCAGGCAGTAAGACTCCGCTCGACAGAACTCCGATAGCCTAATGGCTAGATCGCTGGTCTTCCAAGCGAGTGGCCTGGGTTCGAGTCCCAGCCGGAGCGAATATCTTCAATGTATATACTTCTTTTCTAATTTTAAAATTCTTTTTTTTTTCAATTTCTTTCCTTTGCAATTATTGATTATTTATGTAGGGAAGAAAATTCTGAGTCAGTTCAATTTTTCGACACGAAGATTTCAAAGTGTTTAAATAAACAATTACCAAGGTGCATTTTTTGTTTTTATTATATTTAAAACTCCCACCGACAGAGCTCCCATAGACTAATGGCTAGAGTGTTAGGCTTCCAAGCGAGTGGCCCTGGGTTCGAGTCCCAGCCTGAACGAAAATCTTCAATGTATACTTTTAGTTTCTAATTTGAAATTTCTTCTTCTTTTTTTTTTAATTTTTCTCTTTTGCGAATATTGATTATTTATGTAGGGAGAAAAATTCTGAGTCAGTTTAATTATTCGACCTGTAAATTTCAAAGTGTTTGAATCAATAATTACCAAGGTGCATTTTTTGTTTTTATTATATTTAAGACTTCCATCGACAGAGCTCCGATAGCCTAATGGCTAGACCGTTGGGTTCCTAGCGCGTGGTACTGGGTTCGAGTCCAGGCCGGAAAGGAAATCTTAAATGCAAATATTTTTTTCTAATTTTATAATTCTTTTTTTTTTATTTTTCCCTTTTGCGAAGTCAGTCAGTCAGTCTGACAGTCAATCAGTCAAGCACTCAGTCATTCAGTCTCAGTCAGTCAGTCCAGTCAGTCAGTCACTCAGTCAGTCAGTTAGTCCTTCAGCCAGTCAGTCAAGCAGTCAGTCATTTAGTCTCAGTCAGTCAGTCATTCAGTCAGTCAGTCAGTCAGGCAGTCAGTCAGTCAGTCAGTCGGTCAGTCCTGTGCAGTCAGTTAGTCACTAAAGCAGTCAGTCAGTCTCAGTCAGTCAGTCAGTCAGTCAGTCCAGTCCAGTCTCAGTCAGTCAGTCAGTCAGTCTCGGTCAGTCAGTCAGTCAGTCATTCAGTCAGTCAGTCAGTCAGGCAGTCAGTCAGTCGGTCAGCCTTATTCAGTCAGTCTGTCAGTCAGTCAGTCAGTCAGCCTTATTCAGTCAGTCTGCCAGTCATCCTTATTCAGTCAGTCTGTCAGTCAGTCAGTCGGTCAGTCCTGTCCAGTCAGTTAGTCAGTCAAGCAGTCAGTCAGGTAGTCAAGCAGTCAGTCAGTCAGTGTCAGTCAGTCATTTAGTCATTCAGTCAGTCAGTGAAATAGCCAGTCAGAGAGTCAAGCAGTCAGTCAGTCAGTCTCAGTCAGTCAGTTAGTCAGTCAGTCAGTCAGTCAGTCAGTCCAGTCTCAGTCAGTCAGGCAGTTAGTCAGTCAGTCTCGGTCAGTCAGTGAGTCAGTCAGTCAGTATCAGTCAGTGAGTCAGTCTGTCAGTCAGGCAGTATCAGTCAGGCAGTAAGACTCCGCTCGACAGAACTCCGATAGCCTAATGGCTAGACCGCTGGTCTTCCAAGCGAGTGGCCTGGGTTCGAGTCCCAGCCGGAGCGAATATCTTCAATGTATATATTTCTTTTCTAATTTGAAAATTCTTTTCCTTTTTAAATTTCTTTCCTTTGCAATTATTGATTATTTATGTAGGGAAGAAAATTCTGAGTCAGTTTAATTTTTCGACACGAAGATTTCAAAGTGTTTAAATAAACAATTACCAAGGTGCATTTTTTGTTTTTATTATATTTAAAACTCCCACCGACAGAGCTCCCATAGACTAATGGCTAGAGTGTTAGGCTTCCAAGCGAGTGGCCCTGGGTTCGAGTCCCAGCCTGAACGAAAATCTTCAATGTATACTTTTAGTTTCTAATTTGAAATTTCTTCTTCTTTTTTTTTTAATTTTTCTCTTTTGCGAATATTGATTATTTATGTAGGGAGAAAAATTCTGAGTCAGTTTAATTATTCGACCTGTAAATTTCAAAGTGTTTGAATCAATAATTACCAAGGTGCATTTTTTGTTTTTATTATATTTAAGACTTCCATCGACAGAGCTCCGATAGCCTAATGGCTAGACCGTTGGGTTCCTTGCGCGTGGTACTGGGTTCGAGTCCCGGCCGGAAAGGAAATCTTAAATGCAAATATTTTTTTCTAATTTTATAATTCTTTTTTTTTTATTTTTCCCTTTTGCGAAGTCAGTCAGTCAGTCTGACAGTCAATCAGTCAAGCACTCAGTCATTCAGTCTCAGTCAGTCAGTCCAGTCAGTCAGTCACTCAGTCAGTTAGTTAGTCCTTCAGCCAGTCAGTCAAGCAGTCAGTCATTTAGTCTCAGTCAGTCAGTCATTCAGTCAGTCAGTCAGTCAGGCAGTCAGTCAGTCAGTCAGTCGGTCAGTCCTGTGCAGTCAGTTAGTCACTAAAGCAGTCAGTCAGTCTCAGTCAGTCAGTCAGTCAGTCAGTCCAGTCCAGTCTCAGTCAGTGAGTCAGTCAGTCTCGGTCAGTCAGTCAGTCAGTCAGTCAGTCAGTCAGTCAGTCAGGCAGTCAGTCAGTCGGTCAGCCTTATTCAGTCAGTCTGTCAGTCAGTCAGTCAGTCAGCCTTATTCAGTCAGTCTGCCAGTCATCCTTATTCAGTCAGTCTGTCAGTCAGTCAGTCGGTCAGTCCTGTCCAGTCAGTTAGTCAGTCAAGCAGTCAGTCAGGTAGTCAAGCAGTCAGTCAGTCAGTGTCAGTCAGTCATTTAGTCATTCAGTCAGTCAGTGAAATAGCCAGTCAGAGAGTCAAGCAGTCAGTCAGTCAGTCTCAGTCAGTCAGTTAGTCAGTCAGTCAGTCAGTCAGTCAGTCCAGTCTCAGTCAGTCAGGCAGTTAGTCAGTCAGTCTCGGTCAGTCAGTGAGTCAGTCAGTCAGTATCAGTCAGTGAGTCAGTCTGTCAGTCAGGCAGTATCAGTCAGGCAGTAAGACTCCGCTCGACAGAACTCCGATAGCCTAATGGCTAGACCGCTGGTCTTCCAAGCGAGTGGCCTGGGTTCGAGTCCCAGCCGGAGCGAATATCTTCAATGTATATATTTGTTTTCTAATTTGAAAATTCTTTTTTTTTTCAATTTCTTTCCTTTGCAATTATTGATTATTTATGTAGGGAAGAAAATTCTGAGTCAGTTTAATTTTTCGACACGAAGATTTCAAAGTGTTTAAGTAAACAATTACCAAGGTGCATTTTTTGTTTTTATTATATTTAAAACTCCCACCGACAGAGCTCCCATAGACTAATGGCTAGAGTGTTAGGCTTCCAAGCGAGTGGCCCTGGGTTCGAGTCCCGGCCGGAGAGGAAATCTTAAATGCAAATATTTTTTTCTAATTTTATAATTCTTTTTTTTTTATTTTTCCCTTTTGCGAAGTCAGTCAGTCAGTCTGACAGTCAATCAGTCAAGCACTCAGTCATTCAGTCTCAGTCAGTCACTCCAGTCAGTCAGTCACTCAGTCAGTCAGTTAGTCCTTCAGCCAGTCAGTCAAGCAGTCAGTCATTTAGTCTCAGTCAGTCATTCAGTCAGTCAGTCAGTCAGGCAGTCAGTCAGTCAGTCAGTCGGTCAGTCCTGTGCAGTCAGTTAGTCACTAAAGCAGTCAGTCAGTCTCAGTCAGTCAGTCAGTCAGTCAGTCCAGTCCAGTCTCAGTCAGTCAGTCAGTCAGTCTCGGTCAGTCAGTCAGTCAGTCATTCAGTCAGTCAGTCAGTCAGGCAGTCAGTCAGTCGGTCAGCCTTATTCAGTCAGTCTGTCAGTCAGTCAGTCAGTCAGCCTTATTTAGTCAGTCTGTCAGTCATCCTTATTTAGTCAGTCTGTCAGTCAGTCAGTCGGTCAGTCCTGTCCAGTCAGTTAGTCAGTCAAGCAGTCAGTCAGGTAGTCAAGCAGTCAGTCAGTCAGTGTCAGTCAGTCATTTAGTCATTCAGTCAGTCAGTGAAATAGCCAGTCAGAGAGTCAAGCAGTCAGTCAGTCAGTCTCAGTCAGTCAGTTAGTCAGTCAGTCAGTCAGTCAGTCAGTCAGTCAGTCAGGCAGTCAGTCAGTCAGTCAGTCGGTCAGTCCTGTGCAGTCAGTTAGTCACTAAAGCAGTCAGTCAGTCTCAGTCAGTCAATCGGTCAGTCCTGTCCAGTCAGTTAGTCAGTCAAGCAGTCAGTCATTTAGTCTCAGTCAGTCATTCAGTCAGTCAGTCAGTCAGGCAGTCAGTCAGTCAGTCAGTCGGTCAGTCCTGTGCAGTCAGTTAGTCACTAAAGCAGTCAGTCAGTCTCAGTCAGTCAGTCAGTCAGTCAGTCCAGTCCAGTCTCAGTCAGTCAGTCAGTCAGTCTCGGTCAGTCAGTCAGTCAGTCATTCAGTCAGTCAGTCAGTCAGGCAGTCAGTCAGTCGGTCAGCCTTATTCAGTCAGTCTGTCAGTCAGTCAGTCAGTCAGTCTGTCAGTCAGTCAGTCAGTCAGCCTTATTTAGTCAGTCTGTCAGTCATCCTTATTTAGTCAGTCTGTCAGTCAGTCAGTCGGTCAGTCCTGTCCAGTCAGTTAGTCAGTCAAGCAGTCAGTCAGGTAGTCAAGCAGTCAGTCAGTCAGTGTCAGTCAGTCATTTAGTCATTCAGTCAGTCAGTGAAATAGCCAGTCAGAGAGTCAAGCAGTCAGTCAGTCAGTCTCAGTCAGTCAGTTAGTCAGTCAGTCAGTCAGTCAGTCAGTCAGTCAGTCAGGCAGTCAGTCAGTCAGTCAGTCGGTCAGTCCTGTGCAGTCAGTTAGTCACTAAAGCAGTCAGTCAGTCTCAGTCAGTCAATCGGTCAGTCCTGTCCAGTCAGTTAGTCAGTCAAGCAGTCAGTCAGGTAGTCAAGCAGTCAGTCAGTCAGTGTCAGTCAGTCATTTAGTCATTCAGTCAGTCAGTCAGTCTCAGTCAGTCAGTCAGTCAGTCAATATCAGTCAGTCAGTGAGTCAGTCTGTCAGTCAGGCAGTATCAGTCAGGCAGTAAGACTCCGCTCGACAGAACTCCGATAGCCTAATGGCTAGACCGCTGGTCTTCCAAGCGAGTGGCCTGGGTTCGAGTCCCAGCCGGAGCGAATATCTTCAATGTATATATTCCTTTTCTAATTTGAAAATTCTTTTTTTTTTCAATTTCTTTCCTTTGCAATTATTGATTATTTATGTAGGGAAGAAAATTCTGAGTCAGTTTAATTTTTCGACACGAAGATTTCAAAGTGTTTAAATAAACAATTACCAAGGTGCATTTTTTGTTTTTATTATATTTAAAACTCCCACCGACAGAGCTCCCATAGACTAATGGCTAGAGTGTTAGGCTTCCAAGCGAGTGGCCCTGGGTTCGAGTCCCGGCCGGAAAGGAAATCTTAAATGCAAATATTTTTTTCTAATTTTATAATTCTTTTTTTTTATTTTTCCCTTTTGCGAAGTCAGTCAGTCAGTCTGACAGTCAATCAGTCAAGCACTCAGTCATTCAGTCTCAGTCAGTCACTCCAGTCAGTCAGTCACTCAGTCAGTCAGTTAGTCCTTCAGCCAGTCAGTCAAGCAGTCAGTCATTTAGTCTCAGTCAGTCATTCAGTCAGTCAGTCAGTCAGGCAGTCAGTCAGTCAGTCAGTCGGTCAGTCCTGTGCAGTCAGTTAGTCACTAAAGCAGTCAGTCAGTCTCAGTCAGTCAGTCAGTCAGTCAGTCCAGTCCAGTCTCAGTCAGTCAGTCAGTCAGTCTCGGTCAGTCAGTCAGTCAGTCATTCAGTCAGTCAGTCAGTCAGGCAGTCAGTCAGTCGGTCAGCCTTATTCAGTCAGTCTGTCAGTCAGTCAGTCAGTCAGCCTTATTTAGTCAGTCTGTCAGTCATCCTTATTTAGTCAGTCTGTCAGTCAGTCAGTCGGTCAGTCCTGTCCAGTCAGTTAGTCAGTCAAGCAGTCAGTCAGGTAGTCAAGCAGTCAGTCAGTCAGTGTCAGTCAGTCATTTAGTCATTCAGTCAGTCAGTGAAATAGCCAGTCAGAGAGTCAAGCAGTCAGTCAGTCAGTCTCAGTCAGTCAGTTAGTCAGTCAGTCAGTCAGTCAGTCAGTCAGTCCAGTCTCAGTCAGTCAGGCAGTTAGCCAGTCAGTCTCGGTCAGTCAGTGAGTCAGTCAGTCAGTATCAGTCAGTCAGTGAGTCAGTCTGTCAGTCAGGCAGTATCAGTCAGGCAGTAAGACTCCGCTCGACAGAACTCCGATAGCCTAATGGCTAGACCGCTGGTCTTCCAAGCGAGTGGCCTGGGTTCGAGTCCCAGCCGGAGCGAATATCTTCAATGTATATATTTCTTTTCTAATTTGAAAATTCTTTTTTTTTTTCAATTTCTTTCCTTTGCAATTATTGAATATTTATGTAGGGAAGAAAATTCTGAGTCAGTTTAATTTTTCGACACGAAGATTTCAAAGTGTTTAAATAAACAATTACCAAGGTGCATTTTTTGTTTTTATTATATTTAAAACTCCCACCGACAGAGCTCCCATAGACTAATGGCTAGAGTGTTAGGCTTCCAAGCGAGTGGCCCTGGGTTCGAGTCCCAGCCTGAACGAAAATCTTCAATGTATACTTTTAGTTTCTAATTTGAAATTTCTTCTTCTTTTTTTTTTAATTTTTCTCTTTTGCGAATATTGATTATTTATGTAGGGAGAAAAATTCTGAGTCAGTTTAATTATTCGACCTGTAAATTTCAAAGTGTTTGAATCAATAATTACCAAGGTGCATTTTTTGTTTTTATTATATTTAAGACTTCCATCGACAGAGCTCCGATAGCCTAATGGCTAGACCGTTGGGTTCCTAGCACGTGGTACTGAGTTCGAGTCCCGGCCGGAAAGGAAATCTTAAATGCAAATATTTTTTTCTAATTTTATAATTCTTTTTTTTTTTCCCCTTTTGCGAAGTCAGTCAGTCAGTCTGACAGTCAATCAGTCAAGCACTCAGTCATTCAGTCTCAGTCAGTCAGTCCAGTCAGTCAGTCACTCAGTCAGTCAGTTAGTCCTTCAGCCAGTCAGTCAAGCAGTCAGTCATTTAGTCTCAGTCAGTCAGTCATTCAGTCAGTCAGTCTCAGTCAGTCAGTCAGTCAGTCAGTCCAGTCCAGTCTCAGTCAGTCAGTCAGTCAGTCTCGGTCAGTCAGTCATTCAGTCAGTCAGTCAGTCAGGCAGTCAGTCAGTCGGTCAGCCTTATTCAGTCAGTCTGTCAGTCAGTCAGTCAGTCAGCCTTATTCAGTCAGTCTGTCAGTCATCCTTATTCAGTCAGTCTGTCAGTCAGTCAGTCGGTCAGTCCTGTCCAGTCAGTTAGTCAGTCAAGCAGTCAGTCAGGTAGTCAAGCAGTCAGTCAGTCAGTGTCAGTCAGTCATTTAGTCATTCAGTCAGTCAGTGAAATAGCCAGTCAGAGAGTCAAGCAGTCAGTCAGTCAGTCTCAGTCAGTCAGTTAGTCAGTCAGTCAGTCAGTCAGTCCAGTCTCAGTCAGTCAGGCAGTTAGTCAGTCAGTCTCGGTCAGTCAGTGAGTCAGTCAGTCAGTATCAGTCAGTCAGTGAGTCAGTCTGTCAGTCAGGCAGTATCAGTCAGGCAGTAAGACTCCGCTCGACAGAACTCCGATAGCCTAATGGCTAGACCGCTGGTCTTCCAAGCGAGTGGCCTGGGTTCGAGTCCCAGCCGGAGCGAATATCTTCAATGTATATATTTCTTTTCTAATTTGAAAATTCTTTTTTTTTCAATTTCTTTCCTTTGCAATTATTGATTATTTATGTAGGGAAGAAATTTCTGAGTCAGTTTAATTTTTCGACACGAAGATTTCAAAGTGTTTAAATAAACAATTACCAAGGTGCATTTTTTGTTTTTATTATATTTAAAACTCCCACCGACAAAGCTCCCATAGACTAATGGCTAGAGTGTTAGGCCTCCAAGCGAGTGGCCCTGGGTTCGAGTCCCGGCCGGAAAGGAAATCTTAAATGCAAATATTTCTTTCTAATTTTATAATTCTTTTTTTTTTATTTTTCCCTTTTGCGAAGTCAGTCAGTCAGTCTGACAGTCAATCAGTCAAGCACTCAGTCATTCAGTCTCAGTCAGTCAGTCTAGTCAGTCAGTCACTCAGTCAGTCAGTTAGTCCTTCAGCCAGTCAGTCAAGCAGTCAGTCATTTAGTCTCAGTCAGTCAGTCATTCAGTCAGTCAGTCAGTCAGGCAGTCAGTCAGTCAGTCAGTCGGTCAGTGCTGTGCAGTCAGTTAGTCACTAAAGCAGTCAGTCAGTCTCAGTCAGTCAGTCAGTCAGTCTCGGTCATTCAGTCAGTCAGTCATTCAGTCAGTCAGTCAGTCAGGCAGTCAGTCAGTCGGTCAGCCTTATTCAGTCAGTCTGTCAGTCAGTCAGTCAGTCAGCCTTATTCAGTCAGTCTGTCAGTCATCCTTATTCAGTCAGTCTGTCAGTCAGTCAGTCGGTCAGTCCTGTACAGTCAGTTAGTCAGTCAAGCAGTCAGTCAGGTAGTCAAGCAGTCAGTCAGTCAGTGTCAGTCAGTCATTTAGTCATTCAGTCAGTCAGTGAAATAGCCAGTCAGAGAGTCAAGCAGTCAGTCAGTCAGTCTCAGTCAGTCAGTTAGTCAGTCAGTCAGTCAGTCAGTCAGTCAGTCCAGTCTCAGTCAGTCAGGCAGTTAGTCAGTCAGTCTCGGTCAGTCAGTGAGTCAGTCAGTCAGTATCAGTCAGGCAGTATCAGTCAGGCAGTAAGACTCCGCTCGACAGAACTCCGATAGCCTAATGGCTAGACCGCTGGTCTTCCAAGCGAGTGGCCTGGGTTCGAGTCCCAGCCGGAGCGAATATCTTCAATGTATATATTTCTTTTCTAATTTGAAAATTCTTTTTTTTTTTTCAATTTCTTTCCTTTGCAATTATTGATTATTTATGTAGGGAAGAAAATTCTGAGTCAGTTTAATTTTTCGACACGAAGATTTCAAAGTGTTTAAATAAACAATTACCAAGGTGCATTTTTTGTTTTTATTATATTTAAAACTCCCACCGACAAAGCTCCCATAGACTAATGGCTAGAGTGTTAGGCTTCCAAGCGAGTGGCCCTGGGTTCGAGTCCCGGCCGGAAAGGAAATCTTAAATGCAAATATTTCTTTCTAATTTTATAATTCTTTTTTTTTTATTTTTCCCTTTTGCGAAGTCAGTCAGTCAGTCTGACAGTCAATCAGTCAAGCACTCAGTCATTCAGTCTCAGTCAGTCAGTCTAGTCAGTCAGTCACTCAGTCAGTCAGTTAGTCCTTCAGCCAGTCAGTCAAGCAGTCAGTCATTTAGTCTCAGTCAGTCAGTCATTCAGTCAGTCAGTAAGTCAGGCAGTCAGTCAGTCAGTCAGTCGGTCAGTCCTGTGCAGTCAGTTAGTCACTAAAGCAGTCAGTCAGTCTCAGTCAGTCAGTCAGTCAGTCAGTCCAGTCCAGTCTCAGTCAGTCAGTCAGTCAGTCTCGGTCAGTCAGTCAGTCAGTCATTCAGTCAGTCTGTCAGTCAGTCAGTCAGTCAGCCTTATTCAGTCTGTCTGTCAGTCATCCTTATTCAGTCAGTCTGTCAGTCAGTCAGTCGGTCAGTCCTGTCCAGTCAGTTAGTCAGTCAAGCAGTCAGTCAGGTAGTCAAGCAGTCAGTCAGTCAGTGTCAGTCAGTCATTTAGTCATTCAGTCAGTCAGTGAAATAGCCAGTCAGAGAGTCAAGCAGTCAGTCAGTCAGTCAGTCAGTCCAGTCTCAGCAGTCAGGCAGTTAGTCAGTCAGTCTCGGTCAGTCAGTGAGTCAGTCAGTCAGTATCAGTCAGTCAGTGAGTCAGTCTGTCAGTCAGGCAGTATCAGTCAGGCAGTAAGACTCCGCTCGACAGAACTCCGATAGCCTAATGGCTAGACCGCTGGTCTTCCAAGCGAGTGGCCTGGGTTCGAGTCCCAGCCGGAGCGAATATCTTCAATGTATATATTTCTTTTCTAATTTGAAAATTCTTTTTTTTTTCAATTTCTTTCCTTTGCAATTATTGATTATTTATGTAGGGAAGAAAATTCTGAGTCAGTTTAATTTTTCGACACGAAGATTTCAAAGTGTTTAAATAAACAATTACCAAGGTGCATTTTTTGTTTTTATTATATTTAAAACTCCCACCGACAGAGCTCCCATAGACTAATGGCTAGAGTGTTAGGCTTCCAAGCGAGTGGCCCTGGGTTCGAGTCCCAGCCTGAACGAAAATCTTCAATGTATACTTTTAGTTTCTAATTTGAAATTTCTTCTTCTTTTTTTTTTAATTTTTCTCTTTTGCGAATATTGATTATTTATGTAGGGAGAAAAATTCTGAGTCAGTTTAATTATTCGACCTGTAAATTTCAAAGTGTTTGAATCAATAATTACCAAGGTGCATTTTTTGTTTTTATTATATTTAAGACTTCCATCGACAGAGCTCCGATAGCCTAATGGCTAGACCGTTGGGTTCCAAGCGCGTGGTACTGGGTTCGAGTCCCGGCCGGAACGAAAATCTTCCATGTATATATTTCTCTTCTAATTTGAAGATTCTTTTTTTTCCATTTCTTTCTTTTGCAAATATGGATTATTTATGTACGGAAGAAAATTCTGAGTCAGTTTAATCATTCGACCTATAGATTTCAAAGATTTTAGATCAATAATTACTAAGGTGCATTTTTTGTTTTTATTATAATTAAGACACCGATCAACAGAGATCCAAAAGTATATTGGCGAGAGCGTTGGGCTTCCATGAGTGTCGCCCTGGGTTCAAATCCCAGCCGGAAAGGAAATCTTAAATGCAAATATTTTTTTCTAATTTTATAATTCTTTATTTTTATTTTTCTCTTTTGCGAAGTCAGTCAGTCAGTCTGACAGTCAATCAGTCAAGCACTCAGTCATTCAGTCTCAGTCAGTCAGTCACTCAGTCAGTCAGTTAGTCCTTCAGCCAGTCAGTCAAGCAGTCAGTCATTTAGTCTCAGTCAGTCAGTCATTCAGTCAGTCAGTCAGTCAGGCAGTCAGTCAGTCAGTCAGTCGGTCAGTCCTGTGCAGTCAGTTAGTCACTAAAGTAGTCAGTCAGTCTCAGTCAGTCAGTCAGTCAGTCCAGTCCAGTCTCAGTCAGTCAGTCAGTCAGTCTCGGTCAGTCAGGCAGTCAGTCAGTCGGTCAGCCTTATTCAGTCAGTCTGTCAGTCAGTCAGTCAGTCAGTCTGTCAGTCATCCTTATTCAGTCAGTCTGTCAGTCAGTCAGTCGGTCAGTCCTGTCCAGTCAGTTAGTCAGTAAAGCAGTCAGTCAGGTAGTCAAGCAGTCAGTCAGTCAGTGTCAGTCAGTCATTTAGTCATTCAGTCAGTCAGTGTCAGTCAGTCATTTAGTCATTCAGTCAGTCAGTGAAATAGCCAGTCAGAGAGTCAAGCAGTCAGTCAGTCAGTCAGTCAGTCAGTCAGTCAGTCCAGTCTCAGCCAGTCAGGCAGTTAGTCAGTCAGTCTCGGTCAGTCAGTGAGTCAGTCAGTCAGTATCAGTCAGTCAGTGAGTCAGTCTGTCAGTCAGGCAGTATCAGTCAGGCAGTAACACTCCGCTCGACAGAACTCCGATAGCCTAATGGCTAGACCGCTGGTCTTCCAAGCGAGTGGCCTGGGTTCGAGTCCCAGCCGGAGCGAATATCTTCAACGTATATATTTCTTTTCTAATTTGAAAATTCTTTTTTTTTTTCAATTTCTTTCCTTTGCAATTATTGATTAGTTATGTAGGGAAGAAAATTCTGAGTTAGTTTAATTTTTCGACACAAAGATTTCAAAGTGTTTAAATAAACAATTACCAAGGTGCATTTTTTGTTTTTATTATATTTAAAACTCCCACCGACAGAGCTCCCATAGACTAATGGCTAGAGTGTTAGGCTTCCAAGCGAGTGGCCCTGGGTTCGAGTCCCGGCCGGAAAGGAAATCTTAAATGCAAATATTTTTTTCTAATTTTATAATTCTTTTTTTTTTATTTTTCCCTTTTGCGAAGTCTGTCAGTCAGTCTGACAGTCAATCAGTCAAGCACTCAGTCATTCAGTCTCAGTCAGTCAGTCCAGTCAGTCAGTCACTCAGTCAGTCAGTTAGTCCTTCAGCCAGTCAGTCAAGCAGTCAGTCATTTAGTCTCAGTCAGTCAGTCATTCAGTCAGTCAGTCAGTCAGGCAGTCAGTCAGTCAGTCAGTCGGTCAGTCCTGTGCAGTCAGTTAGTCACTAAAGCAGTCAGTCAGTCTCAGTCAGTCAGTCAGTCAGTCAGTCCAGTCCAGTCTCAGTCAGTCAGTCAGTCAGTCTCGGTCATTCAGTCAGTCAGTCATTCATTCAGTCAGTCAGTCAGTCAGTCGGTCAGCCTTATTCAGTCAGTCTGTCAGTCAGTCAGTCAGTCACTCAGCCTCATTCAGTCATTCTGTCAGTCAGTCAGTCAGTTAGTCATTCAGTCAGTCAGTCTCAGTCAGTCAGTCTGTCAGTCGGTCAGTCCAGACCAGTCAGTCAGTCAAGCAGTCAGTCATTCAGTCTCAGTCAGACGGTCAGTCAGTCCAATAAGTCAGTCACTCAGTCAGTTAGGCAGTCAGTCAGTCAGTCTCAGTCAGTCAGTTAGTCATTCAGCCAGTCAGTCAAGCAGTCAGTCATTTAGTCTCAGTCAGTCAGTCAGTCAGTCCAGTCCAGTCTCAGGCAGTCAGTCAGTCAGTCTCGGTCAGTCAGTCAGTCTCGGTCAATCAGTGAGTCAGTCAGTCAATCAGTATCAGTCAGTCAGTCAGTATCAGTTTGTCATTCAGTCAGTCTGTCAGTCAGGCAGTCTCAGTCAGGCAGTAAGGCTCCGACCGACAGAACTCCGATAGCCTAATGGCTAGACCGCTGGTCTTCCAAGCGAGTGGCCTGGGTTCGAGTCCCAGCCGGAACGAATATCTTCAATGTATATATTTCTTTTCTAATTTGAAAATTCTTTTTTTTTTCAATTTCTTTCCTTTGCAATTATTGATTATTTATGTAGGGAAGAAAATTCTGAGTCAGTTTAATTTTTCGACACGAAGATTTCAAAGTGTTTAAATAAACAATTACCAAGGTGCATTTTTTGTTTTTATTATATTTAAAACTCCCACCGACAGAGCTCCCATAGACTAATGGCTAGAGTGTTAGGCTTCCAAGCGAGTGGCCCTGGGTTCGAGTCCCAGCCTGAACGAAAATCTTCAATGCATACTTTTAGTTTCTAATTTGAAATTTCTTCTTCTTTTTTTTTTAATTTTTCCCTTTTGCGAATATTGATTATTTATGTAGGGAGAAAAATTCTGAGTCAGTTTAATTATTCGACCTGTAAATTTCAAAGTGTTTGAATCAATAATTACCAAGGTGCATTTTTTGTTTTTATTATATTTAAGACTTCCATCGACAGAGCTCCGATAGCCTAATGGCTAGACCGTTGGGTTCCTAGCACGTGGTACTGGGTTCGAGTCCCGGCCGGAAAGGAAATCTTAAATGCAAATATTTTTTTCAAATTTTATAATTCTTTTTTTTTATTTTTCCCTTTTGCGAAGTCAGTCAGTCAGTCTGACAGTCAATCAGTCAAGCACTCAGTCATTCAGTCTCAGTCAGTCAGTCCAGTCAGTCAGTCACTCAGTCAGTCAGTTAGTCCTTCAGCCAGTCAGTCAAGCAGTCAGTCATTTAGTCTCAGTCAGTCAGTCATTCAGTCAGTCAGTCAGTCAGGCAGTCAGTCAGTCAGTCAGTCGGTCAGTCCTGTGCAGTCAGTTAGTCACTAAAGCAGTCAGTCAGTCTCAGTCAGTCAGTCAGTCAGTCAGTCCAGTCCAGTCTCAGTCAGTCAGTCAGTCAGTCTCGGTCAGTCAGTCAGTCAGCCTTATTCAGTCAGTCTGTCAGTCATCCTTATTCAGTCAGTCAGGCAGTCAGTCACTCAGCCTCATTCAGTCATTCTGTCAGTCAGTCAGTCAGTTAGTCATTCAGTCAGTCAGTCTCAGTCAGTCAGTCAGTCTGTCAGTCGGTCAGTCCAGACCAGTCAGTCAGTCAAGCAGTCAGTCATTCAGTCTCAGTCAGACGGTCAGTCAGTCCAATCAGTCAGTCACTCAGTCAGTTAGGCAGTCAGTCAGTCAGTCTCAGTCAGTCAGTTAGTCATTCAGCCAGTCAGTCAAGCAGTCAGTCATTTAGTCTCAGTCAGTCAGTCAGTCAGTCCAGTCCAGTCTCAGTCAGTCAGGCAGTCAGTCAGTCAGTCTCGGTCAGTCAGTCAGTCTCAGTCAATCAGTGAGTCAGTCAGTCAATCAGTATCAGTCAGTCAGTCAGTATCAGTTTGTCATTCAGTCAGTCTGTCAGTCAGGCAGTCTCAGTCAGGCAGTAAGGCTCCGACCGACAGAACTCCGATAGCCTAATGGCTAGACCGCTGGTCTTCCAAGCGAGTGGCCTGGGTTCGAGTCCCAGCCGGAACGAATATCTTCAATGTATATATTTCTTTTCTAATTTGAAAATTCTTTTTTTTTTCAATTTCTTTCCTTTGCAATTATTGATTATTTATGTAGGGAAGAAAATTCTGAGTCAGTTTAATTTTTCGACACTAAGATTTCAAAGTGTTTAAATAAACAATTACCAAGGTGCATTTTTTGTTTTTATTATATTTAAAACTCCCACCGACAGAGCTCCCATAGACTAATGGCTAGAGTGTTAGGCTTCCAAGCGAGTGGCCCTGGGTTCGAGTCCCAGCCTGAACGAAAATCTTCAATGTATACTTTTAGTTTCTAATTTGAAATTTCTTCTTCTTTTTTTTTTAATTTTTCTCTTTTGCGAATATTGATTATTTATGTAGGGAGAAAAATTCTGAGTCAGTTTAATTATTCGACCTGTAAATTTCAAAGTGTTTGAATCAATAATTACCAAGGTGCATTTTTTTGTTTTTATTATATTTAAGACTTCCATCGAAAGAGCTCCGATAGCCTAATGGCTAGACCGTTGGGTTCCAAGCGCGTGGTACTGGGTTCGAGTCCCGGCCGGAACGAAAATCTTCCATGTATAAATTTCTCTTCTAATTTGAAGATTCTTTTTTTTTTTCAATTTCTTTCTTTTGCAAATATGGATTATTTATGTACGGAAGAAAATTCTGAGTCAGTTTAATCATTCGACCTTTAGATTTCAAAGATTTTAGATCAATATTTACTAAGGTGCATTTTTTGTTTTTATTATAATAAAGACACCGATCAACAGAGATCCGGTAGTATATTGGCGAGAGCGTTGGGCTTCCATGAGTGTCGCCCTGGGTTCAAATCCCAGCCGGAAAGGAAATCTTAAATGCAAATATTTTTTTCTAATTTTATATTTCTTTTTTTTTTATTTTTCCCTTTTTGCGAAGTCAGTCAGTCAGTCTGACAGTCAATCAGTCAAGCACTCAGTCATTCAGTCTCAGTCAGTCAGTCCAGTCAGTCAGTCACTCAGTCAGTCAGTTAGTCCTTCAGCCAGTCAGTCAAGCAGTCAGTCATTTAGTCTCAGTCAGTCAGTCATTCAGTCAGTCAGTCAGTCAGGCAGTCAGTAAGTCAGTCAGTCGGTCAGTCCTGTGCAGTCAGTTAGTCACTAAAGCAGTCAGTCAGTCTCAGTCAGTCAGTCAGTCAGTCCAGTCCAGTCTCAGTCAGTCAGTCAGTCAGTCTCGGTCAGTCAGTCAGTCAGTCATTCAGTCAGTCAGTCAGTCAGGCAGTCAGCCAGTCGGTCAGCCTTATTCAGTCAGTCTGTCAGTCAGTCAGTCAGTCAGCCTTATTCAGTCAGTCTGTCAGTCATCCTTATTCAGTCAGTCTGTCAGTCAGTCAGTCGGTCAGTCCTATCCAGTCAGTTAGTCAGTCAAGCAGTCAGTCAGGTAGTCAAGCAGTCAGTCAGTCAGTGTCAGTCAGTCATTTAGTCATTCAGTCAGTCAGTGAAATAGCCAGTCAGAGATTCAAGCAGTCAGTCAGTCAGTCTCAGTCAGTCAGTCAGTCAGTCTCGGTCAGTCAGTCAGTCAGTCATTCAGTCAGTCAGTCAGTCAGGCAGTCAGTCAGTCGGTCAGCCTTATTCAGTCAGTCTGTCAGTCAGTCAGTCAGTCAGCCTTATTCAGTCAGTTTGTCAGTCATCCTTATTCAGTCAGTCTGTCAGTCAGTCAGTCGGTCAGTCCTGTCCAGTCAGTTAGTCAGTCAAGCAGTCAGTCAGGTAGTCAAGCAGTCAGTCAGTCAGTGTCAGTCAGTCATTTAGTCATTCAGTCAGTCAGTGAAATAGCCAGTCAGAGAGTCAAGCAGTCAGTCAGTCAGTCTCAGTCAGTCAGTTAGTCAGTCAGTCAGTCAGTCAGTCAGTCAGTCCAGTCTCAGTCAGTCAGACAGTTAGTCAGTCAGTCTCGGTCAGTCAGTGAGTCAGTCAGTCAGTATCAGTCAGTCAGTGAGTCAGTCTGTCAGTCAGGCAGTATCAGTCAGGCAGTAAGACTCCGCTCGACAGAACTCCGATAGCCTAATGGCTAGACCGCTGGTCTTCCAAGCGAGTGGCCTGGGTTCGAGTCCCAGCCGGAGCGAATATCTTCAATGTATATATTTCTTTTCTAATTTGAAAATTCTTTTTTTTTTCAATTTCTTTCCTTTGCAATTATTGATTATTTATGTAGGGAAGAAAATTCTGAGTCAGTTTAATTTTTCGACACGAAGATTTCAAAGTGTTTAAATAAACAATTACCAAGGTGCATTTTTTGTTTTTATTATATTTAAAACTCCCACCGACAGAGCTCCCATAGACTAATGGCTAGAGTGTTAGGCTTCCAAGCGAGTGGCCCTGGGTTCGAGTCCCAGCCTGAACGAAAATCTTCAATGTATACTTTTAGTTTCTAATTTGAAATTTCTTCTTCTTTTTTTTTTAATTTTTCTCTTTTGCGAATATTGATTATTTATGTAGGGAGAAAAATTCTGAGTCAGTTTAATTATTCGACCTGTAAATTTCAAAGTGTTTGAATCAATAATTACCAAGGTGCATTTTTTGTTTTTATTATATTTAAGACTTCCATCGACAGAGCTCCGATAGCCTAATGGCTAGACCGTTGGGTTCCAAGCGCGTGGTACTGGGTTCGAGTCCCGGCCGGAACGAAAATCTTCCATGTATATATTTCTCTTCTAATTTGAAGATTCTTTTTTTTTTCAATTTCTTTCTTTTGCAAATATGGATTATTTATGTACGGAAGAAAATTCTGAGTCAGTTTAATCATTCGACCTGTAGATTTCAAAGATTTTAGATCAATAATTACTAAGGTGCATTTTTTGTTTTTATTATAATTAAGACACCGATCAACAGAGATCCGATAGTATATTGGCGAGAGCGTTGGGCTTCCATGAGTGTCGCCCTGGGTTCAAATCCCAGCCGGAAAGGAAATCTTAAATGCAAATATTTTTTTCTAATTTTATAATTCTTTTTTTTTTATTTTTCCCTTTTGCGAAGTCAGTCAGTCAGTCTGACAGTCAATCAGTCAAGCACTCAGTCATTCAGTCTCAGTCAGTCAGTCCAGTCAGTCAGTCACTCAGTCAGTCAGTTAGTCCTTCAGCCAGTCAGTCAAGCAGTCAGTCATTTAGTCTCGGTCAGTCAGTCATTCAGTCAGTCAGTCAGTCAGGCAGTCAGTCAGTCAGTCAGTCGGTCAGTCCTGTGCAGTCAGTTAGTCACTAAAGCAGTCAGTCAGTCTCAGTCAGTCAGTCAGTCCAGTCCAGTCTCAGTCAGTCAGTCAGTCAGTCTCGGTCAGTCAGTCAGTCAGTCATTCAGTCAGTCAGTCAGGCAGTCAGTCAGTCGGTCAGCCTTATTCAGTCAGTCTGTCAGTCAGTCAGTCAGTCAGTCAGTCCAGTCTCAGTCAGTCAGGCAGTAAGTCAGTCAGTCTCGGTCAGTCAGTGAGTCAGTCAGTCAGTATCAGTCAGTCAGTGAGTCAGTCTGTCAGTCAGGCAGTATCAGTCAGGCAGTAAGACTCCGCTCGACAGAACTCCGATAGCCTAATGGCTAGACCGCTGGTCTTCCAAGCGAGTGGCCTGGGTTCGAGCCCCCGCCTGAACGAAAATCTTCAATGTATACTTTTAGTTTCTAATTTGAAATTTCTTCTTCTTTTTTTTTAATTTTTCTCTTTTGCGAATATTGATTATTTATGTAGGGAGAAAAATTCTGAGTCAGTTTAATTATTCGACCTGTAAATTTCAAAGTGTTTGAATCAATAATTACCAAGGTGCATTTTTTGTTTTTATTATATTTAAGACTTCCATCGACAGAGCTCCGATAGCCTAATGGCTAGACCGTTGGGTTCCAAGCGCGTGGTACTGGGTTCGAGTCCCGGCCGGAACGAAAATCTTCCATGTATATATTTCTCTTCTAATTTGAAGATTCTTTTTTTTTTCAATTTCTTTCTTTTGCAAATATGGATTATTTATGTACGGAAGAAAATTCTGAGTCAGTTTAATCATTCGACCTTTAGATTTCAAAGATTTTAGATCAATAATTACTAAGGTGCATTTTTTGTTTTTATTATAATTAAGACACCGATCAACAGAGATCCGATAGTATATTGGCGAGAGCGCTGGGCTTCCATGAGTGTCGCCCTGGGTTCAAATCCCAGCCGGAAAGGAAATCTTAAATGCAAATATTTTTTTCTAATTTTATAATTCTTTTTTTTATTTTTCCCTTTTGCGAAGTCAGTCAGTCAGTCTGACAGTCAATCAGTCAAGCACTCAGTCATTCAGTCTCAGTCAGTCAGTCCAGTCAGTCAGTCACTCAGTCAGTCAGTTAGTCCTTCAGCCAGTCAGTCAAGCAGTCAGTCATTTAGTCTCAGTCAGTCAGTCATTCAGTCAGTCAGTCAGTCAGGCAGTCAGTCAGTCGGTCAGCCTTATTCAGTCAGTCTGTCAGTTAGTCAGTCAGTCAGCCTTATTCATTCAGTCTGTCAGTCATCCTTATTCAGTCAGTCTGTCAGTCAGTCAGTCGGTCAGTCCCGTCCAGTCAGTTAGTCAGTCAAGCAGTCAGTCAGGTAGTCAAGCAGTCAGTCAGTGTCAGTCAGTCATTTAGTCATTCAGTCAGTCAGTGAAATAGCCAGTCAGAGAGTCAAGCAGTCAGTCAGTCAGTCTCAGTCAGTCAGTTAGTCAGTCAGTCAGTCAGTCAGTCCAGTCTCAGTCAGTCAGGCAGTTAGTCAGTCAGTCTCGGTCAGTCAGTGAGTCAGTCAGTCAGTATCAGTCAGTCAGTGAGTCAGTCTGTCAGTCAGGCAGTATCAGTCAGGCAGTAAGACTCCGCTCGACAGAACTCCGATAGCCTAATGGCTAGACCGCTGGTCTTCCAAGCGAGTGGCCTGGGTTCGAGTCCCAGCCGGAGCGAATATCTTCAATGTATATATTTCTTTTCTAATTTGAAAATTCTTTTTTTTTTCAATTTCTTTCCTTTGCAATTATTGATTATTTATGTAGGGAAGAAAATTCTGAGTCAGTTTAATTTTTCGACACGAAGATTTCAAAGTGTTTAAATAAACAATTACCAAGGTGCATTTTTTGTTTTTATTATATTTAAAACTCCCACCGACAGAGCTCCCATAGACTAATGGCTAGAGTGTTAGGCTTCCAAGCGACTGGCCCTGGGTTCGAGTCCCAGCCTGAACGAAAATCTTCAATGTATACTTTTAGTTTCTAATTTCAAATTTCTTCTTCTTTTTTTTTTTTTAATTTTTCTCTTTTGCAAATATTGATTATTTATGTAGGGAGAAAAATTCTGAGTCAGTTTAATTATTCGACCTGTAAATTTCAAAGTGTTTGAATCAATAATTACCAAGGTGCATTTTTTGTTTTTATTATATTTAAGACTTCCATCGACAGAGCTCCGATAGCCTAATGGCTAGACCGTTGGGTTCCAAGCGCGTGGTACTGGGTTCGAGTCCCGGCCGGAACGAAAATCTTCCATGTATATATTTCTCTTCTAATTTGAAGATTCTTTTTTTTTTCAATTTCTTTCTTTTGCAAATATGGATTATTTATGTACGGAAGAAAATTCTGAGTCAGTTTAATCATTCGACCTTTAGATTTCAAAGATTTTAGATCAATAATTACTAAGGTGCATTTTTTGTTTTTATTATAATTAAGACACCGATCAACAGAGATCCGATAGTATATTAGCGAGAGCGTTGGGCTTCCATGAGTGTCGCCCTGGGTTCAAATAACAGCCGGAAAGGAAATCTTAAATGCAAATATTTTTTTCTAATTTTATAATTCTTTTTTTTTATTTTTCCCTTTTGCGAAGTCAGTCAGTCAGTCTGACAGTTAATCAGTCAAGCACTCAGTCATTCAGTCTCAGTCAGTCAGTCCAGTCAGTTAGTCACTCAGTCAGTCAGTTAGTCCTTCAGCCAGTCAGTCAAGCAGTCAGTCATTTAGTCTCAGTCAGTCAGTCATTCAGTCAGTCAGTCAGTCAGGCAGTCAGTCAGTCAGTCGGTCAGTCCTGTGCAGTCAGTCAGTCTCAGTCAGTCAGTCAGTCAGTCAGTCCAGTCCAGTCTCAGTCAGTGAGTCAGTCAGTCTCGGTCAGTCAGTCAGTCAGTCAGTCAGTCAGTCAGTCAGTCAGGCAGTCAGTCAGTCGGTCAGCCTTATTCAGTCAGTCTGTCAGTCAGCCTTATTCAGTCAGTCTGTCAGTCATCCTTATTCAGTCAGTCTGTCAGTCAGTCAGTCGGTCAGTCCTGTCCAGTCAGTTAGTCAGTCAAGCAGTCAGTCAGGTAGTCAAGCAGTCAGTCAGTCAGTGTCAGTCAGTCATTTAGTCATTCAGTCAGTCAGTGAAATAGCCAGTCAGATAGTCAAGCAGTCAGTCAGTCAGTCTCAGTCAGTCAGTTAGTCAGTCAGTCAGTCAGTCAGTCAGTCAGTCCAGTCTCAGTCAGTCAGGCAGTTAGTCAGTCAGTCTCGGTCAGTCAGTGAGTCAGTCAGTCAGTATCAGTCAGTCAGTGAGTCAGTCTGTCAGTCAGGCAGTAAGACTCCGCTCGACAGAACTCCGATAGCCTAATGGCTAGACCGCTGGTCTTCCAAGCGAGTGGCCTGGGTTCGAGTCCCAGCCGGAGCGAATATCTTCAATGTATATATTTCTTTTCTAATTTGAAAATTCTTTTCCTTTTTAAATTTCTTTCCTTTGCAATTATTGATTATTTATGTAGGGAAGAAAATTCTGAGTCAGTTTAATTTTTCGACACGAAGATTTCAAAGTGTTTAAATAAACAATTACCAAGGTGCATTTTTTGTTTTTATTATATTTAAAACTCCCACCGACAGAGCTCCCATAGACTAATGGCTAGTGTGTTAGGCTTCCAAGCGAGTGGCCCTGGGTTCGAGTCCCAGCCTGAACGAAAATCTTCAATGTATACTTTTAGTTTCTAATTTGAAATTTCTTCTTCTTTTTTTTTTAATTTTTCTCTTTTGCGAATATTGATTATTTATGTAGGGAGAAAAATTCTGAGTCAGTTTAATTATTCGACCTGTAAATTTCAAAGTGTTTGAATCAATAATTACCAAGGTGCATTTTTTGTTTTTATTATATTTAAGACTGCCATCGACGGAGCTCCGATAGCCTAATGGCTAGACCGTTGGGTTCCTAGCGCGTGGTACTGGGTTCGAGTCCCGGCCGGAAAGGAAATCTTAAATGCAAATATTTTTTTCTAATTTTATAATTCTTTTTTTTTATTTTTCCCTTTTGCGAAGTCAGTCAGTCAGTCTGACAGTCAATCAGTCAAGCACTCAGTCATTCAGTTTCAGTCAGTCAGTCCAGTCAGTCAGTCACTCAGTCAGTTAGTTAGTCCTTCAGCCAGTCAGTCAAGCAGTCAGTCATTTAGTCTCAGTCAGTCAGTCATTCAGTCAGTCAGTCAGTCAGGCAGTCAGTCAGTCAGTCAGTCGGTCAGTCCTGTGCAGTCAGTTAGTCACTAAAGCAGTCAGTCAGTCTCAGTCAGTCAGTCAGTCAGTCAGTCCAGTCCAGTCTCAGTCAGTGAGTCAGTCAGTCTCGGTCAGTCAGTCAGTCAGTCAGTCAGTCAGTCAGTCAGTCAGGCAGTCAGTCAGTCGGTCAGCCTTATTCAGTCAGTCTGTCAGTCAGTCAGTCAGTCAGCCTTATTCAGTCAGTCTGTCAGTCATCCTTATTCAGTCAGTCTGTCAGTCAGTCAGTCGGTCAGTCCTGTCCAGTCAGTCAGCCTTATTCAGTCAGTCTGTCAGTCATCCTTATTCAGTCAGTCTGTCAGTCAGTCAGTCGGTCAGTCCTGTCCAGTCAGTTAGTCAGTCAAGCAGTCAGTCAGGTAGTCAAGCAGTCAGTCAGTCAGTGTCAGTCAGTCATTTAGTCATTCAGTCAGTCAGTGAAATAGCCAGTCAGAGAGTCAAGCAGTCAGTCAGTCAGTCTCAGTCAGTCAGTTAGTCATTCAGTCAGTCAGTCACTCAGTCAGTCCAGTCTCAGTCAGTCAGGCAGTTAGTCAGTCAGTCTCGGTCAGTCAGTGAGTCAGTCAGTCAGTATCAGTCAGTCAGTGAGTCAGTCTGTCAGTCAGGCAGTAAGACTCCGCTCGACAGAACTCCGATAGCCTAATGGCTAGACCGCTGGTCTTCCAAGCGAGTGGCCTGGGTTCGAGTCCCAGCCGGAGCGAATATCTTCAATGTATATATTTCTTTTCTAATTTGAAAATTCTTTTTTTTTTTCAATTTCTTTCCTTTGCAATTATTGATTATTTATGTAGGGAAGAAAATTCTGAGTCAGTTTAATTTTTCGACACGAAGATTTCAAAGTGTTTAAATAAACAATTACCAAGGTGCATTTTTTGTTTTTATTATATTTAAAACTCCCACCGACAGAGCTCCCATAGACTAATGGCTAGAGTGTTAGGCTTCCAAGCGAGTGGCCCTGGGTTCGAGTCCCGGCCGGAAAGGAAATCTTAAATGCAAATATTTTTTTCTAATTTTATAATTCTTTTTTTTTTATTTTTCCCTTTTGCGAAGTCAGTCAGTCAGTCTGACAGTCAATCAGTCAAGCACTCAGTCATTCAGTCTCAGTCAGTCAGTCAGTCAGTCAGTCAGGCAGTCAGTCAGTCAGTCAGTCGGTCAGTCCTGTGCAGTCAGTTAGTCACTAAAGCAGTCAGTCAGTCTCAGTCAGTCAGTCGGTCAGTCCTGTCCAGTCAGTTAGTCAGTCAAGCAGTCAGTCAGGTAGTCAAGCAGTCAGTCAGTCAGTGTCAGTCAGTCATTTAGTCATTCAGTCAGTCAGTGAAATAGCCAGTCAGAGAGTCAAGCAGTCAGTCAGTCAGTCTCAGTCAGTCAGTCAGTCAGTCAATATCAGTCAGTCAGTGAGTCAGTCTGTCAGTCAGGCAGTATCAGTCAGGCAGTAAGACTCCGCTCGACAGAACTCCGATAGCCTAATGGCTAGACCGCTGGTCTTCCAAGCGAGTGGCCTGGGTTCGAGTCCCAGCCGGAGCGAATAGCTTCAATGTATATATTTCTTTTCTAATTTGAAAATTCTTTTTTTTTTCAATTTCTTTCCTTTGCAATTATTGATTATTTATGTAGGGAGAAAAATTCTGAGTCAGTTTAATTATTCGACCTGTAAATTTCAAAGTGTTTGAATCAATAATTACCAAGGTGCATTTTTTGTTTTTATTATATTTAAGACTTCCATCGACAGAGCTCCGATAGCCTAATGGCTAGACCGTTGGGTTCCTAGCGCGTGGTACTGGGTTCGAGTCCCGGCCGGAAAGGAAATCTTAAATGCAAATATTTTTTTCTAATTTTATAATTCTTTTTTTTTTATTTTTCCCTTTTGCGAAGTCAGTCAGTCAGTCTGACAGTCAATCAGTCAAGCACTCAGTCATTCAGTCTCAGTCAGTCAGTCCAGTCAGTCAGTCACTCAGTCAGTCAGTTAGTCCTTCAGCCAGTCAGTCAAGCAGTCAGTCATTTAGTCTCAGTCAGTCAGTCATTCAGTCAGTCAGTCAGTCAGGCAGTCAGTCAGTCAGTCAGTCCTGTGCAGTCAGTTAGTCACTAAAGCAGTCAGTCAGTCTCAGTCAGTCAGTCAGTCAGTCTCGGTCAGTCAGTCATTCAGTCAGTCAGTCATTCAGGCAGTCAGTCAGTCGGTCAGCCTTATTCAGTCAGTCTGTCAGTCAGTCAGTCAGTCAGCCTTATTCAGTCAGTCTGTCAGTCATCCTTATTCAGTCAGTCTGTCAGTCAGTCAGTCGGTCAGTCCTGTCCAGTCAGTTAGTCAGTCAAGCAGTCAGTCAGGTAGTCAAGCAGTCAGTCAGTCAGTGTCAGTCAGTCATTTAGTCATTCAGTCAGTCAGTGAAATAGCCAGTCAGAGAGTCAAGCAGTCAGTCAGTCAGTCTCAGTCAGTCAGTTAGTCAGTCAGTCAGTCAGTCAGTCAGTCAGTCAGTCCAGTCTCAGTCAGTCAGGCAGTTAGTCAGTCAGTCTCGGTCAGTCAGTGAGTCAGTCAGTCAGTATCAGTCAGTCAGTGAGTCAGTCTGTCAGTCAGGCAGTATCAGTCAGGCAGTAAGACTCCGCTCGACAGAACTCCGATAGCCAAATGGCTAGACCGCTGGTCTTCCAAGCGAGTGGCCTGGGTTCGAGTCCCAGCCGGAGCGAATATCTTTAATGTATATATTTCTTTTCTAATTTGAAAATTCTTTTTTTTTTTCAATTTCTTTCCTTTGCAATTATTGATTATTTATGTAGGGAAGAAAATTCTGAGTCAGTTTAATTTTTCGACACGAAGATTTCAAAGTGTTTAAAAAAACAATTACCAAGGTGCATTTTTTTTATTATATTTAAAACTCCCACCGACAGAGCTCCCATAGACTAATGGCTAGAGTGTTAGGCTTCCAAGCGAGTGGCCCTGGGTTCGAGTCCCGGCCGGAAAGGAAATCTTAAATGCAAATATTTTTTTCTAATTCTATAATTCTTTTTTTTTATTTTTCCCTTTTGCGAAGTCAGTCAGTCAGTCTGACAGTCAATCAGTCAAGCACTCAGTCATTCAGTCTCAGTCAGTCAGTCCAGTCAGTCAGTCACTCAGTCAGTCAGTTAGTCCTTCAGCCAGTCAGTCAAGCACTCAGTCATTTAGTCTCAGTCAGTCAGTCATTCAGTCAGTCAGTCAGTCAGGCAGTCAGTCAGTCAGTCGGTCGGTCAGTCCTGTGCAGTCAGTTAGTCACTAAAGCAGTCAGTCAGTCTCAGTCAGTCAGTCAGTCAGTCAGTCCAGTCCAGTCTCAGTCAGTCAGTCAGTCAGTCTCGGTCAGTCAGTCAGTCAGTCATTCAGTCAGTCAGTCAGTCAGGCAGTCAGTCAGTCGGTCAGCCTTATTCAGTCAGTCTGTCAGTCAGTCAGTCAGTCAGCCTTATTCAGTCAGTCTGTCAGTCATCCTTATTCAGTCAGTCTGTCAGTCAGTCAGTCGGTCAGTCCTGTCCAGTCAGTTAGTCAGTCAAGCAGTCAGTCAGGTAGTCAAGCAGTCATTCAGTCAGTGTCAGTCACTCATTTAGTCATTCAGTCAGTCAGTGAAATAGCCAGTCAGAGAGTCAATCAGTCAGTCAGTCAGTCTCAGTCAGTCAGTTAGTCAGTCAGTCAGTCAGTCAGTCAGTCAGTCCAGTCTCAGTCAGTCAGGCAGTTAGTCAGTCAGTCTCGGTCAGTCAGTGAGTCAGTCAGTCAATATCAGTCAGTCAGTGAGTCAGTCTGTCAGTCAGGCAGTATCAGTCAGGCAGTAAGACTCCGCTCGACAGAACTCCGATAGCCTAATGGCTAGACCGCTGGTCTTCCAAGCGAGTGGCCTGGGTTCGAGTCCCAGCCGGAGCGAATATCTTCAATGTATATATTTCTTTTCTAATTTGAAAATTCTTTTTTTTTTCAATTTCTTTCCTTTGCAATTATTGATTATTTATGTAGGGAAGAAAATTCTGAGTCAGTTTAATTTTTCGACACGAAGATTTCAAAGTGTTTAAATAAACAATTACCAAGGTGCATTTTTTGTTTTTATTGTATTTAAAA
Organism: Uloborus diversus; assembly: GCF_026930045.1. Taxonomy (NCBI): domain Eukaryota; kingdom Metazoa; phylum Arthropoda; class Arachnida; order Araneae; family Uloboridae; genus Uloborus; species Uloborus diversus. The sequence continues at coordinate 403,730 of NW_026558395.1, forward strand.
CTCCCACCGACAGAGCTCCCATAGACTAATGGCTAGAGTGTTAGGCTTCCAAGCGAGTAACCCTGGGTTCGAGTCCCGGCCGGAAAGGAAATCTTAAATGCAAATATTTTTTTCTAATTTTATAATTCTTTTTTTTTTATTTTTCCCTTTTGCGAAGTCAGTCAGTCAGTCTGACAGTCAATCAGTCAAGCACTCAGTCATTCAGTCTCAGTCGGTCAGTCCAGTCAGTCAGTCACTCAGTCAGTCAGTTAGTCCTTCAGCCAGTCAGTCAAGCAGTCAGTCATTTAGTCTCAGTCAGTCAGTCATTCAGTCAGTCAGTCAGTCAGGCAGTCAGTCAGTCAGTCAGTCGGTCAGTCCTGTGCAGTCAGTTAGTCACTAAAGCAGTCAGTCAGTCTCAGTCAGTCTCAGTCAGTCAGTCAGTCAGTCCAGTCCAGTCTCAGTCAGTCAGTCAGTCAGTCTCGGTCAGTCAGTCAGTCAGTCATTCAGTCAGTCAGTCAGTCAGGCAGTCAGTCAGTCGGTCAGCCTTATTCAGTCAGTCTGTCAGTCAGTCAGTCAGTCAGCCTTATTCAGTCAGTCTGTCAGTCATCCTTATTCAGTCAGTCTGTCAGTCAGTCAGTCGGTCAGTCTTGTCCAGTCAGTTAGTCAGTCAAGCAGTCAGTCAGGTAGTCAAGCAGTCAGTCAGTCAGTCAGTCAGTCAGTCCAGTCTCAGTCAGTCAGGCAGTTAGTCAGTCAGTCTCGGTCAGTCAGTGAGTCAGTCAGTCAGTATCAGTCAGTCAGTGAGTCAGTCTGTCAGTCAGGCAGTATCAGTCAGGCAGTAAGACTCCGCTCGACAGAACTCCGATAGCCTAATGGCTAGACCGCTGGTCTTCCAAGCGAGTGGCCTGGGTTCGAGTCCCAGCCGGAGCGAATATCTTCAATGTATATATTTCTTTTCTAATTTGAAAATTCTTTTTTTTTTCAATTTCTTTCCTTTGCAATTCTTGATTATTTATGTAGGGAAGAAATTTCTGAGTCAGTTTAATTTTTCGACACGAAGATTTCAAAGTGTTTAAATAAACAATTACCAAGGTGCATTTTTTGTTTTTATTATATTTAAAACTCCCACCGACAGAGCTCCCATAGACTAATGGCTAGAGTGTTAGGCTTCCAAGCGAGTGGCCCTGGGTTCGAGTCCCGGCCGGAAAGGAAATCTTAAATGCAAATATTTTTTTCTAATTTTATAATTCTTTTTTTTTATTTTTCCCTTTTGCGAAGTCAGTCAGTCAGTCTGACAGTCAATCAGTCAAGCACTCAGTCATTCAGTCTCAGTCAGTCAGTCCAGTCAGTCAGTCACTCAGTCAGTCAGTTAGTCCTTCAGCCAGTCAGTCAAGCAGTCAGTCATTTAGTCTCAGTCAGTCAGTCATTCAGTCAGTCAGTCAGTCAGGCAGTCAGTCAGTCGGTCAGTCCTGTGCAGTCAGTTAGTCACTAAAGCAGTCAGTCAGTCTCAGTCAGTCAGTCAGTCAGTCAGTCCAGTCCAGTCTCAGTCAGTCAGTCAGTCAGTCTCGGTCAGTCAGTCAGTCAGTCATTCAGTCAGTCAGTCAGTCAGGCAGTCAGTCAGTCGGTCAGCCTTATTCAGTCAGTCTGTCAGTCAGTCAGTCAGTCAGCCTTATTTAGTCAGTCTGTCAGTCATCCTTATTCAGTCAGTCTGTCAGTCAGTCAGTCGGTCAGTCCTGTCCAGTCAGTTAGTCAGTCAAGCAGTCAGTCAGGTAGTCAAGCAGTCAGTCAGTCAGTGTCAGTCAGTCATTTAGTCATTCAGTCAGTCAGTGAAATAGCCAGTCAGAGAGTCAAGCAGTCAGTCAGTCAGTCTCAGTCAGTCAGTTAGTCAGTCAGTCAGTCAGTCAGTCAGTCAGTCCAGTCTCAGTCAGTCAGGCAGTTAGTCAGTCAGTCTCGGTCAGTCAGTGAGTCAGTCAGTCAGTATCAGTCAGTCAGTGAGTCAGTCTGTCAGTCAGGCAGTATCAGTCAGGCAGTAAGACTCCGCTCGACGGAACTCCGATAGCCTAATGGCTAGACCGCTGGTCTTCCAAGCGAGTGGCCTGGGTTCGAGTCCCAGCCGGAGCGAATATCTTCAATGTATATATTTCTTTTCTAATTTGAAAATTCTTTTTTTTTTCAATTTCTTTCCTTTGCAATTATTGATTATTTATGTAGGGAAGAAAATTCTGAGTCAGTTTAATTTTTCGACACGAAGATTTCAAAGTGTTTAAATAAACAATTACCAAGGTGCATTTTTTGTTTTTATTATATTTAAAACTCCCACCGACAGAGCTCCCATAGACTAATGGCTAGAGTGTTAGGCTTCCAAGCGAGTGGCCCTGGGTTCGAGTCCCGGCCGGAAAGGAAATCTTAAATGCAAATATTTCTTTCTAATTTTATAATTCTTTTTTTTTTATTTTTCCCTTTTGCGAAGTCAGTCAGTCAGTCTGACAGTCAATCAGTCAAGCACTCAGTCATTCAGTCTCAGTCAGTCAGTCTAGTCAGTCAGTCACTCAGTCAGTCAGTTAGTCCTTCAGCCAGTCAGTCAAGCAGTCAGTCATTTAGTCTCAGTCAGTCAGTCATTCAGTCAGTCAGTCAGTCAGGCAGTCAGTCAGTCAGTCAGTCGGTCAGTCCTGTGCAGTCAGTTAGTCACTAAAGCAGTCAGTCAGTCTCAGTCAGTCAGTCAGTCAGTCTCGGTCAGTCAGTCAGTCAGTCATTCAGTCAGTCAGTCAGTCAGGCAGTCAGTCAGTCGGTCAGCCTTATTCAGTCAGTCTCTCAGTCAGTCAGCCTTATTCAGTCAGTCTGTCAGTCATCCTTATTCAGTCAGTCTGTCAGTCAGTCAGTCGGTCAGTCCTGTACAGTCAGTTAGTCAGTCAAGCAGTCAGTCAGGTAGTCAAGCAGTCAGTCAGTCAGTGTCAGTCAGTCATTTAGTCATTCAGTCAGTCAGTGATATAGCCAGTCAGAGAGTCAAGCAGTCAGTCAGTCAGTCTCAGTCAGTCAGTTAGTCAGTCAGTCAGTCAGTCAGTCCAGTCTCAGTCAGTCAGGCAGTTAGTCAGTCAGTCTCGGTCAGTCAGTGAGTCAGTCAGTCAGTATCAGTCAGTCAGTGAGTCAGTCTGTCAGTCAGGCAGTATCAGTCAGGCAGTAAGACTCCGCTCGACAGAACTCCGATAGCCTAATGGCTAGACCGCTGGTCTTCCAAGCGAGTGGCCTGGGTTCGAGTCCCAGCCGGAGCGAATATGTTCAATGTATATATTTCTTTTCTAATTTGAAAATTCTTTTTTTTTTCAATTTCTTTCCTTTGCAATTATTGATTATTTATGTAGGGAAGAAAATTCTGAGTCAGTTTAATTTTTCGACACGAAGATTTCAAAGTGTTTAAATAAACAATTACCAAGGTGCATTTTTTGTTTTTATTATATTTAAAACTCCCACCGACAAAGCTCCCATAGACTAATGGCTAGAGTGTTAGGCTTCCAAGCGAGTGGCCCTGGGTTCGAGTCCCGGCCGGAAAGGAAATCTTAAATGCAAATATTTCTTTCTAATTTTATAATTCTTTTTTTTTTATTTTTCCCTTTTGCGAAGTCAGTCAGTCAGTCTGACAGTCAATCAGTCAAGCACTCAGTCATTCAGTCTCAGTCAGTCAGTCTAGTCAGTCAGTCACTCAGTCAGTCAGTTAGTCCTTCAGCCAGTCAGTCAAGCAGTCAGTCATTTAGTCTCAGTCAGTCAGTCATTCAGTCAGTCAGTCAGTCAGGCAGTCAGTCAGTCAGTCAGTCGGTCAGTCCTGTGCAGTCAGTTAGTCACTAAAGCAGTCAGTCAGTCTCAGTCAGTCAGTCAGTCAGTCAGTCCAGTCCAGTCTCAGTCAGTCAGTCAGTCAGTCTCGGTCAGTCAGTCAGTCAGTCATTCAGTCAGTCAGTCAGTCAGGCAGTCAGTCAGTCGGTCAGCCTTATTCAGTCAGTCTGTCAGTCAGTCAGTCAGTCAGCCTTATTCAGTCTGTCTGTCAGTCATCCTTATTCAGTCAGTCTGTCAGTCAGTCAGTCGGTCAGTCCTGTCCAGTCAGTTAGTCAGTCAAGCTGTCAGTCAGGTAGTCAAGCAGTCAGTCAGTCAGTGTCAGCCAGTCATTTAGTCATTCAGTCAGTCAGTGAAATAGCCAGTTAGAGAGTCAAGCAGTCAGTCAGTCAGTCAGTCAGTCCAGTCTCAGCAGTCAGGCAGTTAGTCAGTCAGTCTCGGTCAGTCAGTGAGTCAGTCAGTCAGTATCAGTCAGTCAGTGAGTCAGTCTGTCAGTCAGGCAGTATCAGTCAGGCAGTAAGACTCCGCTCGACAGAACTCCGATAGCCTAATGGCTAGACCGCTGGTCTTCCAAGCGAGTGGGCTGGGTTCGAGTCCCAGCCGGAGCGAATATCTTCAATGTATATATTTCTTTTCTAATTTGAAAATTCTTTTTTTTTTCAATTTCTTTCCTTTGCAATTATTGATTATTTATGTAGGGAAGAAAATTCTGAGTCAGTTTAATTTTTCGACACGAAGATTTCAAAGTGTTTAAATAAACAATTACCAAGGTGCATTTTTTGTTTTTATTATATTTAAAACTCCCACCGACAGAGCTCCCATAGACTAATGGCTAGAGTGTTAGGCTTCCAAGCGAGTGGCCCTGGGTTCGAGTCCCAGCCTGAACGAATATCTTCAATGTATACTTTTAGTTTCTAATTTGAAATTTCTTCTTCTTTTTTTTTTAATTTTTCTCTTTTGCGAATATTGATTATTTATGTAGGGAGAAAAATTCTGAGTCAGTTTAATTATTCGACCTGTAAATTTCAAAGTGTTTGAATCAATAATTACCAAGGTGCATTTTTTGTTTTTATTATATTTAAGACTTCCATCGACAGAGCTCCGATAGCCTAATGGCTAGACCGTTGGGTTCCAAGCGCGTGGTACTGGGTTCGAGTCCCGGCCGGAACGAAAATCTTCCATGTATATATTTCTCTTCTAATTTGAAGATTCTTTTTTTTTCAATTTCTTTCTTTTGCAAATATGGATTATTTATGTACGGAAGAAAATTCTGAGTCAGTTTAATCATTCGACCTATAGATTTCAAAGATTTTAGATCAATAATTACTAAGGTGCATTTTTTGTTTTTATTATAATTAAGACACCGATCAACAGAGATCCGAAAGTATATTGGCGAGAGCGTTGGGCTTCCATGAGTGTCGCCCTGGGTTCAAATCCCAGCCGGAAAGGAAATCTTAAATGCAAATATTTTTTTCTAATTTTATAATTCTTTATTTTTATTTTTCTCTTTTGCGAAGTCAGTCAGTCAGTCTGACAGTCAATCAGTCAAGCACTCAGTCATTCAGTCTCAGTCAGTCAGTCCAGTCAGTCAGTCACTCAGTCAGTCAGTTAGTCCTTCAGCCAGTCAGTCAAGCAGTCAGTCATTTAGTCTCAGTCAGTCAGTCATTCAGTCAGTCAGTCAGTCAGGCAGTCAGTCAGTCAGTCAGTCGGTCAGTCCTGTGCAGTCAGTTAGTCACTAAAGTAGTCAGTCAGTCTCAGTCAGTCAGTCAGTCAGTCAGTCCAGTCCAGTCTCAGTCAGTCAGTCAGTCAGTCTCGGTCAGTCAGGCAGTCAGTCAGTCGGTCAGCCTTATTCAGTCAGTCTGTCAGTCAGTCAGTCAGTCAGCCTTATTCAGTCAGTCTGTCAGTCATCCTTATTCAGTCAGTCTGTCAGTCAGTCAGTCGGTCAGTCCTGTCCAGTCAGTTAGTCAGTAAAGCAGTCAGTCAGGTAGTCAAGCAGTCAGTCAGTCAGTGTCAGTCAGTCATTTAGTCATTCAGTCAGTCAGTGAAATAGCCAGTCAGAGAGTCAAGCAGTCAGTCAGTCAGTCTCAGTCAGTCAGTTAGTCAGTCAGTCAGTCAGTCAGTCAGTCAGTCCAGTCTCAGTCAGTCAGGCAGTTAGTCAGTCAGTCTCGGTCAGTCAGTGAGTCAGTCAGTCAGTATCAGTCAGTCAGTGAGTCAGTCTGTCAGTCAGGCAGTATCAGTCAGGCAGTAAGACTCTGCTCGACAGAACTCCGATAGCCTAATGGCTAGACCGCTGGTCTTCCAAGCGAGTGGCCTGGGTTCGAGTCCCAGCCGGAGCGAATATCTTCAATGTATATATTTCTTTTCTAATTTGAAAATTCTTTTTTTTTTCAATTTCTTTCCTTTGCAATTATTGATTATTTATGTAGGGAAGAAAATTCTGAGTTAGTTTAATTTTTCGACACGAAGATTTCAAAGTGTTTAAATAAACAATTACCAAGGTGCATTTTTTGTTTTTATTATATTTAAAACTCCCACCGACAGAGCTCCCATAGACTAATGGCTAGAGTGTTAGGCTTCCAAGCGAGTGGCCCTGGGTTCGAGTCCCGGCCGGAAAGGAAATCTTAAATGCAAATATTTTTTTCTAATTTTATAATTCTTTTTTTTTACTTTTCCCTTTTGCGAAGTCTGTCAGTCAGTCTGACAGTCAATCAGTCAAGCACTCAGTCATTCAGTCTCAGTCAGTCAGTCCAGTCAGTCAGTCACTCAGTCAGTCAGTTAGTCCTTCAGCCAGTCAGTCAAGCAGTCAGTCATTTAGTCTCAGTCAGTCAGTCATTCAGTCAGTCAGTCAGTCAGGCAGTCAGTCAGTCAGTCAGTCGGTCAGTCCTGTGCAGTCAGTTAGTCACTAAAGCAGTCAGTCAGTCTCAGTCAGTCAGTCAGTCAGTCAGTCCAGTCCAGTCTCAGTCAGTCAGTCAGTCAGTCTCGGTCATTCAGTCAGTCAGTCATTCATTCAGTCAGTCAGTCAGGCAGTCAGTCAGTCGGTCAGCCTTATTCAGTCAGTCTGTCAGTCAGTCAGTCAGTCAGCCTTATTCAGTCAGTCTGTCAGTCATCCTTATTCAGTCAGTCTGTCAGTCAGTCAGTCGGTCAGTCCTGTCCAGTCAGTTAGTCAGTCAAGCAGTCGGTCAGTCCTGTCCAGTCAGTTAGTCAGTCAAGCAGTCAGTCAGGTAGTCAAGCAGTCAGTCAGTCAGTGTCAGTCAGTCATTTAGTCATTCAGTCAGTCAGTGAAATAGAAAGTCAGAGAGTCAAGCAGTCAGTCAGTCAGTCTCAGTCAGTCAGTTAGTCAGTCAGTCAGTCAGTCAGTCAGTCAGTCCAGTCTCAGTCAGTCAGGCAGTTAGTCAGTCAGTCTCGGTCAGTCAGTGAGTCAGTCAGTCAATATCAGTCAGTCAGTGAGTCAGTCTGTCAGTCAAGCAGTATCAGTCAGGCAGTAAGACTCCGCTCGACAGAACTCCGATAGCCTAATGGCTAGACCGCTGGTCTTCCAAGCGAGTGGCCTGGGTTCGAGTCCCAGCCGGAGCGAATATCTTCAATGTATATATTCTTTTCTAATTTGAAAATTCTTTTTTTTTTTTCAATTTCTTTCCTTTGCAATTATTGATTATTTATGTAGGGAAGAAAATTCTGAGTCAGTTTAATTTTTCGACACGAAGATTTCAAAGTGTTTAAATAAACAATTACCAAGGTGCATTTTTTGTTTTTATTATATTTAAAACTCCCACCGACAGAGCTCCCATAGACTAATGGCTAGAGTGTTAGGCTTCCAAGCGAGTGGCCCTGGGTTCGAGTCCCAGCCTGAACGAAAATCTTCAATGTATACTTTTAGTTTCTAATTTGAAATTTCTTCTTCTTTTTTTTTTAATTTTTCTCTTTTGCGAATATTGATTATTTATGTAGGGAGAAAAATTCTGTGTCAGTTTAATTATTCGACCTGTAAATTTCAAAGTGTTTGAATCAATAATTACCAAGGTGCATTTTTTGTTTTTATTATATTTAAGACTTCCATCGACAGAGCTCCGATAGCCTAATGGCTAGACCGTTGGGTTCCTAGCGCGTGGTACTGGGTTCGAGTCCCGGCCGGAAAGGAAATCTTAAATGCAAATGTTTTTTTCTAATTTTATAATTCTTTTTTTTTATTTTTCCCTTTTGCGAAGTCAGTCAGTCAGTCTGACAGTCAATCAGTCAAGCACTCAGTCATTCAGTCTCAGTCAGTCAGTCCAGTCAGTCAGTCACTCAGTCAGTCAGTTAGTCCTTCAGCCAGTCAGTCAAGCAGTCAGTCATTTAGTCTCAGTCAGTCAGTCATTCAGTCAGTCAGTCAGTCAGGCAGTCAGTCAGTCAGTCAGTCGGTCAGTCCTGTGCAGTCAGTTAGTCACTAAAGCAGTCAGTCAGTCTCAGTCAGTCAGTCAGTCAGTCAGTCCAGTCCAGTCTCAGTCAGTCAGTCAGTCAGTCTCGGTCCGTCAGTCAGTCAGTCATTCAGTCAGTCAGTCAGTCAGGCAGTCAGTCAGTCGGTCAGCCTTATTCAGTCAGTCTGTCAGTCAGTCAGTCTGTCAGCCTTATTCAGTCAGTCTGTCACTCATCCTCATTCAGTCAGTCTGTCAGTCAGTCAGTCGGTCAGTCCTGTCCAGTCAGTTAGTCAGTCAAGCAGTCAGTCAGGTAGTCAAGCAGTCAGTCAGTCAGTGTCAGTCAGTCATTTAGTCATTCAGTCAGTCAGTGAAATAGCCAGTCAGAGAGTCAAGCAGTCAGTCAGTCAGTCTCAGTCAGTCAGTTAGTCAGTCAGTCAGTCAGTCCAGTCTCAGTCAGTCAGGCAGTTAGTCAGTCAGTCTCGGTCAGTCAGTGAGTCAGTCAGTCAGTATCAGTCAGTCAGTGAGTCAGTCTGTCACTCAGGCAGTATCAGTCAGGCAGTAAGACTCCGCTCGACAGAACTCCGATAGCCTAATGGCTAGACCGCTGGTCTTCCAAGCGAGTGGCCTGGGTTCGAGTCCCAGCCGGAGCGAATATCTTCAATGTATATATTTCTTTTCTAATTTGAAAATTCTTTTTTTTTTCAATTTCTTTCCTTTGCAATTATTGATTATTTATGTAGGGAAGAAAATTCTGAGTCAGTTTAATTTTTCGACACGAAGATTTGAAAGTGTTTAAATAAACAATTACCAAGGTGCATTTTTTGTTTTTATTATATTTAAAACTCCCACCGACAGAGCTCCGATAGACTAATGGCTAGAGTGTTAGGCTTCCAAGCGAGTGGCCCTGGGTTCGAGTCCCAGCCTGAACGAAAATCTTCAATGTATACTTTTAGTTTCTAATTTGAAATTTCTTCTTCTTTTTTTTTTAATTTTTCTCTTTTGCGAATATTGATTATTTATGTAGGGAGAAAAATTCTGAGTCAGTTTAATTATTCGACCTGTAAATTTCAAAGTGTTTGAATCAATAATTACCAAGGTGCATTTTTTGTTTTTATTATATTTAAGACTTCCATCGACAGAGCTCCGATAGCCTAATGGCTAGACCGTTGGGTTCCAAGCGCGTGGTACTGGGTTCGAGTCCCGGCCGGAACGAAAATCTTCCATGTATATATTTCTCTTCTAAGTTGAAGATTCTTTTTTTTTTTCAATTTCTTTCTTTTGCAAATATGGATTATTTATGTACGGAAGAAAATTCTGAGTCAGTTTAATCATTCGACCTTTAGATTTCAAAGATTTTAGATAAATAATTACTAAGGTGCATTTTTTGTTTTTATTATAATTAAGACACCGATCAACAGAGATCCGATAGTATATTGGCGAGAGCGTTGGGCTTCCATGAGTGTCGCCCTGGGTTCAAATCCCAGCCGGAAAGGGAATCTTAAATGCAAATATTTTTTTCTAATTTTATAATTCTTTTTTTTATTTTTCCCTTTTGCGAAGTCAGTCAGTCAGTCTGACAGTCAATCAGTCAAGCACTCAGTCATTCAGTCTCAGTCAGTCAGTCAGTCACTCAGTCAGTCAGTTAGTCCTTCAGCCAGTCAGTCAAGCAGTCAGTCATTTAGTCTCAGTCAGTCAGTCATTCAGTCAGTCAGTCAGTCAGGCAGTCAGTCAGTCAGTCAGTCGGTCAGTCCTGTGCAGTCAGTTAGTCACTAAAGCAGTCAGTCAGTCTCAGTCAGTCAGTCAGTCAGTCAGTCAGTCAGTCCAGTCCAGTCTCAGTCAGTCAGTCAGTCAGTCTCGGTCAGTCAGTCAGTCAGTCATTCAGTCAGTCAGTCAGTCAGGCAGTCAGTCAGTCAGTCATCCTTATTCAGTCAGTCTGTCAGTCAGTCAGTCGGTCAGTCCTGCCCAGTCAGTTAGTCAGTCAAGCAGTCAGTCAGGTAGTCAAGCAGTCAGTCAGGTAGTCAAGCAGTCAGTCAGTCAGTGTCAGTCAGTCATTTAGTCATTCAGTCAGTCAGTGAAATAGCCAGTCAGAGAGTCAAGCAGTCAGTCAGTCAGTCTCAGTCAGTCAGTTAGTCAGTCAGTCAGTCAGTCAGTCAGTTAGTCAGTCAGTCAGTCAGTCAGTCCAGTCTCAGTCAGTCAGGCAGTTAGTCAGTCAGTCTCGGTCAGTCAGTGAGTCAGTCAGTCAGTATCAGTCAGTCAGTGAGTCAGTCTGTCAGTCAGGCAGTATCAGTCAGGCAGTAAGACTCCGCTCGACAGAACTCCGATAGCCTAATGGCTAGACCGCTGGTCTTCCAAGCGAGTGGCCTGGGTTCGAGTCCCAGCCGGAGCGAATATCTTCAATGTATATATTTCTTTTCTAATTTGAAAATTCTTTTTTTTTTTCAATTTCTTTCCTTTGCAATTATTGATTATTTATTTAGGGAAGAAAATTCTGAGTCAGTTTAATTTTTCGACACGAAGATTTCAAAGTGTTTAAATAAACAATTACCAAGGTGCATTTTTTGTTTTTATTATATTTAAAACTCCCACCGACAGAGCTCCCATAGACTAATGGCTAGAGTGTTAGGCTTCCAAGCGAGTGGCCCTGGGTTCGAGTCCCAGCCTGAACGAAAATCTTCAATGTATACTTTTAGTTTCTAATTTGAAATTTCTTCTTCTTTTTTTTTAAATTTTTCTCTTTTGCGAATATTGATTATTTATGTAGGGAGAAAAATTCTGAGTCAGTTTAATTATTCGACCTGTAAATTTCAAAGTGTTTGAATCAATAATTACCAAGGTGCATTTTTTGTTTTTATTATATTTAAGACTTCCATCGACAGAGCTCCGATAGCCTAATGGCTAGACCGTTGGGTTCCTAGCGCGTGGTACTGGGTTCGAGTCCCGGCCGGAAAGGAAATCTTAAATGCAAATATTTTTTTCTAATTTTATAATTCTTTTTTTTCATTTTTCCCTTTTGCGAAGTCAGTCAGTCAGTCTGACAGTCAATCAGTCAAGCACTCAGTCATTCAGTCTCAGTCAGTCAGTCCAGTCAGTCAGTCACTCAGTCAGTCAGTTAGTCCTTCAGCCAGTCAGTCAAGCAGTCAGTCATTTAGTCTCAGTCAGTCAGTCATTCAGTCAGTCAGTCAGTCAGTCAGTCAGTCAGTCGGTCAGTCCTGTGCAGTCAGTTAGTCACTAAAGCAGTCAGTCAGTCTTAGTCAGTCAGTCAGTCAGTCAGTCCAGTCCAGTCTCAGTCAGTCAGTCAGTCAGTCTCGGTTAGTCAGTCAGTCAGTCATTCAGTCAGTCAGTCAGTCAGGCAGTCAGTCAGTCGGTCAGCCTTATTCAGTCAGTCTGTCAGTCAGTCAGTCAGTCAGCCTTATTCAGTCAGTCTGTCACTCATCCTCATTCAGTCAGTCTGTCAGTCAGTCAGTCGGTCAGTCCTGTCCAGTCAGTTAGTCAGTCAAGCAGTCAGTCAGGTAGTCAAGCAGTCAGTCAGTCAGTGTCAGTCAGTCATTTAGTCATTCAGTCAGTCAGTGAAATAGCCAGTCAGAGAGTCAAGCAGTCAGTCAGTCAGTCTCAGTCAGTCAGTTAGTCAGTCAGTCAGTCAGTCCAGTCTCAGTCAGTCAGGCAGTTAGTCAGTCAGTCTCGGTCAGTCAGTGAGTCAGTCAGTCAGTATCAGTCAGTCAGTGAGTCAGTCTGTCAGTCAGGCAGTATCAGTCAGGCAGTAACACTCCGCTCGACAGAACTCCGATAGCCTAATGGCTAGACCGCTGGTCTTCCAAGCGAGTGGCCTGGGTTCGAGTCCCAGCCGGAGCGAATATCTTCAATGTATATGTTTCTTTTCTAATTTGAAAATTCTTTTTTTTTTCAATTTCTTTCCTTTGCAATTATTGATTATTTATGTAGGGAAGAAAATTCTGAGTCAGTTTAATTTTTCGACACGAAGATTTCAAAGTGTTTAAATAAACAATTACCAAGGTGCATTTTTTGTTTTTATTATATTTAAAACTCCCACCGACAGAGCTCCCGTAGACTAATGGCTAGAGTGTTAGGCTTCCAAGCGAGTGGCCCTGGGTTCGAGTCCCAGCCTGAACGAAAATCTTCAATGCATACTTTTAGTTTCTAATTTGAAATTTCTTCTTCTTTTTTTTTAATTTTTCTCTTTTGCGAATATTGATTATTTATGTAGGGAGAAAAATTCTGAGTCAGTTTAATTATTCGACCTGTAAATTTCAAAGTGTTTGAATCAATAATTACCAAGGTGCATTTTTTGTTTTTATTATAATTAAGACTTCCAACGACAGAGCTCCGATAGCCTAATGGCTAGACCGTTGGGTTCCAAGCGCGTGGTACTGGGTTCGAGTCCCGGCCGGAACGAAAATCTTCCATGTATATATTTCTCTTCTAATTTGAAGATTCTTTTTTTTTTCAATTTCTTTCTTTTGCAAATATGGATTATTTATGTACGGAAGAAAATTCTGAGTCAGTTTAATCATTTGACCTTTAGATTTCAAAGATTTTAGATAAATAATTACTAAGGTGCATTTTTTGTTTTTATAATAATTAAGACACCGATCAACAGAGATCCGATAGTATATTGGCGAGAGCGTTGGGCTTCCATGAGTGAGTGTCGCCCTGGGTTCAAATCCCAGCCGGAAAGGAAATCTTAAATGCAAATATTTTTTTCTAATTTTATAATTCTTTTTTTTTATTTTTCCCTTTTGCGAAGTCAGTCAGTCAGTCTGACAGTCAATCAGTCAAGCACTTAGTCATTCAGTCTCAGTCAGTCAGTCCAGTCAGTCAGTCACTCAGTCAGTCAGTTAGTCCTTCAGCCAGTCAGTCAAGCAGTCAGTCATTTAGTCTCAGTCAGTCAGTCATTCAGTCAGTCAGTCAGTCAGGCAGTCAGTCAGTCAGTCAGTCGGTCAGTCCTGTGCAGTCAGTTAGTCACTAAAGCAGTCAGTCAGTCTCAGTCAGTCAGTCAGTCAGTCAGTCCAGTCCAGTCTCAGTCAGTCAGTCAGTCAGTCTCGGTCAGTCAGTCAGTCAGTCATTCAGTCAGTCAGTCAGTCAGGCAGTCAGTCAGTCGGTCAGCCTTATTCAGTCAGTCAGTCAGTCAGTCAGTCAGTCAGCCTTATTCAGTCAGTCTGTCAGTCATCCTTATTCAGTCAGTCTGTCAGTCAGTCAGTCGGTCAGTCCTGCCCAGTCAGTTAGTCAGTCAAGCAGTCAGTCAGGTAGTCAAGCAGTCAGTCAGTCAGTCTCAGTCAGTCAGTTAGTCAGTCAGTCAGTCAGTCAGTCCAGTCTCAGTCAGTCAGGCAGTTAGTCAGTCAGTCTCGGTCAGTCAGTGAGTCAGTCAGTCAGTATCAGTCAGTCAGTGAGTCAGTCTGTCAGTCAGGCAGTATCAGTCAGGCAGTAAGACTCCGCTCGACAGAACTCCGATAGCCTAATGGCTAGACCGCTGGTCTTCCAAGCGAGTGACCTGGGTTCGAGTCCCAGCCGGAGCGAATATCTTCAATGTATATATTTCTTTTCTAATTTGAAAATTCTTTTTTTTTTTCAATTTCTTTCCTTTGCAATTATTGATTATTTATGTAGGGAAGAAAATTCTGAGTCAGTTTAATTTTTCGACACGAAGATTTCAAAGTGTTTAAATAAACAATTACCAAGGTGCATTTTTTGTTTTTATTATATTTAAAACTCCCACCGACAGAGCTCCCATAGACTAATGGCTAGAGTGTTAGGCTTCCAAGCGAGTGGCCCTGGGTTCGAGTCCCAGCCTGAACGAAAATCTTCAATGTATACTTTTAGTTTCTAATTTGAAATTTCTTCTTCTTTTTTTTTTAATTTTTCTCTTTTGCGAATATTGATTATTTATGTAGGGAGAAAAATTCTGAGTCAGTTTAATTATTCGACCTGTAAATTTCAAAGTGTTTGAATCAATAATTACCAAGGTGCATTTTTTGTTTTTATTATATTTAAGACTTCCATCGACAGAGCTCCGATAGCCTAATGGCTAGACCGTTGGGTTCCTAGCGCGTGGTACTGGGTTTGAGTCCCGGCCGGAAAGGAAATCTTAAATGCAAATATTTTTTTTCTAATTTTCTAATTCTTTTTTTTTTATTTTTCCCTTTTGCGAAGTCAGTCAGTCAGTCTGACAGTCAATCAGTCAAGCACTCTGTCATTCAGTCTCAGTCAGTCAGTCCAGTCAGTCAGTCACTCAGTCAGTCAGTTAGTCCTTCAGCCAGTCATTCAAGCAGTCAGTCATTTAGTCTCAGTCACTCAGTCATTCAGTCAGTCAGTCAGTCAGGCAGTCAGTCAGTCAGTCGGTCAGTCCTGTGCAGTCAGTTAGTCACTAAAGCAGTCAGTCAGTCTCAGTCAGTCAGTCAGTCAGTCAGTCCAGTCCAGTCTCAGTCAGTCAGTCAGTCAGTCTCGGTCAGTCAGTCAGTCAGTCATTCAGTCAGTCAGTCAGTCAGGCAGTCAGTCAGTCGGTCAGCCTTATTCAGTCAGTCTGTCAGTCAGTCAGTCAGTCAGCCTTATTCAGTCAGTCTGTCAGTCATCCTTATTCAGTCAGTCTGTCAGTCAGTCAGTCGGTCAGTCCTGTCCAGTCAGTTAGTCAGTCAAGCAGTCAGTCAGGTAGTCAAGCAGTCAGTCAGTCAGTGTCAGTCAGTCATTTAGTCATTCAGTCAGTCAGTGAAATAGCCAGTCAGAGAGTCAAGCAGTCAGTCAGTCAGTCTCAGTCAGTCAGTTAGTCAGTCAGTCAGTCAGTCAGTCAGTCAGTCCAGTCTCAGTCAGTCAGGCAGTTAGTCAGTCAGTCTCGGTCAGTCAGTGAGTCAGTCAGTCAGTATCAGTCAGTCAGTGAGTCAGTCTGTCAGTCAGGCAGTATCAGTCAGGCAGTAAGACTCCGCTCGACAGAACTCCGATAGCCTAATGGCTAGACCGCTGGTCTTCCAAGCGAGTGGCCTGGGTTCGATTCCCAGCCGGAGCGAATATCTTCAATGTATATATTTCTTTTCTAATTTGAAAATTCTTTTTTTTTTTTCAATTTCTTTCCTTTGCAATTATTGATTATTTATGTAGGGAAGAAAATTCTGAGTCAGTTTAATTTTTCGACACAAAGATTTCAAAGTGTTTAAATAAACAATTACCAAGGTGCATTTTTTGTTTTTATTATATTTAAAACTCCCACAGACAGAGCTCCCATAGACTAATGGCTAGAGTGTTAGGCTTCCAAGCGAGTGGCCCTGGGATCGAGTCCCAGCCTGAACGAAAATCTTCAATGTATACTTTTAGTTTCTAATTTGAAATTTCTTCTTCTTTTTTTTTAATTTTTCTCTTTTGCGAATATTGATTATTTATGTAGGGAGAAAAATTCTGAGTCAGTTTAATTATTCGACCTGTAAATTTCAAAGTGTTTGAATCAATAATTACCAAGGTGCATTTTTTGTTTTTATTATATTTAAGACTTCCATCGACAGAGCTCCGATAGCCTAATGGCTAGACCGTTGGGTTCCTAGCGCGTGGTACTGGGTTCGAGTCCCGGCCGGAAAGGAAATCTTAAATGCAAATATTTTTTTATAATTCTTTTTTTTTTATTTTTCCCTTTTGCGAAGTCAGTCAGTCAGTCTGACAGTCAATCAGTCAAGCACTCAGTCATTCAGTCTCAGTCAGTCAGTCACTCAGTCAGTCAGTTAGTCCTTCAGCCAGTCAGTCAAGCAGTCAGTCATTTAGTCTCAGTCAGTCAGTCATTCAGTCAGTCAGTCAGTCAGGCAGTCAGTCAGTCAGTCAGTCAGTCAGTCGGTCAGTCCTGTGCAGTCAGTTAGTCACTAAAGCAGTCAGTCAGTCTCAGTCAGTCAGTCAGTCAGTTATTCCAGTCCAGTCTCAGTCAGTCAGTCAGTCAGTCTCGGTCAGTCAGTCAGTCAGTCATTCAGTCAGTCAGTCAGTCAGGCAGTCAGTCAGTCGGTCAGCCTTATTCAGTCAGTCTGTCAGTCAGTCAGTCAGTCAGCCTTATTCAGTCAGTCTGTCAGTCATCCTTATTCAGTCAGTCTGTCAGTCAGTCAGTCGGTCAGTCCTGTCCAGTCAGTTAGTCAGTCAAGCAGTCAGTCAGGTAGTCAAGCAGTTAGTCAGTCAGTGTCAGTCAGTCATTTAGTCATTCAGTCAGTCAGTGAAATAGCCAGTCAGAGAGTCAAGCAGTCAGTCAGTCAGTCTCAGTCAGTCAGGTAGTCATTCAGTCAGTCAGTCAGTCAGTCAGTCCAGTCTCAGTCAGTCAGGCAGTTAGTCAGTCAGTCTCGGTCAGTCAGTGAGTCAGTCAGTCAGTATCAGTCAGTCAGTGAGTCAGTCTGTCAGTCAGGCAGTATCAGTCAGGCAGTAAGACTCCGCTCGACAGAACTCCGATAGCCTAATGGCTAGACCGCTGGTCTTCCAAGCGAGTGGCCTGGGTTCCAGTCCCAGCCGGAGCGAATATCTTCAATGTATATATTTCTTTTCTAATTTGAAAATTCTTTTTTTTTTCAATTTCTTTCCTGTGCAATTATTGATTATTTATGTAGGGAAGAAAATTCTGAGTCAGTTTAATTTTTCGACACGAAGATTTCAAAGTGCTTAAATAAACAATTACCAAGGTGCATTTTTTGTTTTTATTATATTTAAAACTCCCACCGACAGAGCTCCCATAGACTAATGGCTAGAGTGTTAGGCTTCCAAGCGAGTGGCCCTGGGTTCGAGTCCCAGCCTGAACGAAAATCTTCAATGTATACTTTTAGTTTCTAATTTGAAATTTCTTCTTCTTTTTTTTTAATTTTTCTCTTTTGCGAATATTGATTATTTATTTAGGGAGAAAAATTCTGAGTCAGTTTAATTATTCGACCTGTAAATTTCAAAGTGTTTGAATCAATAATTACCAAGGTGCATTTTTTGTTTTTATTATATTTAAGACTTCCATCGACAGAGCTCCGATAGCCTAATGGCTAGACCGTTAGGTTCCTAGCGCGTGGTACTGGGTTCGAGTCCCGGCCGGAAAGGAAATCTTAAATGCAAATATTTTTTTCTAATTTTATAATTCTTTTTTTTTTTATTTTTCCCTTTTGCGAAGTCAGTCAGTCAGTCTGACAGTCAATCAGTCCAGCACTCAGTCATTCAGTCTCAGTCAGTCAGTCCAGTCAGTCAGTCACTCGGTCAGTCAGTTAGTCCTTCAGCCAGTCAGTCAAGCAGTCAGTCATTTAGTCTCAGTCAGTCAGTCATTCAGTCAGTCAGTCAGTCAGGCAGTCAGTCAGTCGGTCAGTCCTGTGCAGTCAGTTAGTCACTAAAGCAGTCAGTCAGTCTCAGTCAGTCAGTCAGTCAGTCAGTCCAGTCCAGTCTCAGTCAGTCAGTCAGTCAGTCTCGATCAGTCAGTCAGTCAGTCATTCAGTCAGTCAGTCAGTCAGGCAGTCAGTCAGTCGGTCAGCCTTATTCAGTCAGTCTGTCAGTCAGTCAGTCAGTCAGCCTTATTCAGTCAGTCTGTCAGTCATCCTTATTCAGTCAGTCTGTCAGTCAGTCAGTCGGTCAGTCCTGTCCAGTCAGTTACTCAGTCAAGCAGTCAGTCAGGTAGTCATACAGTCAGTCAGTCAGTGTCAGTCAGTCATTTAGTCATTCAGTCAGTCAGTGAAATAGCCAGTCAGGGAGTCAAGCAGTCAGTCAGTCAGTCTCAGTCAGTCAGTTAGTCAGTCAGTCAGTCAGTCAGTCAGTCAGTCCAGTCTCAGTCAGTCAGGCAGTTAGTCAGTCAGTCTCGGTCAGTCAGTGAGTCAGTCAGTCAGTATCAGTCAGTCAGTGAGTCAGTCTGTCAGTCAGGCAGTATCAGTCAGGCAGTAAGACTCCGCTCGACAGAACTCCGATAGCCTAATGGCTAGACCGCTGGTCTTCCAAGCGAGTGGCTTGGGTTCGAGTCCCAGCCGGAGCGAATATCTTCAATGTATATATTTCTTTTCTAATTTGAAAATTCTTTTTTTTTCTCAATTTCTTTCCTTTGCAATTATTGATTATTTATGTAGGGAAGAAAATTCTGAGTCAGTTTAATTTTTCGACACGAAGATTTCAAAGTGTTTAAATAAACAATTACCAAGGTGCATTTTTTGTTTTTATTATATTTAAAACTCCCACCGACAGAGCTCCCATAGACTAATGGCTAGAGTGTTAGGCTTCCAAGCGAGTGGCCCTGGGTTCGAGTCCCAGCCTGAACGAAAATCTTCAATGTATACTTTTAGTTTCTAATTTGAAATGTCTTCTTCTTCTTTTTTTAATTTTTCTCTTTTGCGAATATTGATTATTTATGTAGGGAGAAAAATTCTGAGTCAGTTTAATTATTCGACCTGTAAATTTCAAAGTGTTTGAATCAATAATTACCAAGGTGCATTTTTTGTTTTTATTATATTTAAGACTTCCATCGACAGAGCTCCGATAGCCTAATGGCTAGACCGTTGGGTTCCTAGCGCGTGGTACTGGGTTTGAGTCCCGGCCGGAAAGGAAATCTTAAATAAAAATATTTTTTTTCTAATTTTCTAATTCTTTTTTTTTATTTTTCCCTTTTGCGAAGTCAGTCAGTCAGTCTGACAGTCAATCAGTCAAGCACTCAGTCATTCAGTCTCAGTCAGTCAGTCAGTCACTCAGTCAGTCAGTTAGTCCTTCAGCCAGTCAGTCAAGCAGTCAGTCATTTAGTCTCAGTCAGTCAGTCATTCAGTCAGTCAGTCAGTCAGGCAGTCAGTCAGTCAGTCAGTCGGTCAGTCCTGTGCAGTCAGTTAGTCACTAAAGCAGTCAGTCAGTCTCAGTCAGTCAGTCAGTCAGTCAGTCCAGTCCAGTCTCAGTCAGTCAGTCAGTCAGTCTCGGTCAGTCAGTCAGTCAGTCATTCAGTCAGTCAGTCAGTCAGGCAGTCAGTCAGTCAGTCATCCTTATTCAGTCAGTCTGTCAGTCAGTCAGTCGGTCAGTCCTGCCCAGTCAGTTAGTCAGTCAAGCAGTCAGTCAGGTAGTCAAGCAGTCAGTCAGTCAGTGTCAGTCAGTCATTTAGTCATTCAGTCAGTCAGTGAAATAGCCAGTCAGAGAGTCAAGCAGTCAGTCAGTCAGTCTCAGTCAGTCAGTTAGTCAGTCAGTCAGTCAGTCAGTCAGTTAGTCAGTCAGTCAGTCAGTCAGTCCAGTCTCAGTCAGTCAGGCAGTTAGTCAGTCAGTGAGTCAGTCAGTCAGTATCAGTCAGTCAGTGAGTCAGTCTGTCAGTCAGGCAGTATCAGTCAGGCAGTAAGACTCCGCTCGACAGAACTCCGATAGCCTAATGGCTAGACCGCTGGTCTTCCAAGCGAGTGGCCTGGGTTCGAGTCCCAGCCGGAGCGAATATCTTCAATGTATATATTTCTTTTCTAATTTGAAAATTCTTTTTTTTTTCAATTTCTTTCCTTTGCAATTATTGATTATTTATTTAGGGAAGAAAATTCTGAGTCAGTTTAATTTTTCGACACGAAGATTTCAAAGTGTTTAAATAAACAATTACCAAGGTGCATTTTTTGTTTTTATTATATTTAAAACTCCCACCGACAGAGCTCCCATAGACTAATGGCTAGAGTGTTAGGCTTCCAAGCGAGTGGCCCTGGGTTCGAGTCCCAGCCTGAACGAAAATCTTCAATGTATACTTTTAGTTTCTAATTTGAAATTTCTTCTTCTTTTTTTTTTAATTTTTCTCTTTTGCGAATATTGATTATTTATGTAGGGAGAAAAATTCTGAGTCAGTTTAATTATTCGACCTGTAAATTTCAAAGTGTTTGAATCAATAATTACCAAGGTGCATTTTTTGTTTTTATTATATTTAAGACTTCCATCGACAGAGCTCCGATAGCCTAATGGCTAGACCGTTGGGTTCCAAGCGCGTGGTACTGGGTTCGAGTCCCGGCCGGAACGAAAATCTTCCATGTATATATTTCTCTTCTAATTTGAAGATTTTTTTTTTTTCAATTTCTTTCTTTTGCAAATATGGATTATTTATGTACGGAAGAAAATTCTGAGTCAGTTTAATCATTCGACCTTTAGATTTCAAAGATTTTAGATCAATAATTACTAAGGTGCATTTTTTGTTTTAATTATAATTAAGACACCGACCAACAGAGATCCGATAGTATATTGGCGAGAGCGTTGGGCTTCCATGAGTGTCGCCCTGGGTTCAAATCCCAGCCGGAAAGGAAATCTTAAATGCAAATATTTTTTTCTAATTTTATAATACTTTTTTTTTTATTTTTCCCTTTTGCGAAGTCAGTCAGTCAGTCTGACAGTCAATCAGTCAAGCACTCAGTCATTCAGTCTCAGTCAGTCAGTCCAGTCAGTCAGTCACTCAGTCAGTCAGTTAGTCCTTCAGCCAGTCAGTCAAGCAGTCAGTCATTTAGTCTCAGTCAGTCAGTCATTCTGTCAGTCAGTCATTCAGGCAGTCAGTCAGTCAGTCAGTCGGTCAGTCCTGTGCAGTCAGTTAGTCACTAAAGCAGTCAGTCAGTCTCAGTCAGTCAGTCAGTCAGTCAGTCCAGTCCAGTCTCAGTCAGTCAGTCAGTCAGTCTCAGTCAGTCAGTCAGTCAGTCATTCAGTCAGTCAGTCAGTCAGGCAGTCAGTCGGTCAGCCTTATTCAGTCAGTCTGTCAGTCAGTCAGTCAGCCTTATTCAGTCAGTCTGTCAGTCATCCTTATTCAGTCAGTCTGTCAGTCAGTCAGTCGGTCAGTCCTGTCCAGTCAGTTAGTCAGTCAAGCAGTCAGTCACGTAGTCAAGCAGTCAGTCAGTCAGTGTCAGTCAGTCATTTAGTCATTCAGTCAGTCAGTGAAATAGCCAGTCAGAGAGTCAAGCAGTCAGTCAGTCAGTCTCAGTCAGTCAGTTAGTCAGTCAGTCAGTCAGTCAGTCAGTCAGTCCAGTCTCAGTCAGTCAGGCATTTAGTCAGTCAGTCTCGGTCAGTCAGTGAGTCAGTCAGTCAGTATCAGTCAGTCAGTGAGTCAGTCTGTCAGTCAGGCAGTATCAGTCAGGCAGTAAGACTCCGCTCGACAGAACTCCGATAGCCTAATGGCTAGACCGCTGGTCTTCCAAGCGAGTGGCCTGGGTTCGAGTCCCAGCCGGAGCGAATATCTTCAATGTATATATTTCTTTTCTAATTTGAAAATTCTTTTTTTTTCAATTTCTTTCCTTTGCAATTATTGATTATTTATGTAGGGAAGAAAATTCTGAGTCAGTTTAATTTTTCGACACGAAGATTTCAAAGTGTTTAAATAAACAATTACAAAGGTGCATTTTTTGTTTTTATTATATTTAAAACTCCCACTGACAGAGCTCCCATAGACTAATGGCTAGAGTGTTAGGCTTCCAAGCGAGTGGCCCTGGGTTCGAGTCCCAGCCTGAACGAAAATCTTCAATGTATACTTTTAGTTTCTAATTTGAAATTTCTTCTTCTTTTTTTTTTAATTTTTCTCTTTTGCGAATATTGATTATTTATGTAGGGAGAAAAATTCTGAGTCAGTTTAATTATTCGACCTGTAAATTTCAAAGTGTTTGAATCAATAATTACCAAGGTGCATTTTTTGTTTTTATTATATTTAAGACTTCCATCGACAGAGCTCCGATAGCCTAATGGCTAGACCGTTGGGTTCCAAGCGCGTGGTACTGGG
This sequence comes from Uloborus diversus, assembly GCF_026930045.1. Taxonomy (NCBI): domain Eukaryota; kingdom Metazoa; phylum Arthropoda; class Arachnida; order Araneae; family Uloboridae; genus Uloborus; species Uloborus diversus. Next base: position 425,591 of record NW_026558395.1, read on the forward strand.
TTCGAGTCCCGGCCGGAAAGGAAATCTTAAATGCAAATATTTTTTTCTAATTTTATAATTCTTTTTTTTTTATTTTTCCCTTTTGCGAAGTCAGTCAGTCAGTCTGACAGTCAATCAGTCAAGCACTCAGTCATTCAGTCTCAGTCAGTCAGTCCAGTCAGTCAGTCACTCAGTCAGTCAGTTAGTCCTTCAGCCAGTCAGTCAAGCAGTCAGTCATTTAGTCTCAGTCAGTCAGTCATTCAGTCAGTCAGTCAGTCAGGCAGTCAGTCAGTCAGTCAGTCGGTCAGTCCTGTGCAGTCAGTTAGTCACTAAAGCAGTCAGTCAGTCTCAGTCAGTCAGTCAGTCAGTCAGTCCAGTCCAGTCTCAGTCAGTCAGTCAGTCAGTCTCGGTCAGTCAGTCAGTCAGTCATTCAGTCAGTCAGTCAGTCAGGCAGTCAGTCAGTCGGTCAGCCTTATTCAGTCAGTCAGTCAGTCAGTCAGTCAGTCAGCCTTATTCAGTCAGTCTGTCAGTCATCCTTATTCAGTCAGTCTGTCAGTCAGTCAGCCGGTCAGTCCTGTCCAGTCAGTTAGTCAGTCAAGCAGTCAGTCAGGTAGTCAAGCAGTCAGTCAGTCAGTGTCAGTCAGTCATTTAGTCATTCAGTCAGTCAGTGAAATAGCCAGTCAGAGAGTCAAGCAGTCAGTCAGTCAGTCTCAGTCAGTCAGTTAGTCAGTCAGTCAGTCAGTCAGTCAGTCAGTCCAGTCTCAGTCAGTCAGGCAGTTAGTCAGTCAGTCTCGGTCAGTCAGTGAGTCAGTCAGTCAGTATCAGTCAGTCAGTGAGTCAGTCTGTCAGTCAGGCAGTATCAGTCAGGCAGTAAGACTCCGCTCGACAGAACTCCGATAGCCTAATGGCTAGACCGCTGGTCTTCCAAGCGAGTGGCCTGGGTTCGAGTCCCAGCCGGAGCGAATATCTTCAATGTATATATTTCTTTTCTAATTTGAAAATTCTTTTTTTTTTCAATTTCTTTCCTTTGCAATTATTGATTATTTATGTAGGGAAGAAAATTCTGAGTCAGTTTAATTTTTCGACACGAAGATTTCAAAGTGTTTAAATAAACAATTACCAAGGTGCATTTTTTGTTTTTATTATATTTAAAACTCCCACCGACAGAGCTCCCATAGACTAATGGCTAGAGTGTTAGGCTTCCAAGCGAGTGGCCCTGGGTTCGAGTCCCAGCCTGAACGAAAATCTTCAGTGTATACTTTTAGTTTCTAATTTGAAATTTCTTCTTCTTTTTTTTTTTAATTTTTCTCTTTTGCGAATATTGATTATTTATGTAGGGAGAAAAATTCTGAGTCAGTTTAATTATTCGACCTGTAAATTTCAAAGTGTTTGAATCAATAATTACCAAGGTGCATTTTTTGTTTTTATTATATTTAAGACTTCCATCGACAGAGCTCCGATAGCCTAATGGCTAGACCGTTGGGTTCCTAGCGCGTGGTACTGGGTTCGAGTCCCGGCCGGAAAGGAAATCCTAAATGCAAATATTTTTTTCTAATTTTATAATTCTTTTTTTTTTATTTTTCCCTTTTGCGAAGTCAGTCAGTCAGTCTGACAGTCAATCAGTCAAGCACTCAGTCATTCAGTCTCAGTCAGTCAGTCCAGTCAGTCAGTCACTCAGTCAGTCAGTTAGTCCTTCAGCCAGTCAGTCAAGCAGTCAGTCATTTAGTCTCAGTCAGTCAGTCATTCAGTCAGTCAGTCAGTCAGGCAGTCAGTCAGTCAGTCAGTCGGTCAGTCCTGTGCAGTCAGTTAGTCACTAAAGCAGTCAGTCAGTCTCAGTCAGTCAGTCAGTCAGTCCAGTCCAGTCTCAGTCAGTCAGTCAGTCAGTCTCGGTCAGTCAGTCAGTCAGTCATTCAGTCAGTCAGGCAGTCAGTCAGTCGGTCAGCCTTATTCAGTCAGTCTGTCAGTCAGTCAGTCAGTCAGCCTTATTCAGTCAGTCTGTCAGTCATCCTTATTCAGTCAGTCTGTCAGTCAGTCAGTCGGTCAGTCCTGTCCAGTCAGTTAGTCAGTCAAGCAGTCAGTCAGGTAGTCAAGCAGTCAGTCAGTCAGTGTCAGTCAGTCATTTAGTCATTCAGTCAGTCAGTGAAATAGCCAGTCAGAGAGTCAAGCAGTCAGTCAGTCAGTCTCAGTCAGTCAGGCAGTTAGTCAGTCAGTCTCGGTCAGTCAGTGTGTCAGTCAGTCAGTATCAGTCAGTCAGTGAGTCAGTCTGTCAGTCAGGCAGTATCAGTCAGGAAGTAAGACTCCGCTCGACAGAACTCCGACAGCCTAATGGCTAGACCGCTGGTCTTCCAAGCGAGTGGCCTGGGTTCGAGTCCCAGCCGGAGCGAATATCTTCAATGTATATTTTTCTTTTCTAATTTGAAAATTCTTTTTTTTTTCAATTTCTTTCCTTTGCAATTATTGATTATTTATGTAGGGAAGAAAATTCTGAGTCAGTTTAATTTTTCGACACGAAGATTTCAAAGTGTTTAAATAAACAATTACCAAGGTGCATTTTTTGTTTTTATTATATTTAAAACTCCCACCGACAGAGCTCCCATAGACTAATGGCTAGAGTGTTAGGCTTCCAAGCGAGTGGCCCTGGGTTCGAGTCCCAGCCTGAACGAAAATCTTCAATGTATACTTTTAGTTTCTAATTTGAAATTTCTTCTTCTTTTTTTTTTAATTTTTCTCTTTTGCGAATATTGATTATTTATGTAGGGAGAAAAATTCTGAGTCAGTTTAATTATTCGACCTGTAAATTTCAAAGTGTGTGAATCAATAATTACCAAGGTGCATTTTTTGTTTTTATTATATTTAAGACTTCCATCGACAGAGCTCCGATAGCCTAATGGCTAGACCGTTGGGTTCCTAGCGCGTGGTACTGGGTTCGAGTCCCGGCCGGAAAGGAAATCTTAAATGCAAATATTTTTTTCTAATTTTATAATTCTTTTTTTTTTATTTTTCCCTTTTGCGAAGTCAGTCAGTCAGTCTGACAGTCAATCAGTCAAGCACTCAGTCATTCAGTCTCAGTCAGTCAGTCCAGTCAGTCAGTCACTCAGTCAGTCAGTTAGTCCTTCAGCCAGTCAGTCAAGCAGTCAGTCATTTAGTCTCAGTCAGTCAGTCATTCAGTCAGTCAGTCAGTCAGGCAGTCAGTCAGTCAGTCAGTCAGTCGGTCAGTCCTGTGCAGTCAGTAAGTCACTAAAGCAGTCAGTCAGTCTCAGTCAGTCAGTCAGTCAGTCCAGTCCAGTCTCAGTCAGTCAGTCAGTCAGTCTCGGTCAGTCAGTCAGTCAGTCAGTGAAATAGCCAGTCAGTCTCAGTCAGTCAGTTAGTCAGTCAGTCAGTCAGTCAGTCAGTCAGTCCAGTCTCAGTCAGTCAGGCAGTTAGTCAGTCAGTCTCGGTCAGTCAGTGAGTCAGTCAGTCAGTATCAGTCAGTCAGTGAGTCAGTCTGTCAGTCAGTGAGTCAGTCAGTCAGTATCAGTCAGTCAGTGAGTCAGTCTGTCAGTCAGGCAGTATCAGTCAGGCAGTAAGACTCCGCTCGACAGAACTCCGATAGCCTAATGGCTAGACCGTTGGTATTCCAAGCGAGTGGCCTGGGTTCGAGTCCCAGCCGTAGCGAATATCTTCAATGTATATATTTCTTTTCTAATTTGAAAATTCTTTTTTTTTTCAATTTCTTTCCTTTGCAATTATTGATTATTTATGTAGGGAAGAAAATTCTGAGTAAGTTTAATTTTTCGACACGAAGATTTCAAAGTGTTTAAATAAACAATTACCAAGGTGCATTTTTTGTTTTTATTATATTTAAAACTCCCCCCGACAGAGCTCCCATAGACTAATGGCTAGAGTGTTAGGCTTACAAGCGAGTGGCCCTGGGTACGAGTCCCAGCCTTAACGAAAATCTTCAATGTATAATTTTAGTTTCTAATTTTAAATTTCTTCTTCTTTTTTTTTTAATTTTTCTCTTTTGCGAATATTGATTATTTATGTAGGGAAAAAAATTCTGAGTCAGTTTAATTATTCGACCTGTAAATTTCAAAGTGTTTGAATCAATAATTACCAAGGTGCATTTTTTGTTTTTATTATATTTAAGACTTCCATCGACAGAGCTCCGATAGCCTAATGGCTAGACCGTTGGGTTCCTAGCGCGTGGTACTGGGTTCGAGTCCCGGCCGGAAAGGAAATCTTAAATGCAAATATTTTTTTCTAATTTTATAATTCTTTTTTTTTATTTTTCCCTTTTGCGAAGTCAGTCAGTCAGTCTGACAGTCAATCAGTCAAGCACTCAGTCATTCAGTCTCAGTCAGTCAGTCCAGTCAGTCAGTCCAGTCAGTCAGTCACTCAGTCAGTCAGTTAGTCCTTCAGCCAGTCAGTCAAGCAGTCAGTCATTTAGTCTCAGTCAGTCAGTCATTCAGTCATTCAGTCAGTCAGGCAGTCAGTCAGTCAGTCAGTCGGTCAGTCCTGTGCAGTCAGTTAGTCACTAAAGCAGTCAGTCAGTCTCAGTCAGTCAGTCAGTCAGTCAGTCCAGTCCAGTCTCAGTCAGTCAGTCAGTCAGTCTCGGTCAGTCAGTCAGTCAGTCATTCAGTCAGTCAGTCATTCAGTCAGTCAGTCAGTCAGGCAGTCAGTCAGTCGGTCAGCCTTATTCAGTCAGTCTGTCAGTCAGTCAGTCAGTCAGCCTTATTCAGTCAGTCTGTCAGTCATCCTTATTCAGTCAGTCTGTCAGTCAGTCAGTCGGTCAGTCCTGTCCAGTCAGTTGGTCAGTCAAGCAGTCAGTCAGGTAGTCAAGCAGTCAGTCAGTCAGTGTCAGTCAGTCATTTAGTCATTCAGTCAGTCAGTGAAATAGCCAGTCAGAGAGTCAAGCAGTCAGTCAGTCAGTCTCAGTCAGTCAGTTAGTCAGTCAGTCAGTCAGTCAGTCAGTCCAGTCTCAGTCAGTCAGGCAGTTAGTCAGTCAGTCTCGGTCAGTCAGTGAGTCAGTCAGTCAGTATCAGTCAGTCAGTGAGTCAGTCTGTCAGTCAGGCAGTATCAGTCAGGCAATAAGACTCCGCTCGACAGAACTCCGATAGCCTAATGGCTAGACCGTTGGTCTTCCAAGCGAGTGGCCTGGGTTCGAGTCCCAGCCGGAGCGAATATCTTCAATGTATATATTTCTTTTCTAATTTGAAAATTCTTTTTTTTTTCAATTTCTTTCCTTTGCAATTATTGATTATTTATGTAGGGAAGAAAATTCTGAGTCAGTTTAATTTTTCGACACGAAGATTTCAAAGTGTTTAAATAAACAATTACCAAGGTGCATTTTTTGTTTTTATTATATTTAAAACTCCCCCCGACAGAGCTCCCATAGACTAATGGCTAGAGTGTTAGGCTTCCAAGCGAGTGGCCCTGGGTACGAGTCCCAGCCTGAACGAAAATCTTCAATGTATAATTTTAGTTTCTAATTTGAAATTTCTTCTTCTTTTTTTTTTAATTTTTCTCTTTTGCGAATATTGATTATTTATGTAGGGAGAAAAATTCTGAGTCAGTTTAATTATTCGACCTGTAAATTTCAAAGTGTTTGAATCAATAATTACCAAGGTGCATTTTTTGTTTTTATTATATTTAAGACTTCCATCGACAGAGCTCCGATAGCCTAATGGCTAGACCGTTGGGTTCCTAGCGCGTGGTACTGGGTTCGAGTCCCGGCCGGAAAGGAAATCTTAAATGCAAATATTTTTTTCTAATTTTATAATTCTTTTTTTTTATTTTTCCCTTTTGCGAAGTCAGTCAGTCAGTCTGACAGTCAATCAGTCAAGCACTCAGTCATTCAGTCTCAGTCAGTCAGTCCAGTCAGTCAGTAACTCAGTCAGTCAGTTAGTCCTTCAGCCAGTCAGTCAAGCAGTCAGTCATTTAGTCTCAGTCAGTCAGTCATTCAGTCAGTCAGTCAGTCAGGCAGTCAGTCAGTCAGTCAGTCGGTCAGTCCTGTGCAGTCAGTTAGTCACTAAAGCAGTCAGTCAGTCTCAGTCAGTCAGTCAGTCAGTCAGTCCAGTCCAGTCTCAGTCAGTCAGTCAGTCAGTCTCGGTCAGTCAGTCAGTCAGTCAGTCATTCAGTCAGTCAGTCAGTCAGGCAGTCAGTCAGTCGGTCAGCCTTATTCAGTCAGTCTGTCAGTCAGTCAGTCAGTCAGCCTTATTCAGTCAGTCTGTCAGTCATCCTTATTCAGTCAGTCTGTCAGTCAGTCAGTCGGTCAGTCCTGTCCAGTCAGTTAGTCAGTCAAGCAGTCAGTCAGGTAGTCAAGCAGTCAGTCAGTCAGTGTCAGTCAGTCATTTAGTCATTCAGTCAGTCAGTGAAATGGCCAGTCAGAGAGTCAAGCAGTCAGTCAGTCAGTCTCAGTCAGTCAGTTAGTCAGTCAGTCAGTGAGTCAGTCAGTCAGTCCAGTCTCAGTCAGTCAGGCAGTTAGTCAGTCAGTCTCGGTCAGTCAGTGAGTCAGTCAGTCAGTATCAGTCAGTGAGTGAGTCAGTCTGTCAGTCAGGCAGTATCAGTCAGGCAGTAAGACTCCGCTCGACAGAACTCCGATAGCCTAATGGCTAGACCGCTGGTCTTCCAAGCGAGTGGCCCTGGGTTCGAGTCCCAGCCTGAACGAAAATCTTCAATGTATACTTTTAGTTTCTAATTTGAAATTTCTTCTTCTTTTTTTTTAAATTTTTCTCTTTTGCGAATATTGATTATTTATGTAGGGAGAAAAATTCTGAGTCAGTTTAATTATTCGACCTGTAAATTTCAAAGTGTGTGAATCAATAATTACCAAGGTGCATTTTTTGTTTTTATTATATTTAAGACTTCCATCGACAGAGCTCCGATAGCCTAATGGCTAGACCGTTGGGTTCCTAGCGCGTGGCACTGGGTTCGAGTCCCGGCCGGAAAGGAAATCTTAAATGCAAATATTTTTTCTAATTTTATAATTCTTTTTTTTTTATTTTTCCCCTTTTGCGAAGTCAGTCAGTCAGTCTGACAGTCAATCAGTCAAGCACTCAGTCATTCAGTCTCAGTCAGTCAGTCCAGTCAGTCAGTCACTCAGTCAGTCAGTTAGTCCTTCAGCCAGTCAGTCACTCAGTCAGTCAGTTAGTCCTTCAGCCAGTCAGTCAAGCAGTCAGTCATTTAGTCTCAGTCAGTCAGTCATTCAGTCAGTCAGTCAGTCAGGCAGTCAGTCAGTCAGTCAGTCGGTCAGTCCTGTGCAGTCAGTAAGTCACTAAAGCAGTCAGTCAGTCTCAGTCAGTCAGTCAGTCAGTCCAGTCCAGTCTCAGTCAGTCAGTCAGTCAGTCTCGGTCAGTCAGTCAGTCAGTCATTCAGTCAGTCAGTGAAATAGCCAGTCAGTCTCAGTCAGTCAGTTAGTCAGTCAGTCAGTCAGTCAGTCAGTCAGTCCAGTCTCAGTCAGTCAGGCAGTTAGTCAGTCAGTCTCGGTCAGTCAGTGAGTCAGTCAGTCAGTATCAGTCAGTCAGTGAGTCAGTCTGTCAGTCAGGCAGTATCAGTCAGGCAGTAAGACTCCGCTCGACAGAACTCCGATAGCCTAATGGCTAGACCGTTGGTATTCCAAGCGAGTGGCCTGGGTTCGAGTCCCAGCCGTAGCGAATATCTTCAATGTATATATTTCTTTTCTAATTTGAAAATTCTTTTTTTTTTCAATTTCTTTCCTTTGCAATTATTGATTATTTATGTAGGGAAGAAAATTCTGAGTAAGTTTAATTTTTCGACACGAAGATTTCAAAGTGTTTAAATAAACAATTACCAAGGTGCATTTTTTGTTTTTATTATATTTAAAACTCCCCCCGACAGAGCTCCCATAGACTAATGGCTAGAGTGTTAGGCTTCCAAGCGAGTGGCCCTGGGTACGAGTCCCAGCCTTAACGAAAATCTTCAATGTATAATTTTAGTTTCTAATTTGAAATTTCTTCTTCTTTTTTTTTTAATTTTTCTCTTTTGCGAATATTGATTATTTATGTAGGGAAAAAAATTCTGAGTCAGTTTAATTATTCGACCTGTAAATTTCAAAGTGTTTGAATCAATAATTACCAAGGTGCATTTTTTGTTTTTATTATATTTAAGACTTCCATCGACAGAGCTCCGATAGCCTAATGGCTAGACCGTTGGGTTCCTAGCGCGTGGTACTGGGTTCGAGTCCCGGCCGGAAAGGAAATCTTAAATGCAAATATTTTTTTCTAATTTTATAATTCTTTTTTTTTTATTTTTCCCTTTTGCGAAGTCAGTCAGTCAGTCTGACAGTCAATCAGTCAAGCACTCAGTCATTCAGTCTCAGTCAGTCAGTCCAGTCAGTCAGTCCAGTCAGTCAGTCACTCAGTCAGTCAGTTAGTCCTTCAGCCAGTCAGTCAAGCAGTCAGTCATTTAGTCTCAGTCAGTCAGTCATTCAGTCATTCAGTCAGTCAGGCAGTCAGTCAGTCACTCAGTCGGTCAGTCCTGTGCAGTCAGTTAGTCACTAAAGCAGTCAGTCAGTCTCAGTCAGTCAGTCAGTCAGTCAGTCCAGTCCAGTCTCAGTCAGTCAGTCAGTCAGTCAGTCAGTCAGTCAGTCATTCAGTCAGTCAGTCAGTCAGTCAGTCAGTCAGTCAGTCAGTCAGTCAGTCAGTCAGTCAGTCAGTCAGTCAGTCAGTCATTCAGTCAGTCAGTCAGTCAGGCAGTCAGTCAGTCGGTCAGCCTTATTCAGTCAGTCTGTCAGTCAGTCAGTCGGTCAGTCCTGTCCAGTCAGTTAGTCAGTCAAGCAGTCAGTCAGGTAGTCAAGCAGTCAGTCAGTCAGTGTCAGTCAGTCATTTAGTCATTCAGTCAGTCAGTGAAATAGCCAGTCAGAGAGTCAAGCAGTCAGTCAGTCAGTCTCAGTCAGTCAGTTAGTCAGTCAGTCAGTCAGTCAGTCAGTCCAGTCTCAGTCAGTCAGGCAGTTAGTCAGTCAGTCTCGGTCAGTCAGTGAGTCAGTCAGTCAGTATCAGTCAGTCAGTGAGTCAGTCTGTCAGTCAGGCAGTATCAGTCAGGCAATAAGACTCCGCTCGACAGAACTCCGATAGCCTAATGGCTAGACCGTTGGTCTTCCAAGCGAGTGGCCTGGGTTCGAGTCCCAGCCGGAGCGAATATCTTCAATGTATATATTTCTTTTCTAATTTGAAAATTCTTTTTTTTTTCAATTTCTTTCCTTTGCAATTATTGATTATTTATGTAGGGAAGAAAATTCTGAGTCAGTTTAATTTTTCGACACGAAGATTTCAAAGTGTTTAAATAAACAATTACCAAGGTGCATTTTTTGTTTTTATTATATTTAAAACTCCCCCCGACAGAGCTCCCATAGACTAATGGCTAGAGTGTTAGGCTTCCAAGCGAGTGGCCCTGGGTACGAGTCCCAGCCTGAACGAAAATCTTCAATGTATAATTTTAGTTTCTAATTTGAAATTTCTTCTTCTTTTTTTTTTAATTTTTCTCTTTTGCGAATATTGATTATTTATGTAGGGAGAAAAATTCTGAGTCAGTTTAATTATTCGACCTGTAAATTTCAAAGTGTTTGAATCAATAATTACCAAGGTGCATTTTTTGTTTTTATTATATTTAAGACTTCCATCGACAGAGCTCCGATAGCCTAATGGCTAGACCGTTGGGTTCCTAGCGCGTGGTACTGGGTTCGAGTCCCGGCCGGAAAGGAAATCTTAAATGCAAATATTTTTTTCTAATTTTATAATTCTTTTTTTTTATTTTTCCCTTTTGCGAAGTCAGTCAGTCAGTCTGACAGTCAATCAGTCAAGCACTCAGTCATTCAGTCTCAGTCAGTCAGTCCAGTCAGTCAGTCACTCAGTCAGTCAGTTAGTCCTTCAGCCAGTCAGTCAAGCAGTCAGTCATTTAGTCTCAGTCAGTCAGTCATTCAGTCAGTCAGTCAGTCAGGCAGTCAGTCAGTCAGTCAGTCGGTCAGTCCTGTGCAGTCAGTTAGTCACTAAAGCAGTCAGTCAGTCTCAGTCAGTCAGTCAGTCAGTCAGTCCAGTCCAGTCTCAGTCAGTCAGTCAGTCAGTCTCGGTCAGTCAGTCAGTCAGTCATTCAGTCAGTCAGTCAGTCAGGCAGTCAGTCAGTCGGTCAGCCTTATTCAGTCAGTCTGTCAGTCAGTCAGTCAGTCAGCCTTATTCAGTCAGTCTGTCAGTCATCCTTATTCAGTCAGTCTGTCAGTCAGTCAGTCGGTCAGTCCTGTCCAGTCAGTTAGTCAGTCAAGCAGTCAGTCAGGTAGTCAAGCAGTCAGTCAGTCAGTGTCAGTCAGTCATTTAGTCATTCAGTCAGTCAGTGAAATAGCCAGTCAGAGAGTCAAGCAGTCAGTCAGTCAGTCTCAGTCAGTCAGTTAGTCAGTCAGTCAGTCAGTTAGTCAGTCAGTCCAGTCTCAGTCAGTCAGGCAGTTAGTCAGTCAGTCTCGGTCAGTCAGTGAGTCAGTCAGTCAGTATCAGTCAGTCAGTGAGTCAGTCTGTCAGTCAGGCAGTATCAGTCAGGCAGTAAGACTCCGCTCGACAGAACTCCGATAGCCTAATGGCTAGACCGCTGGTCTTCCAAGCGAGTGGCCTGGGTTCGAGTCCCAGCCGGAGCGAATATCTTCAATGTATATATTTCTTTTCTAATTTGAAAATTCTTTTTTTTTTCAATTTCTTTCCTTTGCAATTATTGATTATTTATGTAGGGAAGAAAATTCTGAGTCAGTTTAATTTTTCGACACGAAGATTTCAAAGTGTTTAAATAAACAATTACCAAGGTGCATTTTTTGTTTTTATTATATTTAAAACTCCCACCGACAGAGCTCCCATAGACTAATTGCTAGAGTGTTAGGCTTCCAAGCGAGTAACCCTGGGTTCGATCCCCGGCCGGAAAGGAAATCTTAAATGCAAATATTTTTTTCTAATTTTATAATTCTTTTTTTTTAATTTTTCCCTTTTGCGAAGTCAGTCAGTCAGTCTGACAGTCAATCAGTCAAGCACTCAGTCATTCAGTCTCAGTCGGTCAGTCCAGTCAGTCAGTCACTCAGTCAGTCAGTTAGTCCTTCAGTCAGTCAGTCAGTCATTCAGTCAGTCAGTCAATCAGGCAGTCAGTCAGTCGGTCAGCCTTATTCAGTCAGTCTGTCAGTCATCCTTATTCAGTCAGTCTGTCAGTCAGTCAGTCGGTCAGTCTTGTCCAGTCAGTTAGTCAGTCAAGCAGTCAGTCAGGTAGTCAAGCAGTCAGTCAGTCAGTGTCAGTCAGTCATTTAGTCATTCAGTCAGTCAGTGAAATAGCCAGTTAGAGAGTCAAGCAGTCAGTCAGTCAGTCTCAGTCAGTCAGTTAGTCAGTCAGTCAGTCAGTCAGTCAGTCAGTCCAGTCTCAGTCAGTCAGCCAGTCAGTCAAGCAGTCAGTCATTTAGTCTCAGTCAGTCAGTCATTCAGTCAGTCAGTCAGTCAGGCAGTCAGTCAGTCAGTCAGTCGGTCAGTCCTGTGCAGTCAGTTAGTCACTCCCGGCCGGAAAGGAAATCTTAAATGCAAATATTTTTTTCTAATTTTATAATTCTTTTTTTTTAATTTTTCCCTTTTGCGAAGTCAGTCAGTCAGTCAGTCTCAGTCAGTCAGTCAGTCAGTCCAGTCCAGTCTCAGTCAGTCAGTCAGTCAGTCTCGGTCAGTCAGTCAGTCAGTCATTCAGTCAGTCAGTCAGTCAGGCAGTCAGTCAGTCGGTCAGCCTTATTCAGTCAGTCTGTCAGTCAGTCAGTCAGTCAGCCTTATTCAGTCAGTCTGTCAGTCAGTCAGGCAGTCAGTCAGTCGGTCAGCCTTATTCAGTCAGTCTCAGTCAGTCAGTCAGTCAGCCTTATTCAGTCAGTCTGTGTCCTTATTCAGTCAGTCTGTCAGTCAGTCAGTCAAGCAGTCAGTCAGGTAGTCAAGCAGTCAGTCAGTCAGTGTCAGTCAGTCATTTAGTCATTCAGTCAGTCAGTGAAATAGCCAGTTAGAGAGTCAAGCAGTCAGTCAGTCAGTCTCAGTCAGTCAGTTAGTCAGTCAGTCAGTCAGTCAGTCAGTCAGTCCAGTCTCAGTCAGTCAGGCAGTTAGTCAGTCAGTCTCGGTCAGTCAGTGAGTCAGTCAGTCAATATCAGTCAGTCAGTGAGTCAGTCTGTCAGTCAGGCAGTATCAGTCAGGCAGTAAGACTCCGCTCGACAGAACTCCGATAGCCTAATGGCTAGACCGCTGGTCTTCCAAGCGAGTGGCCTGGGTTCGAGTCCCAGCCGGAGCGAATATCTTCAATGTATATATTTCTTTTCTAATTTGAAAATTCTTTTTTTTTCAATTTCTTTCCTTTGCAATTATTGATTATTTATGTAGGGAAGAAAATTCTGAGTCAGTTTAATTTTTCGACACGAAGATTTCAAAGTGTTTAAATAAACAATTACCAAGGTGCATTTTTTGTTTTTATTATATTTAAAACTCCCACCGACAGAGCTCCCATAGACTAATGGCTAGAGTGTTAGGCTTCCAAGCGAGTGGCCCTGGGTTCGAGTCCCAGCCTGAACGAAAATCTTCAATGTATACTTTTAGTTTCTAATTTGAAATTTCTTCTTCTTTTTTTTTTAATTTTTCTCTTTTGCGAATATTGATTATTTATGTAGGGAGAAAAATTCTGAGTCAGTTTAATTATTCGACCTCTAAATTTCAAAGTGTTTGAATCAATAATTACCAAGGTGCATTTTTTGTTTTTATTATATTTAAGACTTCCATCGACAGAGCTCCGATAGCCTAATGGCTAGACAGTTGGGTTTCAAGCGCGTGGTACTGGGTTCGAGTCCCGGCCGGAACGAAAATCTTCCATGTATATATTTCTCTTCTAATTTGAAGATACTTTTTTTTTTCAATTTCTTCCTTTTGCAAATATGGATTATTTATGTACGGAAGAAAATTCTGAGTCAGTTTAATCATTCGACCTTTAGATTTCAAAGATTTTAGATCAATAATTACTAAGGTGCATTTTTCGTTTTTATTATAATTAAGACACCGATCAACAGAGATCCGATAGTATATTGGCGAGAGCGTTGGGCTTCCATGAGTGTCGCCCTGGGTTCAAATCCCAGCCGGAAAGGAAATCTTAAATGCAAATATTTTTTTCTAATTTTATAATTCTTGTTTTTTTATTTTTCCCTTTTGCGAAGTCAGTCAGTCAGTCTGACAGTCAATCAGTCAAGCACTCAGTCATTCAGTCTCTGTCAGTCAGTCCAGTCAGTCAGTCACTCAGTCAGTCAGTTAGTCCTTCAGCCAGTCAGTCAAGCAGTCAGTCATTTAGTCTCAGTCAGTCAGTCATTCAGTCAGTCAGTCAGTCAGTCAGTCAGTCAGTCGGTCAGTCCTGTGCAGTCAGTTAGTCACTAAAGCAGTCAGTCAGTCATTCAGTCAGTCAGTCAGTCAGGCAGTCAGTCAGTCGGTCAGCCTTATTCAGTCAGTCTGTCAGTCATCCTTATTCAGTCAGTCTGTCAGTCAGTCAGTCGGTCAGTCCTGTCCAGTCAGTTAGTCAGTCAAGCAGTCAGTCAGGTAGTCAAGCAGTCAGTCAGTCAGTGTCAGTCAGTCATTTAGTCATTCAGTCAGTCAGTGAAATAGCCAGTCAGAGAGTCAAGCAGTCAGTCAGTCAGTCTCAGTCAGTCAGTTAGTCAGTCAGTCAGTCAGTCAGTCAGTCAGTCCAGTCTCAGTCAGTCAGGCAGTTAGTCAGTCAGTCTCGGTCAGTCAGTCAGTATCAGTCAGTCAGTGAGTCAGTCTGTCAGTCAGGCAGTATCAGTCAGGCAGTAAGACTCCGCTCGACAGAACTCCGATAGCCTAATGGCTAGACCGCTGGTCTTCCAAGCGAGTGCCCTGGGTTCGAGTCCCAGCCGGAGCGAATATCTTCAATGTATATATTTCTTTTCTAATTTGAAAATTCTTTTTTTTTTTTCAATTTCTTTCCTTTGCAATTATTGATTATTTATGTAGGGAAGAAAATTCTGAGTCAGTTTAATTTTTCGACACGAAGATTTCAAAGTGTTTAAATAAACAATTACCAAGGTTCATTTTTTGTTTTTATTATATTTAAAACTCCCACCGACAGAGCTCCCATAGACTAATGGCTAGAGTGTTAGGCTTCCAAGCGAGTGGCCCTGGGTTCGAGTCCCAGCCTGAACGAAAATCTTCAATGTATACTTTTAGTTTCTAATTTGAAATTTCTTCTTCTTTTTTTTTTAATTTTTCTCTTTTGCGAATATTGATTATTTATGTAGGGAGAAAAATTCTGAGTCAGTTTAATTGTTCGACCTGTAAATTTCAAAGTGTTTGAATCAATAATTACCAAGGTGCATTTTTTGTTTTTATTATATTTAAGACTTCCGTCGACAGAGCTCCGATAGCCTAATGGCTAGACCGTTGGGTTCCTAGCTCGTGGTACTGGGTTCGAGTCCCGGCCGGAAAGGAAATCTTAAATGCAAATATTTTTTTCTAATTTTATAATTCTTTTTTTTTTATTTTTCCCTTTTGCGAAGTCAGTCAGTCAGTCTGACAGTCAATCAGTCAAGCACTCAGTCATTCAGTCTCAGTCAGTCAGTCCAGTCAGTCAGTCACTCAGTCAGTCAGTTAGTCCTTCAGCCAGTCAGTCAAGCAGTCAGTCATTTAGTCTCAGTCAGTCAGTCATTCAGTCAGTCAGTCAGTCAGGCAGTCAGTCAGTCAGTCAGTCGGTCAGTCCTGTGCAGTCAGTTAGTCACTAAAGCAGTCAGTCAGTCAGTCAGTCAGTCAGTCAGTCAGTCAGTCCAGTCCAGTCTCAGTCAGTCAGTCAGTCAGTCTCGGTCAGTCAGTCAGTCAGTCATTCAGTCAGTCAGTCAGTCAGTCGGTCAGTCAGTCCTGTCCAGTCAGTTAGTCAGTCAAGCAGTCAGTCAGGTAGTCAAGCAGTCAGTCAGTCAGTGTCAGTCAGTCATTTAGTCATTCAGTCAGTCAGTGAAATAGCCAGTCAGAGAGTCAAGCAGTCAATCAGTCAGTCTCAGTCAGTCAGTTAGTCAGTCAGTCAGTCAGTAAGTCAGTCAGTCCAGTCTCAGTCAGTCAGGCAGTTAGTCAGTCAGTCTCGGTCAGTCAGTGAGTCAGTCAGTCATTATTGTCAGTCAGTGAGTCAGTCTGTCAGTCAGGCAGTATCAGTCAGGCAGTAAGACTCCGCTCGACAGAACTCCGATAGCCTAATGGCTAGACCGCTGGTCTTCCAAGCGAGTGGCCTGGGTTCGAGTCCCAGCCGGAGCGAATATCTTCAATGTACATATTTCTTTTCTAATTTGAAAATTCTTTTTTTTTTCAATTTCTTTCCTTTGCAATTATTGATTATTTATGTAGGGAAGAAAATTCTGAGTCAGTTTAATTTTTCGACACGAAGATTTCAAAGTGTTTAAATAAACAATTACCAAGGTGCATTTTTTGTTTTTATTATATTTAAAACTCCCACCGACAGAGCTCCCATAGACTAATGGCTAGAGTGTTAGGCTTCCAAGCGAGTGGCCCTGGGTTCGAGTCCCAGCCTGAACGAAAATCTTCAATGTATACTTTTAGTTTCTAATTTCAAATTTCTTCTTCTTTTTTTTTTAATTTTTCTCTTTTGCGAATATTGATTATTTATGTAGGGAGAAAAATTCTGAGTCAGTTTAATTATTTGACCTGTAAATTTCAAAGTGTTTGAATCAATAATTACCAAGGTGCATTTTTTGTTTTTATTATATTTAAGACTTCCATCGACAGAGCTCCGATAGCCTAATGGCTAGACCGTTGGGTTCCTAGCGCGTGGTACTGGGTTCGAGTCCCGGCCGGAACGAAAATCTTCCATGTATATATTTCTCTTCTAATTTGAAGATTCTTTTTTTTTTCAATTTCTTTCTTTTGCAAATATGGATTATTTATGTACGGAAGAAAATTCTGAGTCAGTTTAATCAATCGACCTTTAGATTTCAAAGATTTTAGATCAATAATTACTAAGGTGCATTTTTTGTTTTTATTATAATTAGGACACCGATCAACAGAGATCCGATAGTATATTGGCGAGAGCGTTGGGCTTCCATGAGTGTCGCCCTGGGTTCAAATCCCATCCGGAAAGGAAATCTTAAATGCAAATATTTTTTTCTAATTTTATAATTCTTTTTTTTTTATTTTTCCCTTTTGCGAAGTCAGTCAGTCAGTCTGACAGTCAATCAGTCAAGCACTCAGTCATTCAGTCTCAGTCAGTCAGTCCAGTCAGTCAGTCACTCAGTCAGTCAGTTAGTCCTTCAGCAAGTCAGTCAAGCAGTCAGTCATTTAGTCTCAGTCAGTCAGTCATTCAGTCAGTCAGGCAGTCAGTCAGTCAGTCAGTCGGTCAGTCCTGTGCAGTCAGTTAGTCACTAAAGCAGTCAGTCAGTCTCACTCAGTCAGTCAGTCAGTCAGTCCAGTCCAGTCTCAGTCAGTCAGTCAGTCAGTCTCGGTCAGTCAGTCAGTCAGTCATTCAGTCAGTCAGTCAGTCAGGCAGTCAGTCAGTCGGTCAGCCTTATTCAGTCAGTCTGTCAGTCAGTCAGTCAGTCAGCCTTATTCAGTCAGTCTGTCATTCATCCTTATTCAGTCAGTCTGTCAGTCAGTCAGTCGGTCAGTCCTGTCCAGTCAGTTAGTCAGTCAAGCAGTCAGTCAGGTAGTCAAGCAGTCAGTCAGTCAGTGTCAGTCAGTCATTTAGTCATTCAGTCAGTCAGTGAAATAGCCAGTCAGAGAGTCAAGCAGTCAGTCAGTCAGTCTCAGTCAGTCAGTTAGTCAGTCAGTCAGTCAGTCAGTCAGTCAGTCCAGTCTCAGTCAGTCAGGCAGTTAGTCAGTCAGTCTCGGTCAGTCAGTGAGTCAGTCAGTCAGTATCAGTCAGTCAGTGAGTCAGTCTGTCAGTCAGGCAGTATCAGTCAGGCAGTAAGACTCCGCTCGACAGAACTCCGATAGCCTAATGGCTAGACCGCTGGTCTTCCAAGCGAGTGGCCTGGGTTCGAGTCCCAGCCGGAGCGAATATCTTCAATGTATATATTTCTTTTCTAATTTGAAAATTCTTTTTTTTTCAATTTCTTTCCTTTGCAATTATTGATTATTTTTGTAGGGAAGAAAATTCTGAGTCAGTTTAATTTTTCGACACGAAGATTTCAAAGTGTTTAAATAAACAATTACCAAGGTGCATTTTTTGTTTTTATTATATTTAAAACTCCCACCGACAGAGCTCCCATAGACTAATGGCTAGACCGTTGGGTTCCTAGCGCGTGGTACTGGGTTCGAGTCCCGGCCGGAAAGGAAATCTTAAATGCAAATATTTTTTTCTAATTTTATAATTCTTTTTTTTTTATTTTTCCCTTTTGCGAAGTCAGTCAGTCAGTCTGACAGTCAATCAGTCAAGCACTCAGTCATTCAGTCTCAGTCAGTCAGTCCAGTCAGTCAGTCACTCAGTCAGTCAGTTAGTCCTTCAGCCAGTCAGTCAAGCAGTCAGTCATTTAGTCTCAGTCAGTCAGTCATTCAGTCAGTCAGTCAGTCAGGCAGTCAGTCAGTCAGTCAGTCGGTCAGTCCTGTGCAGTCAGTTAGTCACTAAAGCAGTCAGTCAGTCTCAGTCAGTCAGTCAGTCAGTCAGTCCAGTCCAGTCTCAGTCAGTCAGTCAGTCAGTCTCGGTCAGTCAGTCAGTCAGTCATTCAGTCAGTCAGTCAGTCAGGCAGTCAGTCAGTCGGTCAGCCTTATTCAGTCAGTCTGTCAGTCAGTCAGTCTGTCAGTCAGTCAGTCTGTCAGTCAGTCAGTCGGTCAGTCCTGTCCAGTCAGTTAGTGAGTCAAGCAGTCAGTCAGGTAGTCAAGCAGTCAGTCAGTCAGTGTCAGTCAGTCATTTAGTCATTCAGTCAGTCAGTGAAATAGCCAGTCAGAGAGTCAAGCAGTCAATCAGTCAGTCTCAGTCAGTCAGTTAGTCAGTCAGTCATTATTGTCAGTCAGTGAGTCAGTCTGTCAGTCAGGCAGTATGAGTCAGGCAGTAAGACTCCGCTCGACAGAACTCCGATAGCCTAATGGCTAGACCGCTGGTCTTCCAAGCGAGTGGCCTGGGTTCGAGTCCCAGCCGGAGCGAATATCTTCAATGTACATATTTCTTTTCTAATTTGAAAATTCTTTTTTTTTTCAATTTCTTTCCTTTGCAATTATTGATTATTTATGTAGGGAAGAAAATTCTGAGTCAGTTTAATTTTTCGACACGAAGATTTCAAAGTGTTTAAATAAACAATTACCAAGGTGCATTTTTTGTTTTTATTATATTTAAAACTCCCACCGACAGAGCTCCCATAGACTAATGGCTAGAGTGTTAGGCTTCCAAGCGAGTGGCCCTGGGTTCGAGTCCCAGCCTGAACGAAAATCTTCAATGTATACTTTTAGTTTCTAATTTCAAATTTCTTCTTCTTTTTTTTTTAATTTTTCTCTTTTGCGAATATTGATTATTTATGTAGGGAGAAAAATTCTGAGTCAGTTTAATTATTCGACCTCTAAATTTCAAAGTGTTTGAATCAATAATTACCAAGGTGCATTTTTTGTTTTTATTATATTTAAGACTTCCATCGACAGAGCTCCGATAGCCTAATGGCTAGACAGTTGGGTTTCAAGCGCGTGGTACTGGGTTCGAGTCCCGGCCGGAACGAAAATCTTCCATGTATATATTTCTCTTCTAATTTGAAGATACTTTTTTTTTTCAATTTCTTCCTTTTGCAAATATGGATTATTTATGTACGGAAGAAAATTCTGAGTCAGTTTAATCATTCGACCTTTAGATTTCAAAGATTTTAGATCAATAATTACTAAGGTGCATTTTTTGTTTTTATTATAATTAAGACACCGATCAACAGAGATCCGATAGTATATTGGCGAGAGCGTTGGGCTTCCATGAGTGTCGCCCTGGGTTCAAATCCCAGCCGGAAAGGAAATCTTAAATGCAAATATTTTTTTCTAATTTTATAATTCTTGTTTTTTTATTTTTCCCTTTTGCGAAGTCAGTCAGTCAGTCTGACAGTCAATCAGTCAAGCACTCAGTCATTCAGTCTCTGTCAGTCAGTCCAGTCAGTCAGTCACTCAGTCAGTCAGTTAGTCCTTCAGCCAGTCAGTCAAGCAGTCAGTCATTTAGTCTCAGTCAGTCAGTCATTCAGTCAGTCAGTCAGTCAGTCAGTCAGTCAGTCGGTCAGTCCTGTGCAGTCAGTTAGTCACTAAAGCAGTCAGTCAGTCATTCAGTCAGTCAGTCAGTCAGGCAGTCAGTCAGGCAGTCAGCCTTATTCAGTCAGTCTGTCAGTCATCCTTATTCAGTCAGTCTGTCAGTCAGTCAGTCGGTCAGTCCTGTCCAGTCAGTTAGTCAGTCAAGCAGTCAGTCAGGTAGTCAAGCAGTCAGTCAGTCAGTGTCAGTCAGTCATTTAGTCATTCAGTCAGTCAGTGAAATAGCCAGTCAGAGAGTCAAGCAGTCAGTCAGTCAGTCTCAGTCAGTCAGTTAGTCAGTCAGTCAGTCAGTCAGTCAGTCAGTCCAGTCTCAGTCAGTCAGGCAGTTAGTCAGTCAGTCTCGGTCAGTCAGTCAGTATCAGTCAGTCAGTGAGTCAGTCTGTCAGTCAGGCAGTATCAGTCAGGCAGTAAGACTCCGCTCGACAGAACTCCGATAGCCTAATGGCTAGACCGCTGGTCTTCCAAGCGAGTGCCCTGGGTTCGAGTCCCAGCCGGAGCGAATATCTTCAATGTATATATTTCTTTTCTAATTTGAAAATTCTTTTTTTTTTTTCAATTTCTTTCCTTTGCAATTATTGATTATTTATGTAGGGAAGAAAATTCTGAGTCAGTTTAATTTTTCGACACGAAGATTTCAAAGTGTTTAAATAAACAACTACCAAGGTTCATTTTTTGTTTTTATTATATTTAAAACTCCCACCGACAGAGCTCCCATAGACTAATGGCTAGAGTGTTAGGCTTCCAAGCGAGTGGCCCTGGGTTCGAGTCCCAGCCTGAACGAAAATCTTCAATGTATACTTTTAGTTTCTAATTTGAAATTTCTTCTTCTTTTTTTTTTAATTTTTCTCTTTTGCGAATATTGATTATTTATGTAGGGAGAAAAATTCTGAGTCAGTTTAATTGTTCGACCTGTAAATTTCAAAGTGTTTGAATCAATAATTACCAAGGTGCATTTTTTGTTTTTATTATATTTAAGACTTCCGTCGACAGAGCTCCGATAGCCTAATGGCTAGACCGTTGGGTTCCTAGCTCGTGGTACTGGGTTCGAGTCCCGGCCGGAAAGGAAATCTTAAATGCAAATATTTTTTTCTAATTTTATAATTCTTTTTTTTTTATTTTTCCCTTTTGCGAAGTCAGTCAGTCAGTCTGACAGTCAATCAGTCAAGCACTCAGTCATTCAGTCTCAGTCAGTCAGTCCAGTCAGTCAGTCACTCAGTCAGTCAGTTAGTCCTTCAGCCAGTCAGTCAAGCAGTCAGTCATTTAGTCTCAGTCAGTCAGTCATTCAGTCAGTCAGTCAGTCAGGCAGTCAGTCAGTCAGTCAGTCGGTCAGTCCTGTGCAGTCAGTTAGTCACTAAAGCAGTCAGTCAGTCTCAGTCAGTCAGTCAGTCAGTCAGTCCAGTCCAGTCTCAGTCAGTCAGTCAGTCAGTCTCGGTCAGTCAGTCAGTCAGTCATTCAGTCAGTCAGTCAGTCAGTCAGTCAGTCAGGCAGTCAGTCAGTCGGTCAGCCTTATTCAGTCAGTCTGTCAGTCAGTCAGTCTGTCAGTCAGTCAGTCTGTCAGTCAGTCAGTCGGTCAGTCCTGTCCAGTCAGTTAGTCAGTCAAGCAGTCAGTCAGGTAGTCAAGCAGTCAGTCAGTCAGTGTCAGTCAGTCATTTAGTCATTCAGTCAGTCAGTGAAATAGCCAGTCAGAGAGTCAAGCAGTCAATCAGTCAGTCTCAGTCAGTCAGTTAGTCAGTCAGTCAGTCAGTAAGTCAGTCAGTCCAGTCTCAGTCAGTCAGGCAGTTAGTCAGTCAGTCTCGGTCAGTCAGTGAGTCAGTCAGTCATTATTGTCAGTCAGTGAGTCAGTCTGTCAGTCAGGCAGTATCAGTCAGGCAGTAAGACTCCGCTCGACAGAACTCCGATAGCCTAATGGCTAGACCGCTGGTCTTCCAAGCGAGTGGCCTGGGTTCGAGTCCCAGCCGGAGCGAATATCTTCAATGTACATATTTCTTTTCTAATTTGAAAATTCTTTTTTTTTTCAATTTCTTTCCTTTGCAATTATTGATTATTTATGTAGGGAAGAAAATTCTGAGTCAGTTTAATTTTTCGACACGAAGATTTCAAAGTGTTTAAATAAACAATTACCAAGGTGCATTTTTTGTTTTTATTATATTTAAAACTCCCACCGACAGAGCTCCCATAGACTAATGGCTAGAGTGTTAGGCTTCCAAGCGAGTGGCCCTGGGTTCGAGTCCCAGCCTGAACGAAAATCTTCAATGTATACTTTTAGTTTCTAATTTCAAATTTCTTCTTCTTTTTTTTTTAATTTTTCTCTTTTGCGAATATTGATTATTTATGTAGGGAGAAAAATTCTGAGTCAGTTTAATTATTTGACCTGTAAATTTCAAAGTGTTTGAATCAATAATTACCAAGGTGCATTTTTTGTTTTTATTATATTTAAGACTTCCATCGACAGAGCTCCGATAGCCTAATGGCTAGACCGTTGGGTTCCTAGCGCGTGGTACTGGGTTCGAGTCCCGGCCGGAACGAAAATCTTCCATGTATATATTTCTCTTCTAATTTGAAGATTCTTTTTTTTTTCAATTTCTTTCTTTTGCAAATATGGATTATTTATGTACGGAAGAAAATTCTGAGTCAGTTTAATCATTCGACCTTTAGATTTCAAAGATTTTAGATCAATAATTACTAAGGTGCATTTTTTGTTTTTATTATAATTAGGACACCGATCAACAGAGATCCGATAGTATATTGGCGAGAGCGTTGGGCTTCCATGAGTGTCGCCCTGGGTTCAAATCCCATCCGGAAAGGAAATCTTAAATGCAAATATTTTTTTCTAATTTTATAATTCTTTTTTTTTTATTTTTCCCTTTTGCGAAGTCAGTCAGTCAGTCTGACAGTCAATCAGTCAAGCACTCAGTCATTCAGTCTCAGTCAGTCAGTCCAGTCAGTCAGTCACTCAGTCAGTCAGTTAGTCCTTCAGCAAGTCAGTCAAGCAGTCAGTCATTTAGTCTCAGTCAGTCAGTCATTCAGTCAGTCAGGCAGTCAGTCAGTCAGTCAGTCGGTCAGTCCTGTGCAGTCAGTTAGTCACTAAAGCAGTCAGTCAGTCTCACTCAGTCAGTCAGTCAGTCAGTCCAGTCCAGTCTCAGTCAGTCAGTCAGTCAGTCTCGGTCAGTCAGTCAGTCAGTCATTCAGTCAGTCAGTCAGTCAGGCAGTCAGTCAGTCGGTCAGCCTTATTCAGTCAGTCTGTCAGTCAGTCAGTCAGTCAGCCTTATTCAGTCAGTCTGTCATTCATCCTTATTCAGTCAGTCTGTCAGTCAGTCAGTCGGTCAGTCCTGTCCAGTCAGTTAGTCAGTCAAGCAGTCAGTCAGGTAGTCAAGCAGTCAGTCAGTCAGTGTCAGTCAGTCATTTAGTCATTCAGTCAGTCAGTGAAATAGCCAGTCAGAGAGTCAAGCAGTCAGTCAGTCAGTCTCAGTCAGTCAGTTAGTCAGTCAGTCAGTCAGTCAGTCAGTCAGTCCAGTCTCAGTCAGTCAGGCAGTTAGTCAGTCAGTCTCGGTCAGTCAGTGAGTCAGTCAGTCAGTATCAGTCAGTCAGTGAGTCAGTCTGTCAGTCAGGCAGTATCAGTCAGGCAGTAAGACTCCGCTCGACAGAACTCCGATAGCCTAATGGCTAGACCGCTGGTCTTCCAAGCGAGTGGCCTGGGTTCGAGTCCCAGCCGGAGCGAATATCTTCAATGTATATATTTCTTTTCTAATTTGAAAATTCTTTTTTTTTCAATTTCTTTCCTTTGCAATTATTGATTATTTTTGTAGGGAAGAAAATTCTGAGTCAGTTTAATTTTTCGACACGAAGATTTCAAAGTGTTTAAATAAACAATTACCAAGGTGCATTTTTTGTTTTTATTATATTTAAAACTCCCACCGACAGAGCTCCCATAGACTAATGGCTAGACCGTTGGGTTCCTAGCGCGTGGTACTGGGTTCGAGTCCCGGCCGGAAAGGAAATCTTAAATGCAAATATTTTTTTCTAATTTTATAATTCTTTTTTTTTTATTTTTCCCTTTTGCGAAGTCAGTCAGTCAGTCTGACAGTCAATCAGTCAAGCACTCAGTCATTCAGTCTCAGTCAGTCAGTCCAGTCAGTCAGTCACTCAGTCAGTCAGTTAGTCCTTCAGCCAGTCAGTCAAGCAGTCAGTCATTTAGTCTCAGTCAGTCAGTCATTCAGTCAGTCAGTCAGTCAGGCAGTCAGTCAGTCAGTCAGTCGGTCAGTCCTGTGCAGTCAGTTAGTCACTAAAGCAGTCAGTCAGTCTCAGTCAGTCAGTCAGTCAGTCAGTCCAGTCCAGTCTCAGTCAGTCAGTCAGTCAGTCTCGGTCAGTCAGTCAGTCAGTCATTCAGTCAGTCAGTCAGTCATTCAGTCAGTCAGTCAGTCAGGCAGTCAGTCAGTCGGTCAGCCTTATTCAGTCAGTCTGTCAGTCAGTCAGTCTGTCAGTCAGTCAGTCTGTCAGTCAGTCAGTCGGTCAGTCCTGTCCAGTCAGTTAGTGAGTCAAGCAGTCAGTCAGGTAGTCAAGCAGTCAGTCAGTCAGTGTCAGTCAGTCATTTAGTCATTCAGTCAGTCAGTGAAATAGCCAGTCAGAGAGTCAAGCAGTCAATCAGTCAGTCTCAGTCAGTCAGTTAGTCAGTCAGTCATTATTGTCAGTCAGTGAGTCAGTCTGTCAGTCAGGCAGTATCAGTCAGGCAGTAAGACTCCGCTCGACAGAACTCCGATAGCCTAATGGCTAGACCGCTGGTCTTCCAAGCGAGTGGCCTGGGTTCGAGTCCCAGCCGGAGAGAATATCTTCAATGTACATATTTCTTTTCTAATTTGAAAATTCTTTTTTTTTTCAATTTCTTTCCTTTGCAATTATTGATTATTTATGTAGGGAAGAAAATTCTGAGTCAGTTTAATTTTTCGACACGAAGATTTCAAAGTGTTTAAATAAACAATTACCAAGGTGCATTTTTTGTTTTTATTATATTTAAAACTCCCACCGACAGAGCTCCCATAGACTAATGGCTAGAGTGTTAGGCTTCCAAGCGAGTGGCCCTGGGTTCGAGTCCCAGCCTGAACGAAAATCTTCAATGTATACTTTTAGTTTCTAATTTCAAATTTCTTCTTCTTTTTTTTTTAATTTTTCTCTTTTGCGAATATTGATTATTTATGTAGGGAGAAAAATTCTGAGTCAGTTTAATTATTCGACCTGTAAATTTCAAAGTGTTTGAATCAATAATTACCAAGGTGCATTTTTTGTTTTTATTATATTTAAGACTTCCATCGACAGAGCTCCGATAGCCTAATGGCTAGACCGTTGGGTTCCTAGCGCGTGGTACTGGGTTCGAGTCCCGGCCGGAACGAAAATCTTCCATGTATATATTTCTCTTCTAATTTGAAGATTCTTTTTTTTTTCAATTTCTTTCTTTTGTAAATATGGATTATTTATGTACGGAAGAAAATTCTGAGTCAGTTTAATCATTCAACCTTTAGATTTCAAAGATTTTAGATCAATAATTACTAAGGTGCATTTTTTGTTTTTATTATAATTAAGACACCGATCAACAGAGATCCGATAGTATATTGGCGAGAGCGTTGGGCTTCCATGAGAGTCGCCCTGGGTTCAAATCCCATCCGGAAAGGAAATCTTAAATGCAAATATTTTTTTCTAATTTTATAATTCTTTTTTTTTTATTTTTCCCTTTTGCGAAGTCAGTCAGTCAGTCTGACAGTCAATCAGTCAAGCACTCAGTCATTCAGTCTCAGTCAGTCAGTCCAGTCAGTCAGTCACTCAGTCAGTCAGTTAGTCCTTCAGCAAGTCAGTCAAGCAGTCAGTCATTTAGTCTCAGTCAGTCAGTCATTCAGTCAGTCAGGCAGTCAGTCAGTCAGTCAGTCGGTCAGTCCTGTGCAGTCAGTTAGTCACTAAAGCAGTCAGTCAGTCTCACTCAGTCAGTCAGTCAGTCAGTCCAGTCCAGTCTCAGTCAGTCAGTCAGTCAGTCTCGGTCAGTCAGTCAGTCAGTCATTCAGTCAGTCAGTCAGTCAGGCAGTCAGTCAGTCGGTCAGCCTTATTCAGTCAGTCTGTCAGTCAGTCAGTCAGTCAGCCTTATTCAGTCAGTCTGTCATTCATCCTTATTCAGTCAGTCTGTCAGTCAGTCAGTCGGTCAGTCCTGTCCAGTCAGTTAGTCAGTCAAGCAGTCAGTCAGGTAGTCAAGCAGTCAGTCAGTCAGTGTCAGTCAGTCATTTAGTCATTCAGTCAGTCAGTGAAATAGCCAGTCAGAGAGTCAAGCAGTCAGTCAGTCAGTCTCAGTCAGTCAGTTAGTCAGTCAGTCAGTCAGTCAGTCAGTCAGTCCAGTCTCAGTCAGTCAGGCAGTTAGTCAGTCAGTCTCGGTCAGTCAGTGAGTCAGTCAGTCAGTATCAGTCAGTCAGTGAGTCAGTCTGTCAGTCAGGCAGTATCAGTCAGGCAGTAAGACTCCGCTCGACAGAACTCCGATAGCCTAATGGCTAGACCGCTGGTCTTCCAAGCGAGTGGCCTGGGTTCGAGTCCCAGCCGGAGCGAATATCTTCAATGTATATATTTCTTTTCTAATTTGAAAATTCTTTTTTTTTCAATTTCTTTCCTTTGCAATTATTGATTATTTTTGTAGGGAAGAAAATTCTGAGTCAGTTTAATTTTTCGACACGAAGATTTCAAAGTGTTTAAATAAACAATTACCAAGGTGCATTTTTTGTTTTTATTATATTTAAAACTCCCACCGACAGAGCTCCCATAGACTAATGGCTAGACCGTTGGGTTCCTAGCGCGTGGTACTGGGTTCGAGTCCCGGCCGGAAAGGAAATCTTAAATGCAAATATTTTTTTCTAATTTTATAATTCTTTTTTTTTTATTTTTCCCTTTTGCGAAGTCAGTCAGTCAGTCTGACAGTCAATCAGTCAAGCACTCAGTCATTCAGTCTCAGTCAGTCAGTCCAGTCAGTCAGTCACTCAGTCAGTCAGTTAGTCCTTCAGCCAGTCAGTCAAGCAGTCAGTCATTTAGTCTCAGTCAGTCAGTCATTCAGTCAGTCAGTCAGTCAGGCAGTCAGTCAGTCAGTCAGTCGGTCAGTCCTGTGCAGTCAGTTAGTCACTAAAGCAGTCAGTCAGTCTCAGTCAGTCAGTCAGTCAGTCAGTCCAGTCCAGTCTCAGTCAGTCAGTCAGTCAGTCTCGGTCAGTCAGTCAGTCAGTCATTCAGTCAGTCAGTCAGTCAGGCAGTCAGTCAGTCGGTCAGCCTTATTCAGTCAGTCTGTCAGTCAGTCAGTCTGTCAGTCAGTCAGTCTGTCAGTCAGTCAGTCGGTCAGTCCTGTCCAGTCAGTTAGTCAGTCAAGCAGTCAGTCAGGTAGTCAAGCAGTCAGTCAGTCAGTGTCAGTCAGTCATTTAGTCATTCAGTCAGTCAGTGAAATAGCCAGTCAGAGAGTCAAGCAGTCAATCAGTCAGTCTCAGTCAGTCAGTTAGTCAGTCAGTCATTATTGTCAGTCAGTGAGTCAGTCTGTCAGTCAGGCAGTATCAGTCAGGCAGTAAGACTCCGCTCGACAGAACTCCGATAGCCTAATGGCTAGACCGCTGGTCTTCCAAGCGAGTGGCCTGGGTTCGAGTCCCAGCCGGAGCGAATATCTTCAATGTACATATTTCTTTTCTAATTTGAAAATTCTTTTTTTTTTCAATTTCTTTCCTTTGCAATTATTGATTATTTATGTAGGGAAGAAAATTCTGAGTCAGTTTAATTTTTCGACACGAAGATTTCAAAGTGTTTAAATAAACAATTACCAAGGTGCATTTTTTGTTTTTATTATATTTAAAACTCCCACCGACAGAGCTCCCATAGACTAATGGCTAGAGTGTTAGGCTTCCAAGCGAGTGGCCCTGGGTTCGAGTCCCAGCCTGAACGAAAATCTTCAATGTATACTTTTAGTTTCTAATTTCAAATTTCTTCTTCTTTTTTTTTTAATTTTTCTCTTTTGCGAATATTGATTATTTATGTAGGGAGAAAAATTCTGAGTCAGTTTAATTATTCGACCTGTAAATTTCAAAGTGTTTGAATCAATAATTACCAAGGTGCATTTTTTGTTTTTATTATATTTAAGACTTCCATCGACAGAGCTCCGATAGCCTAATGGCTAGACCGTTGGGTTCCTAGCGCGTGGTACTGGGTTCGAGTCCCGGCCGGAACGAAAATCTTCCATGTATATATTTCTCTTCTAATTTGAAGATTCTTTTTTTTTTCAATTTCTTTCTTTTGCAAATATGGATTATTTATGTACGGAAGAAAATTCTGAGTCAGTTTAATCATTCAACCTTTAGATTTCAAAGATTTTAGATCAATAATTACTAAGGTGCATTTTTTGTTTTTATTATAATTAAGACACCGATCAACAGAGATCCGATAGTATATTGGCGAGAGCGTTGGGCTTCCATGAGTGTCGCCCTGGGTTCAAATCCCATCCGGAAAGGAAATCTTAAATGCAAATATTTTTTTCTAATTTTATAATTCTTTTTTTTTTATTTTTCCCTTTTGCGAAGTCAGTCAGTCAGTCTGACAGTCAATCAGTCAAGCACTCAGTCATTCAGTCTCAGTCAGTCAGTCCAGTCAGTCAGTCACTCAGTCAGTCAGTTAGTCCTTCAGCAAGTCAGTCAAGCAGTCAGTCATTTAGTCTCAGTCAGTCAGTCATTCAGTCAGTCAGGCAGTCAGTCAGTCAGTCAGTCGGTCAGTCCTGTGCAGTCAGTTAGTCACTAAAGCAGTCAGTCAGTCTCACTCAGTCAGTCAGTCAGTCAGTCCAGTCCAGTCTCAGTCAGTCAGTCAGTCAGTCTCGGTCAGTCAGTCAGTCAGTCATTCAGTCAGTCAGTCAGTCAGGCAGTCAGTCAGTCGGTCAGCCTTATTCAGTCAGTCTGTCAGTCAGTCAGTCAGTCAGCCTTATTCAGTCAGTCTGTCATTCATCCTTATTCAGTCAGTCTGTCAGTCAGTCAGTCGGTCAGTCCTGTCCAGTCAGTTAGTCAGTCAAGCAGTCAGTCAGGTAGTCAAGCAGTCAGTCAGTCAGTGTCAGTCAGTCATTTAGTCATTCAGTCAGTCAGTGAAATAGCCAGTCAGAGAGTCAAGCAGTCAGTCAGTCAGTCTCAGTCAGTCAGTTAGTCAGTCAGTCAGTCAGTCAGTCAGTCAGTCCAGTCTCAGTCAGTCAGGCAGTTAGTCAGTCAGTCTCGGTCAGTCAGTGAGTCAGTCAGTCAGTATCAGTCAGTCAGTGAGTCAGTCTGTCAGTCAGGCAGTATCAGTCAGGCAGTAAGACTCCGCTCGACAGAACTCCGATAGCCTAATGGCTAGACCGCTGGTCTTCCAAGCGAGTGGCCTGGGTTCGAGTCCCAGCCGGAGCGAATATCTTCAATGTATATATTTCTTTTCTAATTTGAAAATTCTTTTTTTTTTCAATTTCTTTCCTTTGCAATTATTGATTATTTTTGTAGGGAAGAAAATTCTGAGTCAGTTTAATTTTTCGACACGAAGATTTCAAAGTGTTTAAATAAACAATTACCAAGGTGCATTTTTTGTTTTTATTATATTTAAAACTCCCACCGACAGAGCTCCCATAGACTAATGGCTAGACCGTTGGGTTCCTAGCGCGTGGTACTGGGTTCGAGTCCCGGCCGGAAAGGAAATCTTAAATGCAAATATTTTTTTCTAATTTTATAATTCTTTTTTTTTTATTTTTCCCTTTTGCGAAGTCAGTCAGTCAGTCTGACAGTCAATCAGTCAAGCACTCAGTCATTCAGTCTCAGTCAGTCAGTCCAGTCAGTCAGTCACTCAGTCAGTCAGTTAGTCCTTCAGCCAGTCAGTCAAGCAGTCAGTCATTTAGTCTCAGTCAGTCAGTCATTCAGTCAGTCAGTCAGTCAGGCAGTCAGTCAGTCAGTCAGTCGGTCAGTCCTGTGCAGTCAGTTAGTCACTAAAGCAGTCAGTCAGTCTCAGTCAGTCAGTCAGTCAGTCAGTCCAGTCCAGTCTCAGTCAGTCAGTCAGTCAGTCTCGGTCAGTCAGTCAGTCAGTCATTCAGTCAGTCAGTCAGTCAGGCAGTCAGTCAGTCGGTCAGCCTTATTCAGTCAGTCTGTCAGTCAGTCAGTCTGTCAGTCAGTCAGTCTGTCAGTCAGTCAGTCGGTCAGTCCTGTCCAGTCAGTTAGTCAGTCAAGCAGTCAGTCAGGTAGTCAAGCAGTCAGTCAGTCAGTGTCAGTCAGTCATTTAGTCATTCAGTCAGTCAGTGAAATAGCCAGTCAGAGAGTCAAGCAGTCAATCAGTCAGTCTCAGTCAGTCAGTTAGTCAGTCAGTCAGTCAGTAAGTCAGTCAGTCCAGTCTCAGTCAGTCAGGCAGTTAGTCAGTCAGTCTCGGTCAGTCAGTGAGTCAGTCAGTCATTATTGTCAGTCAGTGAGTCAGTCTGTCAGTCAGGCAGTATCAGTCAGGCAGTAAGACTCCGCTCGACAGAACTCCGATAGCCTAATGGCTAGACCGCTGGTCTTCCAAGCGAGTGGCCTGGGTTCGAGTCCCAGCCGGAGCGAATATCTTCAATGTACATATTTCTTTTCTAATTTGAAAATTCTTTTTTTTTTCAATTTCTTTCCTTTGCAATTATTGATTATTTATGTAGGGAAGAAAATTCTGAGTCAGTTTAATTTTTCGACACGAAGATTTCAAAGTGTTTAAATAAACAATTACCAAGGTGCATTTTTTGTTTTTATTATATTTAAAACTCCCACCGACAGAGCTCCCATAGACTAATGGCTAGAGTGTTAGGCTTCCAAGCGAGTGGCCCTGGGTTCGAGTCCCAGCCTGAACGAAAATCTTCAATGTATACTTTTAGTTTCTAATTTCAAATTTCTTCTTCTTTTTTTTTTAATTTTTCTCTTTTGCGAATATTGATTATTTATGTAGGGAGAAAAATTCTGAGTCAGTTTAATTATTCGACCTGTAAATTTCAAAGTGTTTGAATCAATAATTACCAAGGTGCATTTTTTGTTTTTATTATATTTAAGACTTCCATCGACAGAGCTCCGATAGCCTAATGGCTAGACCGTTGGGTTCCTAGCGCGTGGTACTGGGTTCGAGTCCCGGCCGGAACGAAAATCTTCCATGTATATATTTCTCTTCTAATTTGAAGATTCTTTTTTTTTTCAATTTCTTTCTTTTGCAAATATGGATTATTTATGTACGGAAGAAAATTCTGAGTCAGTTTAATCATTCGACCTTTAGATTTCAAAGATTTTAGATCAATAATTACTAAGGTGCATTTTTTGTTTTTATTATAATTAAGACACCGATCAACAGAGATCCGATAGTATATTGGCGAGAGCGTTGGGCTTCCATGAGTGTCGCCCTGGGTTCAAATCCCATCCGGAAAGGAAATCTTAAATGCAAATATTTTTTTCTAATTTTATAATTCTTTTTTTTTTTTTATTTTTCCCTTTTGCGAAGTCAGTCAGTCAGTCTGACAGTCAATCAGTCAAGCACTCAGTCATTCAGTCTCAGTCAGTCAGTCCAGTCAGTCAGTCACTCAGTCAGTCAGTTAGTCCTTCAGCAAGTCAGTCAAGCAGTCAGTCATTTAGTCTCAGTCAGTCAGTCATTCAGTCAGTCAGGCAGTCAGTCAGTCAGTCAGTCGGTCAGTCCTGTGCAGTCAGTTAGTCACTAAAGCAGTCAGTCAGTCTCACTCAGTCAGTCAGTCAGTCAGTCCAGTCCAGTCTCAGTCAGTCAGTCAGTCAGTCTCGGTCAGTCAGTCAGTCAGTCATTCAGTCAGTCAGTCAGTCAGGCAGTCAGTCAGTCGGTCAGCCTTATTCAGTCAGTCTGTCAGTCAGTCAGTCAGTCAGCCTTATTCAGTCAGTCTGTCATTCATCCTTATTCAGTCAGTCTGTCAGTCAGTCAGTCGGTCAGTCCTGTCCAGTCAGTTAGTCAGTCAAGCAGTCAGTCAGGTAGTCAAGCAGTCAGTTAGTCAGTGTCAGTCAGTCATTTAGTCATTCAGTCAGTCAGTGAAATAGCCAGTCAGAGAGTCAAGCAGTCAGTCAGTCAGTCTCAGTCAGTCAGTTAGTCAGTCAGTCAGTCAGTCAGTCAGTCAGTCCAGTCTCAGTCAGTCAGGCAGTTAGTCAGTCAGTCTCGGTCAGTCAGTGAGTCAGTCAGTCAGTATCAGTCAGTCAGTGAGTCAGTCTGTCAGTCAGGCAGTATCAGTCAGGCAGTAAGACTCCGCTCGACAGAACTCCGATAGCCTAATGGCTAGACCGCTGGTCTTCCAAGCGAGTGGCCTGGGTTCGAGTCCCAGCCGGAGCGAATATCTTCAATGTATATATTTCTTTTCTAATTTGAAAATTCTTTTTTTTTTTCAATTTCTTTCCTTTGCAATTATTGATTATTTTTGTAGGGAAGAAAATTCTGAGTCAGTTTAATTTTTCGACACAAAGATTTCAAAGTGTTTAAATAAACAATTACCAAGGTGCATTTTTTGTTTTTATTATATTTAAAACTCCCACCGACAGAGCTCCCATAGACTGATGGCTAGAGTGTTAGGCTTCCAAGCGAGTGGCCCTGGGTTCGAGTCCCAGCCTGAACGAAAATCTTCAATGTATACTTTTAGTTTCTAATTTGAAATTTCTTCTTCTTTTTTTTTTAATTTTTCTCTTTTGCGAATATTGATTATTTATGTAGGGAGAAAAATTCTGAGTCAGTTTAATTATTCGACCTGTAAATTTCAAAGTGTTTGAATCAATAATTACCAAGGTGCATTTTTTGTTTTTATTATATTTAAGACGCCCATCGACAGAGCTCCGATAGCCTAATGGCTAGACCGTTGGGTTCCAAGCGCGTGGTACTGGGTTCGAGTCCCGGCCGGAACGAAAATCTTCCATGTATATATTTCTCTTCTAATTTGAAGATTCTTTTTTTTTTTTTCAATTTCTTTCTTTTGCAAATATGGATTATTTATGTACGGAAGAAAATTCTGAGTCAGTTTAATCATTCGACCTTTAGATTTCAAAGATTTTAGATCAATAATTACTAAGGTGCATTTTTTGTTTTTATTATAATTAAGACACCGATCAACAGAGATCCGATAGTATATTGGCGAGAGCGTTGGGCTTCCATGAGTGTCGCCCTGGGTTCAAATCCCAGCCGGAAAGGAAATCTTAAATGCAAATATTTTTTTCTAATTTTATAATTCTTTTTTTTATTTTTCCCTTTCGCGAAGTCAGTCAGTCAGTCTGACAGTCAATCAGTCAAGCACTCAGTCATTCAGTCTCAGTCAGTCAGTCCAGTCAGTCAGTCACTCAGTCAGTCAGTTAGTCCTTCAGCCAGTCAGTCAAGCAGTCAGTCATTTAGTCTCAGTCAGTCAGTCATTCAGTCAGTCAGTCAGTCAGGCAGTCAGTCAGGCAGTCAGTCAGTCAGTCAGTCGGTCAGTCCTGTGCAGTCAGTTAGTCACTAAAGCAGTCAGTCAGTCTCAGTCAGTCAGTCAGTCAGTCAGTCCAGTCCAGTCTCAGTCAGTCAGTCAGTCAGTCTCGGTCAGTCAGTCAGTCAGTCATTCAGTCAGTCAGTCAGTCAGGCAGTCAGTCAGTCGGTCAGCCTTATTCAGTCAGTCTGTCAGTCAGTCAGTCAGTCAGCCTTATTCAGTCAGTCTGTCAGTCATCCTTATTCAGTCAGTCTGTCAGTCAGTCAGTCGGTCAGTCCTGTCCAGTCAGTTAGTCAGTCAAGCAGTCAGTCAGGTAGTCAAGCAGTCAGTCAGTCAGTGTCAGTCAGTCATTTAGTCATTCAGTCAGTCAGTGAAATAGCCAGTCAGAGAGTCAAGCAGTCAGTCAGTCAGTCTCAGTCAGTCAGTTAGTCAGTCAGTCAGTCAGTCAGTCAGTCAGTCCAGTCTCAGTCAGTCAGGCAGTTAGTCAGTCAGTCTCGGTCAGTCAGTGAGTCAGTCAGTCAGTATCAGTCAATCAGTGAGTCAGTCTGTCAGTCAGGCAGTATCAGTCAGGCAGTAAGACTCCGCTCGACAGAACTCCGATAGCCTAATGGCTAGACCGCTGGTCTTCCAAGCGAGTGGCCTGGGTTCGAGTCCCAGCCGGAGCGAATATCTTCAATGTATATATTTCTTTTCTAATTTGAAAATTCTTTTTTTTTTCAATTTCTTTCCTTTGCAATTATTGATTATTTATGTAGGGAAGAAAATTCTGAGTCAGTTTAATTTTTCGACACGAATATTTCAAAGTGTTTAAATAAACAATTACCAAGGTGCATTTTTTGTTTTTATTATATTTAAAACTCCCACCGACAGAGCTCCCATAGACTAATGGCTAGAGTGTTAGGCTTCCAAGCGAGTGGCCCTGGGTTCGAGTCCCAGCCTGAACGAAAATCTTCAATGTATACTTTTAGTTTCTAATTTGAAATTTCTTCTTCTTTTTTTTTTTAATTTTTCTCTTTTGCGAATATTGATTATTTATGTAGGGAGAAAAATTCTGAGTCAGTTTAATTATTCGACCTGTAAATTTCAAAGTGTTTGAATCAATAATTACCAAGGTGCATTTTTTTTAATTATATTTAAGACTTCCATCGACAGAGCTCCGATAGCCTAATGGCTAGACCGTTGGGTTCCTAGCGCGTGGTACTGGGTTCGAGTCCCGGCCGGAAAGGAAATCTTAAATGCAAATATTTTTTTCTAATTTTATAATTCTTTTTTTTTATTTTTCCCTTTTGCGAAGTCAGTCAGTCAGTCTGACAGTCAATCAGTCAAGCACTCAGTCATTCAGTCTCAGTCAGTCAGTCCAGTCAGTCAGTCACTCAGTCAGTCAGTTAGTCCTTCAGCCAGTCAGTCAAGCAGTCAGTCATTTAGTCTCAGTCAGTCAGTCATTCAGTCAGTCAGTCAGTCAGGCAGTCAGTCAGTCAGTCAGTCGGTCAGTCCTGTGCAGTCAGTTAGTCACTAAAGCAGTCAGTCAGTCTCAGTCAGTCAGTCAGTCAGTCAGTCCAGTCCAGTCTCAGTCAGTCAGTCAGTCAGTCTCGGTCAGTCAGTCAGTCAGTCATTCAGTCAGTCAGTCAGTGAGGCAGTCAGTCAGTCGGTCAGCCTTATTCAGTCAGTCTGTCAGTCATCCTTATTCAGTCAGTCTGTCAGTCAGTCAGTCAGTCAGTCCTGTCCAGTCAGTTAGTCAGTCAAGCAGTCAGTCAGGTAGTCAAGCAGTCAGCCAGTCAGTGTCAGTCAGTCATTTAGTCATACAGTCAGTCAGTGAAATAGCCAGTCAGAGAGTCAAGCAGTCAGTCAGTCAGTCTCAGTCAGGCAGTTAGTCAGTCAGTCTCGGTCAGTCAGTGAGTCAGTCCAGTCTCAGTCAGTCAGGCAGTTAGTCAGTCAGTCTCGGTCAGTCAGTGAGTCAGTCAGTCAGTATCAGTCAGTCAGTGAGTCAGTCTGTCAGTCAGGCAGTATCAGTCAGGCAGTAAGACTCCGCTCGACAGAACTCCCATAGCCTAATGGCTAGACCGCTGGTCTTCCAAGCGAGTGGCCTGGGTTCGAGTCCCAGCCGGAGCGAATATCTTCAATGTATATATTTCTTTTCTAATTTGAAAATTCTTTTTTTTTCAATTTCTTTCCTTTGCAATTATTGATTATTTATGTAGGGAAGAAAATTCTGAGTCAGTTTAATTTTTCGACACGAAGATTTCAAAGTGTTTAAATAAACAATTACCAAGGTGCATTTTTTGTTTTTATTATATTTAAAACTCCCACCGACAGAGCTCCCATAGACTAATGGCTAGAGTGTTAGGCTTCCGAGCGAGTGGCCCTGGTTTCGAGTCCCAGCCTGAACGAAAATCTTCAATGTATACTTTTAGTTTCTAATTTGAAATTTCTTCTTCTTTTTTTTTTTAATTTTTCTCTTTTGCGAATATTGATTATTTATGTAGGGAGAAAAATTCTGAGTCAGTTTAATTATTCGACCTGTAAATTTCAAAGTGTTTGAATCAATAATTACCAAGGTGCATTTTTTGTTTTTATTATATTTAACACTTCCATCTACAGAGCTCCGATAGCCTAATGGCTAGACCGTTGGGTTCCTAGCGTGTGGTACTGGGTTCGAGTCCCGGCCGGAAAGGAAATCTTAAATGCAAATATTCTTTTCTAATTTTATAATTCTTTTTTTTTTTATTTTTCCCTTTTGCGAAGTCAGTCAGTCAGTCTGACAGTCAATCAGTCAAGCACTCAGTCATTCAGTCTCAGTCAGTCAGTCCAGTCAGTCAGTCACTCAGTCAGTCAGTTAGTCCTTCAGCCAGTCAGTCAAGCAGTCAGTCATTTAGTCTCAGTCAGTCAGTCATTCAGTCAGTCAGTCAGTCAGGCAGTCAGTGAGTCAGTCAGTCGGTCAGTCCTGTGCAGTCAGTTAGTCACTAAAGCAGTCAGTCAGTCAGTCAGTCAGTCAGTCAGTCAGTCTCGGTCAGTCAGTCAGTCAGTCATTCAGTCAGTCAGTCAGTCAGGCAGTCAGTCAGTCGGTCAGCCTTATTCAGTCAGTCTGTCAGTCAGTCAGTCAGTCAGCCTTATTCAGTCAGTCTGTCAGTCATCCTTATTCAGTCAGTCTGTCAGTCAGTCAGTCGGTCAGTCCTGTCCAGTCAGTTAGTCAGTCAAGCAGTCAGTCAGGTAGTCAAGCAGTCAGTCAGTCAGTGTCAGTCAGTCATTTAGTCATTCAGTCAGTCAGTGAAATAGCCAGTCAGAGAGTCAAGCAGTCAGTCAGTCAGTCTCAGTCAGTCAGTTAGTCAGTCAGTCAGTCAGTCAGTCAGTCAGTCCAGTCTCAGTCAGTCAGGCAGTTAGTCAGTCAGTCTCGGTCAGTCAGTGAGTCAGTCAGTCAGTATCAGTCAGGCAGTTAGTCAGTCAGTCTCGGTCAGTCAGTGAGTCAGTCGGGCAGTAAGACTCCGCTCGACAGAACTCCGATAGCCTAATGGCTAGACCGCTGGTCTTCCAAGCGAGTGGCCTGGGTTCGAGTCCCAGCCGGAGCGAATATCTTCAATGTATATATTTCTTTTCTAATTTGAAAATTCTTTTTTTTCAATTTCTTTCCTTTGCAATTATTGATTATTTATGTAGGGAAGAAAATTCTGAGTCAGTTTAATCATTCGACCTTTAGATTTCAAAGATTTTAGATCAAAAATTACTAAGGTGCATTTTTTGTTTTTATTATAATTAAGACACCGATCAACAGAGATCCGATAGTATATTGGCGAGAGCGTTGGGCTTCCTTGAGTGTCGCCCTGGGTTCAAATCCCAGCCGGAAAGGAAATCTTAAATGCAAATATTTTTTTATAATTCTTTTTTTTTTTATTTTTCCCTTTTGCGAAGTCAGTCAGTCAGTCTGACAGTCAATCAGTCAAGCACTCAGTCATTCAGTCTCAGTCAGTCAGTCCAGTCAGTCAGTCACTCAGTCAGTCAGTTAGTCCTTCAGCCAGTCAGTCAAGCAGTCAGTCATTTAGTCTCAGTCAGTCAGTCATTCAGTCAGTCAGTCAGTCAGGCAGTCAGTCAGTCGGTCAGTCCTGTGCAGTCAGTTAGTCACTAAAGCAGTCAGTCAGTCTCAGTCAGTCAGTCAGTCAGTCAGTCCAGTCCAGTCTCAGTCAGTCAGTCAGTCAGTCTCGGTCAGTCAGTCATTCAGTCATTCAGTCAGTCAGTCAGTCAGGCAGTCAGTCAGTCGGTCAGCCTTATTCAGTCAGTCTGTCAGTCAGTCAGTCAGTCAGCCTTATTCAGTCAGTCTGTCAGTCATCCTTATTCAGTCAGTCTGTCAGTCAGTCAGTCGGTCAGTCCTGTCCAGTCAGTTAGTCAGTCAAGCAGTCAGTCAGGTAGTCAAGCAGTCAGTCCGTCAGTGTCAGTCAGTCATTTAGTCATTCAGTCAGTCAGTGAAATAGCCAGTCAGAGAGTCAAGCAGTCAGTCAGTCAGTCTCAGTCAGTCAGTTAGTCAGTCAGTCAGTCAGTCAGTCAGTCAGTCCAGTCTCAGTCAGTCAGGCAGTTAGTCAGTCAGTCTCGGTCAGTCAGTGAGTCAGTCCAGTCTCAGTCAGTCAGTCAGTGAGTCAGTCTGTCAGTCAGTGAGTCAGTCTGTCAGTCAGGCAGTATCAGTCAGGCAGTAAGACTCCGCTCGACAGAACTCCGATAGCCTAATGGCTAGACCGCTGGTCTTCCAAGCGAGTGGCCTGGGTTCGAGTCCCAGCCGGAGCGAATATCTTCAATGTACATATTTCTTTTCTAATTTGAAAATTCTTTTTTTTTTCAATTTCTTTCCTTTGCAATTATTGATTATTTATGTAGGGAAGAAAATTCTGAGTCAGTTTAATTTTTCGACACGAAGATTTCTAAGTGTTTAAATAAACAATTACCAAGGTGCATTTTTTGTTTTTATTATATTTAAAACTCCCACCGACAGAGCTCCCATAGACTAATGGCTAGAGTGTTAGGCTTCCAAGCGAGTGGCCCTGGGTTCGAGTCCCAGCCTGAACGAAAATCTTCAATGTATACTTTTAGTTTCTAATTTCAAATTTCTTCTTCTTTTTTTTTTAATTTTTCTCTTTTGCGAATATTGATTATTTATGTAGGGAGAAAAATTCTGAGTCAGTTTAATTATTCGACCTGTAAATTTCAAAGTGTTTGAATCAATAATTACCAAGGTGCATTTTTTGTTTTTATTATATTTAAGACTTCCATCGACAGAGCTCCGATAGCCTAATGGCTAGACCGTTGGGTTCCTAGCGCGTGGTACTGGGTTCGAGTCCCGGCCGGAACGAAAATCTTCCATGTATATATTTCTCTTCTAATTTGAAGATTCTTTTTTTTTCAATTTCTTTCTTTTGCAAATATGGATTATTTATGTACGGAAGAAAATTCTGAGTCAGTTTAATCATTCGACCTTTAGATTTCAAAGATTTTAGATCAATAATTACTAAGGTGCATTTTTTGTTTTTATTATAATTAAGACACCGATCAACAGAGATCCGATAGTATATTGGCGAGAGCGTTGGGCTTCCATGAGTGTCGCCCTGGGTTCAAATCCCATCCGGAAAGGAAATCTTAAATGCAAATATTTTTTTCTAATTTTATAATTCTTTTTTTTTTTATTTTTCCCTTTTGCGAAGTCAGTCAGTCAGTCTGACAGTCAATCAGTCAAGCACTCTGTCATTCAGTCTCAGTCAGTCAGTCCAGTCAGTCAGTCACTCAGTCAGTCAGTTAGTCCTTCAGCAAGTCAGTCAAGCAGTCAGTCATTTAGTCTCAGTCAGTCAGTCATTCAGTCAGTCAGGCAGTCAGTCAGTCAGTCAGTCGGTCAGTCCTGTGCAGTCAGTTAGTCACTAAAGCAGTCAGTCAGTCTCACTCAGTCAGTCAGTCAGTCAGTCCAGTCCAGTCTCAGTCAGTCAGTCAGTCAGTCTCGGTCAGTCAGTCAGTCAGTCATTCAGTCAGTCAGTCAGTCAGGCAGTCAGTCAGTCGGTCAGCCTTATTCAGTCAGTCTGTCAGTCAGTCAGTCAGTCAGCCTTATTCAGTCAGTCTGTCATTCATCCTTATTCAGTCAGTCTGTCAGTCAGTCAGTCGGTCAGTCCTGTCCAGTCAGTTAGTCAGTCAAGCAGTCAGTCAGGTAGTCAAGCAGTCAGTCAGTCAGTGTCAGTCAGTCATTTAGTCATTCAGTCAGTCAGTGAAATAGCCAGTCAGAGAGTCAAGCAGTCAGTCAGTCAGTCTCAGTCAGTCAGTTAGTCAGTCAGTCAGTCAGTCAGTCAGTCAGTCCAGTCTCAGTCAGTCAGGCAGTTAGTCAGTCAGTCTCGGTCAGTCAGTGAGTCAGTCAGTCAGTATCAGTCAGTCAGTGAGTCAGTCTGTCAGTCAGGCAGTATCAGTCAGGCAGTAAGACTCCGCTCGACAGAACTCCGATAGCCTAATGGCTAGACCGCTGGTCTTCCAAGCGAGTGGCCTGGGTTCGAGTCCCAGCCGGAGCGAATATCTTCAATGTATATATTTCTTTTCTAATTTGAAAATTCTTTTTTTTTTTCAATTTCTTTCCTTTGCAATTATTGATTATTTTTGTAGGGAAGAAAATTCTGAGTCAGTTTAATTTTTCGACACGAAGATTTCAAAGTGTTTAAATAAACAATTACCAAGGTGCATTTTTTGTTTTTATTATATTTAAAACTCCCACCGACAGAGCTCCCATAGACTAATGGCTAGAGTGTTAGGCTTCCAAGCGAGTGGCCCTGGGTTCGAGTCCCAGCCTGAACGAAAATCTTCAATGTATACTTTTAGTTTCTAATTTGAAATTTCTTCTTCTTTTTTTTTTTAATTTTTCTCTTTTGCGAATATTGATTATTTATGTAGGGAGAAAAATTCTGAGTCAGTTTAATTATTCGACCTGTAAATTTCAAAGTGTTTGAATCAATAATTACCAAGGTGCATTTTTTGTTTTTATTATATTTAAGACGCCCATCGACAGAGCTCCGATAGCCTAATGGCTAGACCGTTGGGTTCCAAGCGCGTGGTACTGGGTTCGAGTCCCGGCCGGAACGAAAATCTTCCATGTATATATTTCTCTTCTAATTTGAAGATTCTTTTTTTTTTTCAATTTCTTTCTTTTCCAAATATGGATTATTTATGTACGGAAGAAAATTCTGAGTCAGTTTAATCATTCGACCTTTAGATTTCAAAGATTTTAGATCAATAATTACTAAGGTGCATTTTTTGTTTTTATTATAATTAAGACACCGATCAACAGAGATCCGATAGTATATTGGCGAGAGCGTTGGGCTTCCATGAGTGTCGCCCTGGGTTCAAATCCCAGCCGGAAAGGAAATCTTAAATGCAAATATTTTTTTCTAATTTTATAATTCTTTTTTTTTATTTTTCCCTTTCGCGAAGTCAGTCAGTCAGTCTGACAGTCAATCAGTCAAGCACTCAGTCATTCAGTCTCAGTCAGTCAGTCCAGTCAGTCAGTCACTCAGTCAGTCAGTTAGTCCTTCAGCCAGTCAGTCAAGCAGTCAGTCATTTAGTCTCAGTCAGTCAGTCATTCAGTCAGTCAGTCAGTCAGGCAGTCAGTCAGTCAGTCAGTCGGTCAGTCCTGTGCAGTCAGTTAGTCACTAAAGCAGTCAGTCAGTCTCAGTCAGTCAGTCAGTCAGTCAGTCCAGTCCAGTCTCAGTCAGTCAGTCAGTCAGTCTCGGTCAGTCAGTCAGTCAGTCATTCAGTCAGTCAGTCAGTCAGGCAGTCAGTCAGTCGGTCAGCCTTATTCAGTCAGTCTGTCAGTCAGTCAGTCAGTCAGCCTTATTCAGTCAGTCTGTCAGTCATCCTTATTCAGTCAGTCTGTCAGTCAGTCAGTCGGTCAGTCCTGTCCAGTCAGTTAGTCAGTCAAGCAGTCAGTCAGGTAGTCAAGCAGTCAGTCAGTCAGTGTCAGTCAGTCATTTAGTCATTCAGTCAGTCAGTGAAATAGCCAGTCAGAGAGTCAAGCAGTCAGTCAGTCAGTCTCAGTCAGTCAGTTAGTCAGTCAGTCAGTCAGTCAGTCAGTCAGTCCAGTCTCAGTCAGTCAGGCAGTTAGTCAGTCAGTCTCGGTCAGTCAGTGAGTCAGTCAGTCAGTATCAGTCAATCAGTGAGTCAGTCTGTCAGTCAGGCAGTATCAGTCAGGCAGTAAGACTCCGCTCGACAGAACTCCGATAGCCTAATGGCTAGACCGCTGGTCTTCCAAGCGAGTGGCCTGGGTTCGAGTCCCAGCCGGAGCGAATATCTTCAATGTATATATTTCTTTTCTAATTTGAAAATTCTTTTTTTTTTCAATTTCTTTCCTTTGCAATTATTGATTATTTATGTAGGGAAGAAAATTCTGAGTCAGTTTAATTTTTCGACACGAAGATTTCAAAGTGTTTAAATAAACAATTACCAAGGTGCATTTTTTGTTTTTATTATATTTAAAACTCCCACCGACAGAGCTCCCATAGACTAATGGCTAGAGTGTTAGGCTTCCAAGCGAGTGGCCCTGGGTTCGAGTCCCAGCCTGAACGAAAATCTTCAATGTATACTTTTAGTTTCTAATTTGAAATTTCTTCTTCTTTTTTTTTTTAATTTTTCTCTTTTGCGAATATTGATTATTTATGTAGGGAGAAAAATTCTGAGTCAGTTTAATTATTCGACCTGTAAATTTCAAAGTGTTTGAATCAATAATTACCAAGGTGCATTTTTTGTTTTTATTATATTTAAGACTTCCATCGACAGAGCTCCGATAGCCTAATGGCTAGACCGTTGGGTTCCTAGCGTGTGGTACTGGGTTCGAGTCCCGGCCGGAAAGGAAATCTTAAATGCAAATATTCTTTTCTAATTTTATAATTCTTTTTTTTTTATTTTTCCCTTTTGCGAAGTCAGTCAGTCAGTCTGACAGTCAATCAGTCAAGCACTCAGTCATTCAGTCTCAGTCAGTCAGTCCAGTCAGTCAGTCACTCAGTCAGTCAGTTAGTCCTTCAGCCAGTCAGTCAAGCAGTCAGTCATTTAGTCTCAGTCAGTCAGTCATTCAGTCAGTCAGGCAGTCAGTGAGTCAGTCAGTCGGTCAGTCCTGTGCAGTCAGTTAGTCACTAAAGCAGTCAGTCAGTCAGTCAGTCAGTCCAGTCCAGTCTCAGTCAGTCAGTCAGTCAGTCTCGGTCAGTCAGTCAGTCAGTCATTCAGTCAGTCAGTCAGTCAGGCAGTCAGTCAGTCGGTCAGCCTTATTCAGTCTGTCTGTCAGTCAGTCAGTCAGTCAGCCTTATTCAGTCAGTCTGTCAGTCATCCTTATTCAGTCAGTCTGTCAGTCAGTCAGTCGGTCAGTCCTGTCCAGTCAGTTAGTCAGTCAAGCAGTCAGTCAGGTAGTCAAGCAGTCAGTCAGTCAGTGTCAGTCAGTCATTTAGTCATTCAGTCAGTCAGTGAAATAGCCAGTCAGAGAGTCAAGCAGTCAGTCAGTCAGTCTCAGTCAGTCAGTTAGTCAGTCAGTCAGTCAGTCAGTCAGTCAGTCCAGTCTCAGTCAGTCAGTCAGTTAGTCAGTCAGTCTCGGTCAGTCAGTGAGTCAGTCCAGTCTCAGTCAGTCAGTCAGTGAGTCAGTCTGTCAGTCAGGCAGTATCAGTCAGGCAGTAAGACTCCGCTCGACAGAACTCCGATAGCCTAATGGCTAGACCGCTGGTCTTCCAAGCGAGTGGCCTGGGTTCGAGTCCCAGCCGGAGCGAATATCTTCAATGTATATATTTCTTTTCTAATTTGAAAATTCTTTTTTTTTTCAATTTCTTTCCTTTGCAATTATTGATTATTTATGTAGGGAAGAAAATTCTGAGTCAGTTTAATTTTTCGACACGAAGATTTCAAAGTGTTTAAATAAACAATTACCAAGGTGCATTTTTTGTTTTTATTATATTTAAAACTCCCACCGACAGAGCTCCCATAGACTAATGGCTAGACCGTTGGGTTCCTAGCGCGTGGTACTGGGTTCGAGTCCCGGCCGGAAAGGAAATCTTAAATGCAAATATTTTTTTCTAATTTTATAATTCTTTTTTTTTTATTTTTCCCTTTTGCGAAGTCAGTCAGTCAGTCTGACATTCAATCAGTCAAGCACTCAGTCATTCAGTCTCAGTCAGTCAGTCCAGTCAGTCAGTCACTCAGTCAGTCAGTTAGTCCTTCAGCCAGTCAGTCAAGCAGTCAGTCATTTAGTCTCAGTCAGTCAGTCATTCAGTCAGTCAGTCAGTCAGGCAGTCAGTCAGTCAGTCAGTCGGTCAGTCCTGTGCAGTCAGTTAGTCACTAAAGCAGTCAGTCAGTCTCAGTCAGTCAGTCAGTCAGTCAGTCCAGTCCAGTCTCAGTCAGTCAGTCAGTCAGTCTCGGTCAGTCAGTCAGGCAGTCAGTCATTCAGTCAGTCAGTCAGTCAGGCAGTCAGTCAGTCGGTCAGCCTTATTCAGTCAGTCTGTCAGTCAGTCAGTCAGTCAGCCTTATTCAGTCAGTCAGTCGGTCAGTCCTGTCCAGTCAGTTAGTCAGTCAAGCAGTCAGTCAGGTAGTCAAGCAGTCAGTCAGTCAGTGTCAGTCAGTCATTTAGTCATTCAGTCAGTCAGTGAAATAGCCAGTCAGAGAGTCAAGCAGTCAGTCAGTCAGTCTCAGTCAGTCAGTTAGTCAGTCAGTCAGTCAGTCCAGTCTCAGTCAGTCAGGCAGTTAGTCAGTCAGTCAGGCAGTTAGTCAGTCAGTCAGTATCAGTCAGTCAGTGAGTCAGTCTGTCAGTCAGGCAGTATCAGTCAGGCAGTAAGACTCCGCTCGACAGAACTCCGATAGCCTAATGGCTAGACCGCTGGTCTTCCAAGCGAGTGGCCTGGGTTCGAGTCCCAGCCGGAGCGAATATCTTCAATGTATATATTACTTTTCTAATTTGAAAATTCTTTTTTTTTTCAATTTCTTTCCTTTGCAATTATTGATTATTTATGTAGGGAAGAAAATTCTGAGTCAGTTTAATTTTTCGACACGAAGATTTCAAAGTGTTTAAATAAACAATTACCAAGGTGCATTTTTTGTTTTTATTATATTTAAAACTCCCACCGACAGAGCTCCCATAGACTAATGGGTAGAGTGTTAGGCTTCCAAGCGAGTGGCCCTGGGTTCGAGTCCCAGCCTGAACGAAAATCTTCAATGTATACTT
The DNA here is from genome assembly GCF_026930045.1 of Uloborus diversus. Lineage (NCBI taxonomy): Eukaryota > Metazoa > Arthropoda > Arachnida > Araneae > Uloboridae > Uloborus > Uloborus diversus. Next base: position 469,443 of record NW_026558395.1, read on the forward strand.
TTAGTTTCTAATTTGACATTTCTTCTTCTTTTTTTTTTAATTTTTCTCTTTTGCGAATATTGATTATTTATGTAGGGAGAAAAATTCTGAGTCAGTTTAATTATTCGACCTGTAAATTTCAAAGTGTTTGAATCAATAATTACCAAGGTGCATTTTTTGTTTTTATTATATTTAAGACTTCCATCGACAGAGCTCCGATAGCCTAATGGCTAGACCGTTGGGTTCCTAGCGTGTGGTACTGGGTTCGAGTCCCGGCCGGAAAGGAAATCTTAAATGCAAATATTTTTTTCTAATTTTATAATTCTTTTTTTTTTATTTTTCCCTTTTGCGAAGTCAGTCAGTCAGTCTGACAGTCAATCAGTCAAGCACTCAGTCATTCAGTCTCAGTCAGTCAGTCCAGTCAGTCAGTCACTCAGTCAGTCAGTTAGTCCTTCAGCCAGTCAGTCAAGCAGTCAGTCATTTATTCTCAGTCAGTCAGTCATTCAGTCAGTCAGTCAGTCAGGCAGTCAGTCAGTCAGTCAGTCGGTCAGTCCTGTGCAGTCAGTTAGTCACTAAAGCAGTCAGTCAGTCTCAGTCAGTCAGTCAGTCAGTCAGTCCAGTCCAGTCCAGTCTCAGTCAGTCAGTCAGTCAGTCTCGGTCAGTCAGTCAGTCAGTCATTCAGTCAGTCAGTCAGTCAGGCAGTCAGTCAGTCTGTCAGAATTATTCAGTCAGTCTGTCAGTCAGTCAGTCAGTCAGCCTTATTCAGTCAGTCTGTCAGTCATCCTTATTCAGTCAGTCTGTCAGTCAGTCAGTCGGTCAGTCCTGTCCAGTCAGTTAGTCAGTCAAGCAGTCAGTCAGGTAGTCAAGCAGTCAGTCAGTCAGTGTCAGTCAGTCATTTAGTCATTCAGTCAGTCAGTGAAATAGCCAGTCAGAGAGTCAAGCAGTCAGTCAGTCAGTCTCAGTCAGTCAGTTAGTCAGTCAGTCAGTCAGTCAGTCAGTCAGTCCAGTCTCAGTCAGTCAGGCAGTTAGTCAGTCAGTCTCGGTCAGTCAGTGAGTCAGTAAAGTCTCAGTCATTCAGTCAGTGAGTCAGTCTGTCAGTCAGGCAGTATCAGTCAGGCAGTAAGACTCCGCTCGACAGAACTCCGATAGCCTAATGGCTAGACCGCTGGTCTTCCAAGCGAGTGGCCTGGGTTCGAGTCCCAGCCGGAGCGAATATCTTCAATGTATATATTTCTTTTCTAATTTGAAAATTCTTTTTTTTTTCAATTTCTTTCCTTTGAAATTATTATTGATTATTTATGTAGGGAGAAAAATTCTGAGTCGGTTTAATTATTCGACCTGTAAATTTCAAAGTGTTTGAATCAATAATTACCAAGGTGCATTTTTAGTTTTTATTATATTTAAGACTTCCATCGACAGAGCTCCGATAGCCTAATGGCTAGACCGTTGGGTTCCAAGCGCGTGGTACTGGGTTCGAGTCCCGGCCGGAACGAAAATCTTCCATGTATATATTTCTCTTCTAATTTGAAGATTCTTTTTTTTTTTCAATTTCTTTCTTTTGCAAATATGGATTATTTATGTACGGAAGAAAATTCTGAGTCAGTTTAATCATTCGACCTTTAGATTTCAAAGATTTTAGATCAATAATTACTAAGGTGCATTTTTTGTTTTTATTATAATTAAGACACCGATCAACAGAGATCCGATAGTATATTGGCGAGAGCGTTGGGCTTCCATGAGTGTCGCCCTGGGTTCAAATCCCAGCCGGAATGGAAATCTTAAATGCAAATATTTTTTTCTAATTTTATAATTCTTTTTTTTTTTATTTTTCCCTTTTGCGAAGTCAGTCAGTCAGTCTGACAGTCAATCAGTCAAGCACTCAGTCATTCAGTCTCAGTCAGTCAGTCCAGTCAGTCAGTCACTCAGTCAGTCAGTTAGTCCTTCAGCCAGTCAGTCAAGCAGTCAGTCATTTAGTCTCAGCCAGTCAGTCATTCAGTCAGTCAGTCAGTCAGGCAGTCAGTCAGTCAGTCAGTCGGTCAGTCCTGTGCAGTCAGTTAGTCACTAAAGCAGTCAGTCAGTCTCAGTCAGTCAGTCAGTCAGTCAGTCCAGTCCAGTCTCAGTCAGTCAGTCAGTCAGTCTTGGTCAGTCAGTCAGTCAGTCATTCAGTCAGTCAGTCAGGCAGTCAGTCAGTCGGTCAGCCTTATTCAGTCAGTCTGTCAGTTAGTCAGTCAGTCAGCCTTATTCAGTCAGTCTGTCAGTCATCCTTATTCAGTCAGTCTGTCAGTCAGTCAGTCGGTCAGTCCTGTCCAGTCAGTTAGTCAGTCAAGCAGTCAGTCAGGTAGTCAAGCAGTCAGTCAGTCAGTGTCAGTCAGTCATTTAGTCATTCAGTCAGTCAGTGAAATAGCCAGTCAGAGAGTCAAGCAGTCAGTCAGTCAGTCTCAGTCAGTCAGTTAGTCAGTCAGTCAGTCAGTCCAGTCTCAGTCAGTCAGGCAGTTAGTCAGTCAGTCTCGGTCAGTCAGTGAGTCAGTCAGTCAGTATCAGTCAGTCAGTGAGTCAGTCTGTCAGTCAGGCAGTATCAGTCAGGCAGTAAGACTCCGTTCGACAGAACTGCGATAGCCTACTGGCTAGACCGCTGGCCTTCCAAGCGAGTGGCCTGGGTTCGAGTCCCAGCCGGAGCGAATATCTTCAATGTATATATTTCTTTTCTAATTTGAAAATTCTTTTTTTTTTCAATTTCTTTCCTTTGCAATTATTGATTATTTATGTAGGGAAGAAAATTCTGAGTCAGTTTAATTTTTCGACACAAAGATTTCAAAGTGTTTAAATAAACAATTACCAAGGTGCATTTTTTGTTTTTATTATATTTAAGACTTCCATCGACAGAGCTCCCATAGACTAATGGCTAGAGTGTTAGGCTTCCAAGCGAGTGGCCCTGGGTTCGAGTCCCAGCCTGAACGAAAATCTTCAATGTATACTTTTAGTTTCTAATTTGAAATTTCTTCCTCTTTTTTTTTTAATTTTTCTCTTTTGCGAATATTGATTATTTATGTAGGGAGAAAAATTCTGAGTCAGTTTAATTATTCGACCTGTAAATTTCAAAGTGTTTGAATCAATAATTACCAAGGTGCATTTTTTGTTTTTATTATATTTAAGACTTCCATCGACAGAGCTCCGATAGCCTAATGGCTAGACCGTTGGGTTCCAAGCGCGTGGTACTGGGTTCGAGTCCCGGCCGGAACGAAAATCTTCCATGTATATATTTCTCTTCTAATTTGAAGATTCTTTTTTTTTTCAATTTCTTTCTTTTGCAAATATGGATTATTTATGTACGGAAGAAAATTCTGAGTCAGTTTAATCATTCGACCTTTAGATTTCAAAGATTTTAGATCAATAATTACTAAGGTGCATTTTTTGTTTTTATTATAATTAAGACACCGATCAACAGAGATCCGATAGTATATTGGCGAGAGCGTTGGGCTTCCATGAGTGTCGCCCTGGGTTCAAATCCCAGCCGGAATGGAAATCTTAAATGCAAATATTATTTTCTAATTTTATAATTCTTTTTTTTTTTATTTTTCCCTTTTGCGAAGTCAGTCAGTCAGTCTGACAGTCAATCAGTCAAGCACTCAGTCATTCAGTCTCAGTCAGTCAGTCCAGTCAGTCAGTCACTCAGTCAGTCAGTTAGTCCTTCAGCCAGTCAGTCAAGCAGTCAGTCATTTAGTCTCAGTCAGTCAGTCATTCAGTCAGGCAGTCAGTCAGTCAGTCAGTCAGTCGGTCAGTCCTGTGCAGTCAGTTAGTCACTAAAGCAGTCAGTCAGTCTCAGTCAGTCAGTCAGTCAGTCAGTCAGTCCAGTCCAGTCTCAGTCAGTCAGTCAGTCAGTCTCGGTCAGTCAGTCAGTCAGTCATTCAGTCAGTCAGTCAGTCAGGCAGTCAGTCAGTCGGTCAGCCTTATTCAGTCAGTCTGTCAGTCAGTCAGTCAGTCAGCCTTATTCAGTCAGTCTGTCAGTCATCCTTATTCAGTCAGTCTGTCAGTCAGTCAGTCGGTCAGTCCTGTCCAGTCAGTTAGTCAGTCAAGCAGTCAGTCAGGTAGTCAAGCAGTCAGTCAGTCAGTGTCAGTCAGTCATTTAGTCATTCAGTCAGTCAGTGAAATAGCCAGTCAGAGAGTCAAGCAGTCAGTCAGTCAGTCTCAGTCAGTCAGTTAGTCAGTCAGTCAGTCAGTCAGTCAGTCAGTCCAGTCTCAGTCAGTCAGGCAGTTAGTCAGTCAGTCTCGGTCAGTCAGTGAGTCAGTCAGTCAGTATCAGTCAGTCAGTGAGTCAGTCTGTCAGTCAGGCAGTATCAGTCAGGCAGTAAGACTCCGCTCGACAGAACTCCGATAGCCTAATGGCTAGACCGCTGGTCTTCCAAGCGAGTGGCCTGGGTTCGAGTCCCAGCCGGAGCGAATATCTTCAATGTATATATTTCTTTTCTAATTTGAAAATGCTTTTTTTTTTCAATTTCTTTCCTTTGCAATTATTGATTATTTATGTAGGGAAGAAAATTCTGAGTCAGTTTAATTTTTCGACACGAAGATTTCAAAGTGTTTAAATAAACAATTACCAAGGTGCATTTTTTGTTTTTATTATATTTAAAACTCCCACCGACAGAGCTCCCATAGACTAATGGCTAGAGTGTTAGGCTTCCAAGCGAGTGGCCCTGGGTTCGAGTCCCAGCCTGAACGAAAATCTTCAATGTATACTTTTAGTTTCTAATTTGAAATTTCTTCTTCTTTTTTTTTTAATTTTTCTCTTTTGCGAATATTGATTATTTATGTAGGGAGAAAAATTCTGAGTCAGTTTAATTATTCGACCTGTAAATTTCAAAGTGTTTGAATCAATAACTACCAAGGTGCATTTTTTGTTTTCATTATATTTAAGACTTCCATCGACAGAGCTCCGATAGCCTAATGGCTAGATCGTTGGGTCCCAAGCGCGTGGTACTGGGTTCGAGTCCCGGCCGGAACGAAAATCTTCCATGTATATATTTCTCTTCTAATTTGAAGATTCTTTTTTTTTTCAATTTCTTTCTTTTGCAAATATGGATTATTTATGTACGGAAGAAAATTCTGAGTCAGTTTAATCATTCGACCTTTAGATTTCAAAGATTTTAGATCAATAATTACTAAGGTGCATTTTTTGTTTTTATTATAATTAAGACACCGATCAACAGAGATCCGATAGTGTATTGGCGAGAGCGTTGGGCTTCCATGAGTGTCGCCCTGGGTTCAAATCCCAGCCGGAAAGGAAATCTTAAATGCAAATATTTTTTTCTAATTTTATAATTCTTTTTTTTTTATTTTTCCCTTTTGCGAAGTCAGTCAGTCAGTCTGACAGTCAATCAGTCAAGCACTCAGTCATTCAGTCTCAGTCAGTCAGTCCAGTCAGTCAGTCACTCAGTCAGTCAGTTAGTCCTTCAGCCAGTCAGTCAAGCAGTCAGTCATTTAGTCTCAGTCAGTCAGTCATTCAGTCAGTCAGTCAGTCAGGCAGTCAGTCAGTCAGTCAGTCGGTCAGTCCTGTGCAGTCAGTTAGTCACTAAAGCAGTCATTCAGTCTCAGTCAGTCAGTCAGTCAGTCAGTCCAGTCCAGTCTCAGTCAGTCAGTCAGTCAGTCTCGGTCAGTCAGTCAGTCAGTCATTCAGTCAGTCAGTCAGTCAGGCAGTCAGTCAGTCGGTCAGCCTTATTCAGTCAGTCAGTCAGTCAGCCTTATTCAGTCAGTCTGTCAGTCATAATTATTCAGTCAGTCTGTCAGTCAGTCAGTCGGTCAGTCCTGTCCAGTCAGTTAGTCAGTCAAGCAGTCAGTCAGGTAGTCAAGCAGTCAGTCAGTCAGTGTCAGTCAGTCATTTAGTCATTCAGTCAGTCAGTGAAATAGCCAGTCAGAGAGTCAAGCAGTCAGTCAGTCAGTCTCAGTCAGTCAGTTAGTCAGTCAGTCAGTCAGTCAGTCAGTCAGTCAGTCCAGTCTCAGTCAGTCAGGCAGTTAGTCAGTCAGTCTCGGTCAGTCAGTGAGTCAGTCAGTCAGTATCAGTCAGTCAGTGAGTCAGTCTGTCAGTCAGGCAGTATCAGTCAGGCAGTAAGACTCCGCTCGACAGAACTCCGATAGCCTAATGGCTAGACCGCTGGTCTTCCAAGCGAGTGGCCTGGGTTCGAGTCCCAGCCGGAGCGAATATCTTCAATGAATATATTTCTTTTCTAATTTGAAAATTCTTTTTTTTTTCAATTTCTTTCCTTTGCAATTATTGATTATTTATGTAGGGAAGAAAATTCTGAGTCAGTTTAATTTTTCGACACGAAGATTTCAAAGTGTTTAAATAAACAATTACCAAGGTTCATTTTTTGTTTTTATTATATTTAAAACTCCCACCGACAGAGCTCGCATAGACTAATGGCTAGAGTGTTAGGCTTCCAAGCGAGTGGCCCTGGGTTCGAGTCCCAGCCTGAACGAAAATCATCAATGTATACTTTTAGTTTCTAATTTGAAATTTCTTCTTCTTTTTTTTTTAATTTTTCTCTTTTGCGAATATTGATTATTTATGTAGGGAGAAAAATTCTGAGTCAGTTTAATTATTCGACCTGTAAATTTCAAAGTGTTTGAATCAATAATTACCAAGGTGCATTTTTTGTTTTTATTATATTTAAGACTTCCATCGACAGAGCTCCGATAGCCTAATGGCTAGACCGTTGGGTTCCTAGCGCGTGGTACTGGGTTCGAGTCCCGGCCGGAAAGGAAATCTTAAATGCAAATATTTTTTTTCTAATTTTATAATTCTTTTTTTTTTATTTTTCCCTTTTGCGAAGTCAGTCAGTCAGTCTGACAGTCAATCAGTCAAGCACTCAGTCATTCAGTCTCAGTCAGTCAGTCCAGTCAGTCAGTCACTCAGTCAGTCAGTTAGTCCTTCAGCCAGTCAGTCAAGCAGTCAGTCATTTAGTCTCAGTCAGTCAGTCATTCAGTCAGTCAGTCAGTCAGGCAGTCAGTCAGTCGGTCAGTGCTGTGCAGTCAGTTAGTCACTAAAGCAGTCAGTCAGTCTCAGTCAGTCAGTCAGTCAGTCAGTCCAGTCCAGTCTCAGTCAGTCAGTCAGTCAGCCTCGGTCAGTCAGTCAGACAGTCATTCAGTCAGTCAGTCAGTCAGGCAGTCAGTCAGTCGGTCAGCCTTATTCAGTCAGTCTGCCAGTCAGTCAGTCAGTCAGCCTTATTCAGTCAGTCTGTCAGTCATCCTTATTCAGTCAGTCTGTCAGTCAGTCAGTCGGTCAGTCCTGTCCAGTCAGTTAGTCAGTCAAGCAGTCAGTCAGGTAGTCAAGCAGTCAGTCAGTCAGTGTCAGTCAGTCATTTATTCATTCAGTCAGTCAGTGAAATAGCCAGTCAGAGAGTCAAGCAGTCAGTCAGTCAGTCAGTCAGTCAGTCAGTCAGTCCAGTCTCAGTCAGTCAGGCAGTTAGTCAGTCAGTCTCGGTCAGTCAGTGAGTCAGTCAGTCAGTATCAGTCAGTCAGTGAGTCAGTCTGTCAGTCAGGCAGTATCAGTCAGGCAGTAAGACTCCGCTCGACAGAACTCCGATAGCCTAATGGCTAGACCGCTGGTCTTCCAAGCGAGTGGCCTGGGTTCGAGTCCCAGCCGGAGCGAGTATCTTCAATGTATATATTTCTTTTCTAATTTGAAAATTCTTTTTTTTTTAATTTCTTTCCTTTGCAATTATTGATTATTTATGTAGGGAAGAAAATTCTGAGTCAGTTTAATTTTTCGACACGAAGATTTCAAAGTGTTTAAATAAACAATTACCAAGGTGCATTTTTTGTTTTTATTATATTTAAAACTCCCACCGACAGAGCTCCCATAGACTAATGGCTAGAGTGTTAGGCTTCCAAGCGAGTGGCCCTGGGTTCGAGTCCCAGCCTGAACGAAAATCTTCAATGTATACTTTTAGTTTCTAATTTGAAATTTCTTCTTCTTTTTCTTTTAATTTTTCTCTTTTGCGAATATTGATTATTTATGTAGGGAGAAAAATTCTGAGTCAGTTTAATTATTCGACCTGTAAATTTCAAAGTGTTTGAATCAATAATTACCAAGGTGCATTTTTTGTTTTTATTATATTTAAGACTTCCATCGACAGAGCTCCGATAGCCTAATGGCTAGACCGTTGGGTTTCTAGCGCGTGGTACTGGGTTCGAGTCCCGGCCGGAAAGGAAATCTTAAATGCAAATATTTTTTTCTAATTTCATAATTCTTTTTTTTTATTTTTCCCTTTTGCGAAGTCAGTCAGTCAGTCTGACAGTCAATCAGTCAAGCACTCAGTCATTCAGTCTCAGTCAGTCAGTCCAGTCAGTCAGTCACTCAGTCAGTCAGTTAGTCCTTCAGCCAGTCAGTCAAGCAGTCAGTCATTTAGTCTCAGTCAGTCAGTCATTCAGTCAGTCAGTCAGTCAGGCAGTCAGTCAGTCAGTCAGTCGGTCAGTCCTGTGCAGTCAGTTAGTCACTAAAGCAGTCATTCAGTCTCAGTCAGTCAGTCAGTCAGTCAGTCTCGGTCAGTCAGTCAGTCAGTCATTCAGTCAGTCAGTCAGTCAGGCAGTCAGTCAGTCGGTCAGCCTTATTCAGTCAGTCTGTCAGTCAGTCAGTCAGTCAGCCTTATTCAGTCAGTCTGTCAGTCATCCTTATTCAGTCAGTCTGTCAGTCAGTCAGTCGGTCAGTCCTGTCCAGTCAGTTAGTCAGTCAAGCAGTCAGTCAGGTAGTCAAGCAGTCAGTCAGTCAGTGTCAGTCAGTCATTTAGTCATTCAGTCAGTCAGTGAAATAGCCAGTCAGAGAGTCAAGCAGTCAGTCAGTCAGTATCAGTCAGTCAGTTAGTCAGTCAGTCAGTCAGTCAGTCAGTCAGTCAGTCCAGTCTCAGTCAGTCAGGCAGTTAGTCAGTCAGTCTCGGTCAGTCAGTGAGTCAGTCAGTCAGTATCAGTCAGTCAGTGAGTCAGTCTGTCAGTCAGGCAGTATCAGTCAGGCAGTAAGACTCCGCTCGACAGAACTCCGATAGCCTAATGGCTAGACCGCTGGTCTTCCAAGCGAGTGGCCTGGGTTCGAGTCCCAGCCGGAGCGAATATCTTCAATGAATATATTTCTTTTCTAATTTGAAAATTCTTTTTTTTTTCAATTTCTTTCCTTTGCAATTATTGATTATTTATGTAGGGAAGAAAATTCTGAGTCAGTTTAATTTTTCGACACGAAGATTTCAAAGTGTTTAAATAAACAATTACCAAGGTTCATTTTTTGTTTTTATTATATTTAAAACTCCCACCGACAGAGCTCGCATAGACTAATGGCTAGAGTGTTAGGCTTCCAAGCGAGTGGCCCTGGGTTCGAGTCCCAGCCTGAACGAAAATCATCAATGTATACTTTTAGTTTCTAATTTGAAATTTCTTCTTCTTTTTTTTTTAATTTTTCTCTTTTGCGAATATTGATTATTTATGTAGGGAGAAAAATTCTGAGTCAGTTTAATTATTCGACCTGTAAATTTCAAAGTGTTTGAATCAATAATTACCAAGGTGCATTTTTTGTTTTTATTATATTTAAGACTTCCATCGACAGAGCTCCGATAGCCTAATGGCTAGACCGTTGGGTTCCTAGCGCGTGGTACTGGGTTCGAGTCCCGGCCGGAAAGGAAATCTTAAATGCAAATATTTTTTTCTAATTTTATAATTCTTTTTTTTTTATTTTTCCCTTTTGCGAAGTCAGTCAGTCAGTCTGACAGTCAATCAGTCAAGCACTCAGTCATTCAGTCTCAGTCAGTCAGTCCAGTCAGTCAGTCACTCAGTCAGTCAGTTAGTCCTTCAGCCAGTCAGTCAAGCAGTCAGTCATTTAGTCTCAGTCAGTCAGTCATTCAGTCAGTCAGTCAGTCAGGCAGTCAGTCAGTCGGTCAGTGCTGTGCAGTCAGTTAGTCACTAAAGCAGTCAGTCAGTCTCAGTCAGTCAGTCAGTCAGTCAGTCCAGTCCAGTCTCAGTCAGTCAGTCAGTCAGCCTCGGTCAGTCAGTCAGACAGTCATTCAGTCAGTCAGTCAGTCAGGCAGTCAGTCAGTCGGTCAGCCTTATTCAGTCAGTCTGCCAGTCAGTCAGTCAGTCAGCCTTATTCAGTCAGTCTGTCAGTCATCCTTATTCAGTCAGTCTGTCAGTTAGTCAGTCGGTCAGTCCTGTCCAGTCAGTTAGTCAGTCAAGCAGTCAGTCAGGTAGTCAAGCAGTCAGTCAGTCAGTGTCAGTCAGTCATTTATTCATTCAGTCAGTCAGTGAAATAGCCAGTCAGAGAGTCAAGCAGTCAGTCAGTCAGCCTCAGTCAGTCAGTTAGTCAGTCAGTCAGTCAGTCAGTCAGTCAGTCCAGTCTCAGTCAGTCAGGCAGTTAGTCAGTCAGTCTCGGTCAGTCAGTGAGTCAGTCAGTCAGTATCAGTCAGTCAGTGAGTCAGTCTGTCAGTCAGGCAGTATCAGTCAGGCAGTAAGACTCCGCTCGACAGAACTCCGATAGCCTAATGGCTAGACCGCTGGTCTTCCAAGCGAGTGGCCTGGGTTCGAGTCCCAGCCGGAGCGAGTATCTTCAATGTATATATTTCTTTTCTAATTTGAAAATTCTTTTTTTTTTAATTTCTTTCCTTTGCAATTATTGATTATTTATGTAGGGAAGAAAATTCTGAGTCAGTTTAATTTTTCGACACGAAGATTTCAAAGTGTTTAAATAAACAATTACCAAGGTGCATTTTTTGTTTTTATTATATTTAAAACTCCCACCGACAGAGCTCCCATAGACTAATGGCTAGAGTGTTAGGCTTCCAAGCGAGTGGCCCTGGGTTCGAGTCCCAGCCTGAACGAAAATCTTCAATGTATACTTTTAGTTTCTAATTTGAAATTTCTTCTTCTTTTTCTTTTAATTTTTCTCTTTTGCGAATATTGATTATTTATGTAGGGAGAAAAATTCTGAGTCAGTTTAATTATTCGACCTGTAAATTTCAAAGTGTTTGAATCAATAATTACCAAGGTGCATTTTTTGTTTTTATTATATTTAAGACTTCCATCGACAGAGCTCCGATAGCCTAATGGCTAGACCGTTGGGTTTCTAGCGCGTGGTACTGGGTTCGAGTCCCGGCCGGAAAGGAAATCTTAAATGCAAATATTTTTTTCTAATTTCATAATTCTTTTTTTTTATTTTTCCCTTTTGCGAAGTCAGTCAGTCAGTCTGACAGTCAATCAGTCAAGCACTCAGTCATTCAGTCTCAGTCAGTCAGTCCAGTCAGTCAGTCACTCAGTCAGTCAGTTAGTCCTTCAGCCAGTCAGTCAAGCAGTCAGTCATTTAGTCTCAGTCAGTCAGTCATTCAGTCAGTCAGTCAGTCAGGCAGTCAGTCAGTCAGTCAGTCGGTCAGTCCTGTGCAGTCAGTTAGTCACTAAAGCAGTCATTCAGTCTCAGTCAGTCAGTCAGTCCAGTCCAGTCTCAGTCAGTCAGTCAGTCAGTCTCGGTCAGTCAGTCAGTCAGTCATTCAGTCAGTCAGTCAGTCAGGCAGTCAGTCAGTCGGTCAGCCTTATTCAGTCAGTCTGTCAGTCAGTCAGTCAGTCAGCCTTATTCAGTCAGTCTGTCAGTCATCCTTATTCAGTCAGTCTGTCAGTCAGTCAGTCGGTCAGTCCTGTCCAGTCAGTTAGTCAGTCAAGCAGTCAGTCAGGTAGTCAAGCAGTCAGTCAGTCAGTGTCAGTCAGTCATTTAGTCATTCAGTCAGTCAGTGAAATAGCCAGTCAGAGAGTCAAGCAGTCAGTCAGTCAGTATCAGTCAGTCAGTTAGTCAGTCAGTCAGTCAGTCAGTCAGTCAGTCAGTCCAGTCTCAGTCAGTCAGGCAGTTAGTCAGTCAGTCTCGGTCAGTCAGTGAGTCAATCAGTCAGTATCAGTCAGTCAGTGAGTCAGTCTGTCAGTCAGGCAGTATCAGTCAGGCAGTAAGACTCCGCTCGACAGAACTCCGATAGCCTAATGGCTAGACCGCTGGTCTTCCAAGCGAGTGGCCTGGGTTCGAGTCCCAGCCGGAGCGAATATCTTCAATGAATATATTTCTTTTCTAATTTGAAAATTCTTTTTTTTTTCAATTTCTTTCCTTTGCAATTATTGATTATTTATGTAGAGAAGAAAATTCTGAGTCAGTTTAATTTTTCGACACGAAGATTTCAAAGTGTTTAAATAAACAATTACCAAGGTTCATTTTTTGTTTTTATTATATTTAAAACTCCCACCGACAGAGCTCCCATAGACTAATGGCTAGAGTGTTAGGCTTCCAAGCGAGTGGCCCTGGGTTCGAGTCCCAGCCTGAACGAAAATCATCAATGTATACTTTTAGTTTCTAATTTGAAATTTCTTCTTCTTTTTTTTTTAATTTTTCTCTTTTGCGAATATTGATTATTTATGTAGGGAGAAAAATTCTGAGTCAGTTTAATTATTCGACCTGTAAATTTCAAAGTGTTTGCATCAATAATTACCAAGGTGCATTTTTTGTTTTTATTATATTTAAGACTTCCATCGACAGAGCTCCGATAGCCTAATGGCTAGACCGTTGGGTTCCTAGCACGTGGTACTGGGTTCGAGTCCCGGCCGGAAAGGAAATCTTAAATGCAAAAATTTTTTTCTAATTTTATAATTCTTTTTTTTATTTTTCCCTTTTGCGAAGTCAGTCAGTCAGTCTGACAGTCAATCAGTCAAGCACTCAGTCATTCAGTCTCAGTCAGTCAGTCCAGTCAGTCAGTCACTCAGTCAGTCAGTTAGTCCTTCAGCCAGTCAGTCAAGCAGTCAGTCATTTAGTCTCAGTCAGTCAGTCATTCAGTCAGTCAGTCAGTCAGGCAGTCAGTCAGTCAGTCGGTCAGTCCTGTGCAGTCAGTTAGTCACTAAAGCAGTCATTCAGTCTCAGTCAGTCAGTCAGTCCAGTCCAGTCTCAGTCAGTCAGTCAGTCAGTCTCGGTCAGTCAGTCAGTCAGTCATTTAGTCAGTCAGTCAGTCAGGCAGTCAGTCAGTCGGTCAGCGTTATTCAGTCAGTCTGTCAGTCAGTCAGTCAGTCAGCCTTATTCAGTCAGTCTGTCAGTCATCCTTATTCAGTCAGTCTGTCAGTCAGTCAGTCGGTCAGTCCTGTCCAGTCAGTTAGTCAGTCAAGCAGTCAGTCAGGTAGTCAAGCAGTCAGTCAGTCAGTGTCAGTCAGTCATTTAGTCATTCAGTCAGTCAGTGAAATAGCCAGTCAGAGAGTCAAGCAGTCAGTCAGTCAGTCTCAGTCAGTCAGTTAGTCAGTCAGTTAGTCAGTCAGTCAGTCAGTCAGTCAGTCAGTCAGTCAGTCCAGTCTCAGTCAGTCAGGCAGTTAGTCAGTCAGTCTCGGTCAGTCAGTGAGTCAATCAGTCAGTATCAGTCAGTCAGTGAGTCAGTCTGTCAGTCAGGCAGTATCAGTCAGGCAGTAAGACTCCGCTCGACAGAACTCCGATAGCCTAATGGCTAGACCGCTGGTCTTCCAAGCGAGTGGCCTGGGTTCGAGTCCCAGCCGGAGCGAATATCTTCAATGAATATATTTCTTTTCTAATTTGAAAATTCTTTTTTTTTTTCAATTTCTTTCCTTTGCAATTATTGATTATTTATGTAGGGAAGAAAATTCTGAGTCAGTTTAATTTTTCGACACGAAGATTTCAAAGTGTTTAAATAAACAATTACCAAGGTTCATTTTTTGTTTTTATTATATTTAAAACTCCCACCGACAGAGCTCCCATAGACTAATGGCTAGAGTGTTAGGCTTCCAAGCGAGTGGCCCTGGGTTCGAGTCCCAGCCTGAACGAAAATAATCAATGTATACTTTTAGTTTCTAATTTGAAATTTCTTCTTCTTTTTTTTTAATTTTTCTCTTTTGCGAATATTGATTATTTATGTAGGGAGAAAAATTCTGAGTCAGTTTAATTATTCGACCTGTAAATTTCAAAGTGTTTGCATCAATAATTACCAATGTGCATTTTTTGTTTTTATTATATTTAAGACTTCCATCGACAGAGCTCCGATAGCCTAATGGCTAGACCGTTGGGTTCCTAGCGCGTGGTACTGGGTTCGAGTCCCGGCCGGAAAGGAAATCTTAAATGCAAATATTTTTTTCTAATTTTATAATTCTTTTTTTTTATTTTTCCCTTTTGCGAAGTCAGTCAGTCAGTCTGACAGTCAATCAGTCAAGCACTCAGTCATTCAGTCTCAGTCAGTCAGTACAGTCAGTCAGTCACTCAGTCAGTCAGTTAGTCCTTCAGCCAGTCAGTCAAGCAGTCAGTCATTTAGTCTCAGTCAGTCAGTCATTCAGTCAGTCAGTCAGTCAGGCAGTCAGTCAGTCAGTCAGTCGGTCAGTCCTGTGCAGTCAGTTAGTCACTAAAGCAGTCAGTCAGTCTCAGTCAGTCAGTCAGTCAGTCAGTCCAGTCCAGTCTCAGTCAGTCAGTCAGTCAGTCTCGGTCAATCAGTCAGACAGTCATTCAGTCAGTCAGTCAGTCAGGCAGTCAGTCAGTCGGTCAGCCTTATTCAGTCAGTCTGCCAGTCAGTCAGTCAGTCAGCCTTATTCAGTCAGTCTGTCAGTCATCCTTATTCAGTCAGTCTGTCAGTCAGTCAGTCGGTCAGTCCTGTCCAGTCAGTTAGTCAGTCAAGCAGTCAGTCAGGTAGTCAAGCAGTCAGTCAGTCAGTGTCAGTCAGTCATTTAGTCATTCAGTCAGTCAGTGAAATAGACAGTCAGAGAGTCAAGCAGTCAGTCCAGTCTCAGTCAGTCAGGCAGTTAGTCAGTCAGTCTCGGTCAGTCAGTGAGTCAGTCAGTCAGTATCAGTCAGTCAGTGAGTCAGTCTGTCAGTCAGGCAGTATCAGTCAGGCAGTAAGACTCCGCTCGACAGAACTCCGATAGCCTAATGGCTAGACCGCTGGTCTTCCAAGCGAGTGGCCTGGGTTCGAGTCCCAGCCGGAGCGAATATCTTCAATGTATATATTACTTTTCTAATTTGAAAATTCTTTTTTTTTTCAATTTCTTTCCTTTGCAATTATTGATTATTTATGTAGGGAAGAAAATTCTGAGTCAGTTTAATTTTTCGACACGAAGATTTCAAAGTGTTTAAATAAACAATTACCAAGGTGCATTTTTTGTTTTTATTATATTTAAAACTCCCACCGACAGAGCTCCCATAGACTAATGGCTAGAGTGTTAGGCTTCCAAGCGAGTGGCCCTGGGTTCGAGTCCCAGCCTGAACGAAAATCTTCAATGTATACTTTTAGTTTCTAATTTGAAATTTCTTCTTCTTTTTTTTTAATTTTTCTCTTTTGCGAATATTGATTATTTATGTAGGGAGAAAAATTCTGAGTCAGTTTAATTATTCGACCTGTAAATTTCAAAGTGTTTGAATCAATAATTACCAAGGTGCATTTTTTGTTTTTATTATATTTAAGACTTCCATCGACAGAGCTCCGATAGCCTAATGGCTAGACCGTTGGGTTCCAAGCGCGTGGTACTGGATTCGAGTCCCGGCCGGAACAAAAATCTTCCATGTATATATTTCTCTTCTAATTTGAAGATTCTTTTTTTTTCAATTTCTTTCTTTTGCAAATATGGATTATTTATGTACGGAAGAAAATTCTGAGTCAGTTTAATCATTCGACCTTTAGATTTCAAAGATTTTAGATCAATAATTACTAAGGTGCATTTTTTGTTTTTATTATAATTAAGACACCGATCAACAGAGATCCGATAGTATATTGGCGAGAGCGTTGGGCTTCCATGAGTGTCGCCCTGGGTTCAAATCCCAGCCGGAAAGGAAATCTTAAATGCAAATATTTTTTTCTAATTTTATAATTCTTTTTTTTTTTATTTTTCCCTTTTGCGAAGTCAGTCAGTCAGTCTGACAGTCAATCAGTCAAGCACTCACTCATTCAGTCTCAGTCAGTCAGTCCAGTCAGTCAGTCACTCAGTCAGTCAGTTAGTCCTTCAGCCAGTCAGTCAAGCAGTCAGTCATTTAGTCTCAGTCAGTCAGTCATTCAGTCAGTCAGTCAGTCAGTCAGTCGGTCAGTCCTGTGCAGTCAGTTAGTCACTAAAGCAGTCAGTCAGTCTCAGTCAGTCAGTCAGTCCAGTCCAGTCTCAGTCAGTCAGTCAGTCAGTCTCGGTCAGTCAGTCAGTCAGTCATTCAGTCAGTCAGTCAGTCAGGCAGTCAGTCAGTCGGTCAGCCTTATTCAGTCAGTCTGTCAGTCAGTCAGTCAGTCAGCCTTATTCAGTCAGTCTGTCAGTCATCCTTATTCAGTCAGTCTGTCAGTCAGTCAGTCGGTCAGTCCTGTCCAGTCAGTTAGTCAGTCAAGCAGTCATTCAGTCTCAGTCAGTCAGTCAGTCAGTCAGTCCAGTCCAGTCTCAGTCAGTCAGTCAGTCAGTCTCGGTCAGTCAGTCAGTCAGTCATTTAGTCAGTCAGTCAGTCAGGCAGTCAGTCAGTCGGTCAGCGTTATTCAGTCAGTCTGTCAGTCAGTCAGCCTTATTCAGTCAGTCTGTCAGTCATCCTTATTCAGTCAGTCTGTCAGTCAGTCAGTCGGTCAGTCCTGTCCAGTCAGTTAGTCAGTCAAGCAGTCAGTCAGGTAGTCAAGCAGTCAGTCAGTCAGTGTCAGTCAGTCATTTAGTCATTCAGTCAGTCAGTGAAATAGCCAGTCAGAGAGTCAAGCAGTCAGTCAGTCAGTCTCAGTCAGTCAGTTAGTCAGTCAGTTAGTCAGTCAGTCAGTCAGTCAGTCAGTCAGTCAGTCAGTCCAGTCTCAGTCAGTCAGGCAGTTAGTCAGTCAGTCTCGGTCAGTCAGTGAGTCAATCAGTCAGTATCAGTCAGTCAGTGAGTCAGTCTGTCAGTCAGGCAGTATCAGTCAGGCAGTAAGACTCCGCTCGACAGAACTCCGATAGCCTAATGGCTAGACCGCTGGTCTTCCAAGCGAGTGGCCTGGGTTCGAGTCCCAGCCGGAGCGAATATCTTCAATGAATATATTTCTTTTCTAATTTGAAAATTCTTTTTTTTTTCAATTTCTTTCCTTTGCAATTATTGATTATTTATGTAGGGAAGAAAATTCTGAGTCAGTTTAATTTTTCGACACGAAGATTTCAAAGTGTTTAAATAAACAATTACCAAGGTTCATTTTTTGTTTTTATTATATTTAAAACTCCCACCGACAGAGCTCCCATAGACTAATGGCTAGAGTGTTAGGCTTCCAAGCGAGTGGCCCTGGGTTCGAGTCCCAGCCTGAACGAAAATAATCAATGTATACTTTTAGTTTCTAATTTGAAATTTCTTCTTCTTTTTTTTTTAATTTTTCTCTTTTGCGAATATTGATTATTTATGTAGGGAGAAAAATTCTGAGTCAGTTTAATTATTCGACCTGTAAATTTCAAAGTGTTTGCATCAATAATTACCAATGTGCATTTTTTGTTTTTATTATATTTAAGACTTCCATCGACAGAGCTCCGATAGCCTAATGGCTAGACCGTTGGGTTCCTAGCGCGTGGTACTGGGTTCGAGTCCCGGCCGGAAAGGAAATCTTAAATGCAAATATTTTTTTCTAATTTTATAATTCTTTTTTTTTATTTTTCCCTTTTGCGAAGTCAGTCAGTCAGTCTGACAGTCAATCAGTCAAGCACTCAGTCATTCAGTCTCAGTCAGTCAGTACAGTCAGTCAGTCACTCAGTCAGTCAGTTAGTCCTTCAGCCAGTCAGTCAAGCAGTCAGTCATTTAGTCTCAGTCAGTCAGTCATTCAGTCAGTCAGTCAGTCAGACAGTCAGTCAGTCAGTCAGTCGGTCAGTCCTGTGCAGTCAGTTAGTCACTAAAGCAGTCAGTCAGTCTCAGTCAGTCAGTCAGTCAGTCAGTCCAGTCCAGTCTCAGTCAGTCAGTCAGTCAGTCTCGGTCAATCAGTCAGACAGTCATTCAGTCAGTCAGGCAGTCAGTCAGTCGGTCAGCCTTATTCAGTCAGTCTGCCAGTCAGTCAGTCAGTCAGCCTTATTCAGTCAGTCTGTCAGTCATCCTTATTCAGTCAGTCTGTCAGTCAGTCAGTCGGTCAGTCCTGTCCAGTCAGTTAGTCAGTCAAGCAGTCAGTCAGGTAGTCAAGCAGTCAGTCAGTCAGTGTCAGTCAGTCATTTAGTCATTCAGTCAGTCAGTGAAATAGACAGTCAGAGAGTCAAGCAGTCAGTCCAGTCTCAGTCAGTCAGGCAGTTAGTCAGTCAGTCTCGGTCAGTCAGTGAGTCAGTCAGTCAGTATCAGTCAGTCAGTGAGTCAGTCTGTCAGTCAGGCAGTATCAGTCAGGCAGTAAGACTCCGCTCGACAGAACTCCGATAGCCTAATGGCTAGACCGCTGGTCTTCCAAGCGAGTGGCCTGGGTTCGAGTCCCAGCCGGAGCGAATATCTTCAATGTATATATTACTTTTCTAATTTGAAAATTCTTTTTTTTTTCAATTTCTTTCCTTTGCAATTATTGATTATTTATGTAGGGAAGAAAATTCTGAGTCAGTTTAATTTTTCGACACGAAGATTTCAAAGTGTTTAAATAAACAATTACCAAGGTGCATTTTTTGTTTTTATTATATTTAAAACTCCCACCGACAGAGCTCCCATATACTAATGGCTAGAGTGTTAGGCTTCCAAGCGAGTGGCCCTGGGTTCGAGTCCCAGCCTGAACGAAAATCTTCAATGTATACTTTTAGTTTCTAATTTGAAATTTCTTCTTCTTTTTTTTTAATTTTTCTCTTTTGCGAATATTGATTATTTATGTAGGGAGAAAAATTCTGAGTCAGTTTAATTATTCGACCTGTAAATTTCAAAGTGTTTGAATCAATAATTACCAAGGTGCATTTTTTGTTTTTATTATATTTAAGACTTCCATCGACAGAGCTCCGATAGCCTAATGGCTAGACCGTTGGGTTCCAAGCGCGTGGTACTGGATTCGAGTCCCGGCCGGAACAAAAATCTTCCATGTATATATTTCTCTTCTAATTTGAAGATTCTTTTTTTTTCAATTTCTTTCTTTTGCAAATATGGATTATTTATGTACGGAAGAAAATTCTGAGTCAGTTTAATCATTCGACCTTTAGATTTCAAAGATTTTAGATCAATAATTACTAAGGTGCATTTTTTGTTTTTATTATAATTAAGACACCGATCAACAGAGATCCGATAGTATATTGGCGAGAGCGTTGGGCTTCCATGAGTGTCGCCCTGGGTTCAAATCCCAGCCGGAAAGGAAATCTTAAATGCAAATATTTTTTTCTAATTTTATAATTCTTTTTTTTTTTTTCCCTTTTGCGAAGTCAGTCAGTCAGTCTGACAGTCAATCAGTCAAGCACTCACTCATTCAGTCTCAGTCAGTCAGTCCAGTCAGTCAGTCACTCAGTCAGTCAGTTAGTCCTTCAGCCAGTCAGTCAAGCAGTCAGTCATTTAGTCTCAGTCAGTCAGTCATTCAGTCAGTCAGTCAGTCAGTCAGTCGGTCAGTCCTGTGCAGTCAGTTAGTCACTAAAGCAGTCAGTCAGTCTCAGTCAGTCAGTCAGTCCAGTCCAGTCTCAGTCAGTCAGTCAGTCAGTCTCGGTCAGTCAGTCAGTCAGTCATTCAGTCAGTCAGTCAGTCAGGCAGTCAGTCAGTCGGTCAGCCTTATTCAGTCAGTCTGTCAGTCAGTCAGTCAGTCAGCCTTATTCAGTCAGTCTGTCAGTCATCCTTATTCAGTCAGTCTGTCAGTCAGTCAGTCGGTCAGTCCTGTCCAGTCAGTTAGTCAGTCAAGCAGTCAGTCAGGTAGTCAAGCAGTCAGTCAGTCAGTGTCAGTCAGTCATTTAGTCATTCAGTCAGTCAGTGAAATAGCCAGTCAGAGAGTCAAGCAGTCAGTCAGTCAGCCTCAGTCAGTCAGTTAGTCAGTCAGTCAGTCAGTCAGTCAGTCAGTCCAGTCTCAGTCAGTCAGGCAGTTAGTCAGTCAGTCTCGGTCAGTCAGTGAGTCAGTCAGTCAGTATCAGTCAGTCAGTGAGTCAGTCTGTCAGTCAGGCAGTATCAGTCAGGCAGTAAGACTCCGCTCGACAGAACTCCGATAGCCTAATGGCCAGACCGCTGGTCTTCCAAGCGAGTGGCCTGGGTTCGAGTCCCAGCCGGAGCGAATATCTTCAATGTATATATTTCTTTTCTAATTTGAAAATTCTTTTTTTTTTCAATTTCTTTCCTTTGCAATTATTGATTATTTATGTAGGGAAGAAAATTCTGAGTCAGTTTAATTTTTCGACACGAAGATTTCAAAGTGTTTAAATAAACAATTACCAAGGTGCATTTTTTGTTTTTATTATATTTAAAACTCCCACCGACAGAGCTCCCATAGACTAATGGCTAGAGTGTTAGGCTTCCAAGCGAGTGGCCCTGGGTTCGAGTCCCAGCCTGAACGAAAATCTTCAATGTATACTTTTAGTTTCTAATTTGAAATTTCTTCTTCTTTTTTTTTAATTTTTCTCTTTTGCGAATATTGATTATTTATGTAGGGAGAAAAATTCTGAGTCAGTTTAATTATTCGACCTGTAAATTTCAAAGTGTTTGAATCAATAATTACCAAGGTGCATTTTTTTTTTATTATATTTAAGACTTCCATCGACAGAGCTCCGATAGCCTAATGGCTAGACCGTTGGGTTTCTAGCGCGTGGTACTGGGTTCGAGTCCCGGCCGGAAAGGAAATCTTAAATGCAAATATTATTTTCTAATTTTATAATTCTTTTTTTTTTTATTTTTCCCTTTTGCGAAGTCAGTCAGTCAGTCTGACAGTCAATCAGTCAAGCAGTCAGTCATTTAATCTCAGTCAGTCAGTCCAGTCAGTCAGTCACTCAGTCAGTCAGTTAGTCCTTCAGCCAGTCAGTCAAGCAGTCAGTCATTTAGTCTCAGTCAGTCAGTCATTCAGTCAGTCAGTCAGTCAGGCAGTCAGTCAGTCAGTCAGTCGGTCAGTCCTGTGCAGTCAGTTAGTCACTAAAGCAGTCAGTCAGTCTCAGTCAGTCAGTCAGTCAGTCAGTCCAGTCCAGTCTCAGTCAGTCAGTCTCGGTCAGTCAGTCAGTCAGTCATTCAGTCAGTCAGTCAGTCAGGCAGTCAGTCAGTCAGTCAGCCTTATTCAGTCAGTCTGTCAGTCAGTCAGCCTTATTCAGTCAGTCTGACAGTCATCCTTATTCAGTCAGTCTGTCAGTCAGTCAGTCGGTCAGTCCTGTCCAGTCAGTTAGTCAGTCAAGCAGTCAGTCAGGTAGTCAAGCAGTCAGTCAGTCAGTGTCAGTCAGTCATTTAGTCATTCAGTCAGTCAGTGAAATAGCCAGTCAGAGAGTCAAGCAATCAGTCAGTCAGTCTCAGTCTGTCAGTTAGTCAGTCAGTCAGTCAGTCAGTCAGTCCAGTCTCAGTCAGTCAGGCAGTTATTCAGTCAGTCTCGGTCAGTCAGTGAGTCAGTCAGTCAGTATCAGTCAGTCAGTGAGTCAGTCTGTCAGTCAGGCAGTATCAGTCAGGCAGTAAGATTCCGCTCGACAGAACTCCGATAGCCTAATGGCTAGACCGCTGGTCTTCCAAGCGAGTGGCTTGGGTTCGAGTCCCAGCCGGAGCGAATATCTTCAATGTATATATTTCTTTTCTAATTTGAAAATTCTTTTTTTTTCAATTTCTTTCCTTTGCAATTATTGATTATTTATGTAGGGAAGAAAATTCTGAGTCAGTTTAATTTTTCGACACGAAGATTTCAAAGTGTTTAAATAAACAATTACCAAGGTGCATTTTTTGTTTTTATTATATTTAAAACTCCCACCGACAGAGCTCCCATAGACTAATGGCTAGAGTGTTAGGCTTCCAAGCGAGTGGCCCTGGGTTCGAGTCCCAGCCTGAACGAAAATCTTCAATGTATACGTTTAGTTTCTAATTTGAAATTTCTTCTTCTTTTTTTTTTTAATTTTTCTCTTTTGCGAATATTGATTATTTATGTAGGGAGAAAAATTCTGAGTCAGTTTAATTTTTCGACACGAAGATTTCAAAGTGTTTAAATAAACAATTACCAAGGTGCATTTTTTGTTTTTATTATATTTAAGACTTCCATCGACAGAGCTCCTATAGCCTAATGGCTAGACCGTTGGGTTCCAAGCGCGTGGTACTGGGTTCGAGTCCCGGCCGGAACGAAAATCTTCAATGTATACTTTTAGTTTCTAATTTGAAATTTCTTCTTCTTTTTTTTTTAATTTTTCTCTTTTGCGAATATTGATTATTTATGTAGGGAGAAAAATTCTGAGTCAGTTTAATTATTCGACCTGTAAATTTCAAAGTGTTTGAATCAATAATTACCAAGGTGCATTTTTTTTATTATATTTAAGACTTCCATCGACAGAGCTCCGATAGCCTAATGGCTAGACCGTAGGGTTTCTAGCGCGTGGTACTGGGTTCGAGTCCCGGCCGGAAAGGAAATCTTAAATGCAAATATTATTTTCTAATTTTAAAATTCTTTTTTTTTTTATTTTTCCCTTTTGCGAAGTCAGTCAGTCAGTCTGACAGTCAATCAGTCAAGCAGTCAGTCATTTAATCTCAGTCAGTCAGTCCAGTCAGTCAGTCACTCAGTCAGTCAGTTAGTCCTTCAGCCAGTCAGTCAAGCAGTCAGTCATTTAGTCTCAGTCAGTCAGTCATTCAGTCAGTCAGTCAGTCAGGCAGTCAGTCAGTCAGTCAGTCGGTCAGTCCTGTGCAGTCAGTTAGTCACTAAAGCAGTCAGTCAGTCTCAGTCAGTCAGTCAGTCAGTCAGTCCAGTCCAGTCTCAGTCAGTCAGTCTCGGTCAGTCAGTCAGTCAGTCATTCAGTCAGTCAGTCAGTCAGGCAGTCAGTCAGTCGGTCAGCCTTATTCAGTCAGTCTGTCAGTCAGTCAGTCAGTCAGCCTTATTCAGTCAGTCTGACAGTCATCCTTATTCAGTCAGTCTGTCAGTCAGTCAGTCGGTCAGTCCTGTCCAGTCAGTTAGTCAGTCAAGCAGTCAGTCAGGTAGTCAAGCAGTCAGTCAGTCAGTGTCAGTCAGTCATTTAGTCATTCAGTCAGTCAGTGAAATAGCCAGTCAGAGAGTCAAGCAATCAGTCAGTCAGTCTCAGTCTGTCAGTTAGTCAGTCAGTCAGTCAGTCAGTCAGTCAGTCCAGTCTCAGTCAGTCAGGCAGTTATTCAGTCAGTCTCGGTCAGTCAGTGAGTCAGTCAGTCAGTATCAGTCAGTCAGTGAGTCAGTCTGTCAGTCAGGCAGTATCAGTCAGGCAGTAAGATTCCGCTCGACAGAACTCCGATAGCCTAATGGCTAGACCGCTGGTCTTCCAAGCGAGTGGCTTGGGTTCGAGTCCCAGCCGGAGCGAATATCTTCAATGTATATATTTCTTTTCTAATTTGAAAATTCTTTTTTTTTCAATTTCTTTCCTTTGCAATTATTGATTATTTATGTAGGGAAGAAAATTCTGAGTCAGTTTAATTTTTCGACACGAAGATTTCAAAGTGTTTAAATAAACAATTACCAAGGTGCATTTTTTGTTTTTATTATATTTAAAACTCCCACCGACAGAGCTCCCATAGACTAATGGCTAGAGTGTTAGGCTTCCAAGCGAGTGGCCCTGGGTTCGAGTTCCAGCCTGAACGAAAATCTTCAATGTATACGTTTAGTTTCTAATTTGAAATTTCTTCTTCTTTTTTTTTTAATTTTTCTCTTTTGCGAATATTGATTATTTATGTAGGGAGAAAAATTCTGAGTCAGTTTAATTATTCGACCTGTAAATTTCAAAGTGTTTGAATCAATAATTACCAAGGTGCATTTTTTGTTTTTATTATATTTAAGACTTCCATCGACAGAGCTCCTATAGCCTAATGGCTAGACCGTTGGGTTCCAAGCGCGTGGTACTGGGTTCGAGTCCCGGCCGGAACGAAAATCTTCCATGTATATATTTCTCTTCTAATTTGAAGATTCTTTTTTTTTCAATTTCTTTCTTTTGCAAATATGGATTATTTATGTACGGAAGAAAATTCTGAGTCAGTTTAATCATTCGACCTTTAGATTTCAAAGATTTTACATCAATAATTACTAAGGTGCATTTTTTGTTTTTATTATAATTAAGACACCGATCAACAGAGATCCGATAGTATATTGGAGAGAGCGTTGGGCTTCCATGAGTGTCGCCCTGGGTTCAAATCCCAGCCGGAAAGGAAATCTTAAATGCAAATATTTTTTTCTAATTCTTGTTTTTTGTTTTTCCCTTTTGCGAAGTCAGTCAGTCAGTCTGACAGTCAATCAGTCAAGCACTCAGTCATTCAGTCTCAGTCAGTCAGTCCAGTCAGTCAGTCACTCAGTCAGTCAGTTAGTCCTTCAGCCAGTCAGTCAAGCAGTCAGTCATTTAGTCTCAGTCAGTCAGTCATTCAGTCAGTCAGTCAGTCAGGCAGTCAGTCAGTCAGTCAGTCGGTCAGTCCTGTGCAGTCAGTTAGTCACTAAAGCAGTCAGTCAGTCTAAGTCAGTCAGTCAGTCAGTCAGTCCAGTCCAGTCTCAGTCAGTCAGTCAGTCAGTCTCGGTCAGTCAGTCAGTCAGTCATTCAGTCAGTCAGTCAGTCAGGCAGTCAGTCAGTCGGTCAGCCTTATTCAGTCAGTCTGTCAGTCAGTCACTCAGTCAGCCTTATTCAGTCAGTCTGTCAGTCATCCTTATTCAGTCAGTCTGTCAGTCAGTCAGTCGGTCAGTCCTGTCCAGTCAGTTAGTCAGTCAAGCAGTCATTCAGGTAGTCAAGCAGTCAGTCAGTCAGTGTCAGTCAGTCATTTAGTCATTCAGTCAGTCAGTGAAATAGCCAGTCAGAGAGTCAAGCAGTCAGTCAGTCAGTCTCAGTCAGTCAGTTAGTCAGTCAGTCAGTCAGTCAGTCAGTCAGTCCAGTCTCAGTCAGTCAGGCAGTTAGTCAGTCAGTCTCGGTCAGTCAGTGAGTCAGTCAGTCAGTATCAGTCAGTCAGTGAGTCAGTCTGTCAGTCAGGCAGTATCAGTCAGGCAGTAAGACTCCGCTCGACAGAACTCCGATAGCCTAATGGCTAGACCGCTGGTCTTCCAAGCGAGTGGCCTGGGTTCGAGTCCCAGCCGGAGCGAATATCTTCAATGTATATATTTCTTTTCTAATTTGAAAATTCTTTTTTTTTTCAATTTCTTTCCTTTGCAATTATTGATTATTTATGTAGGGAAGAAAATTCTGAGTCAGTTTAATTTTTCGACACAAAGATTTCAAAGTGTTTAAATAAACAATTACCAAGGTGCATTTTTTGTTTTTATTATATTTAAAACTCCCACCGACAGAGCTCCCATAGACTAATGGCTAGAGTATTAGGCTTCCAAGCGAGTGGCCCTGGGTTCGAGTCCCAGCCTGAACGAAAATCTTCAATGTATACTTTTAGTTTCTAATTTGAAATTTCTTCTTCTTCTTTTTTTAATTTTTCTCTTTTGCGAATATTGATTATTTACTTAGGGAGAAAAATTCTGAGTCAGTTTAATTATTCGACCTGTAAATTTCAAAGTGTTTGAATCAATAATTACCAAGGTGCATTTTTTGTTTTTATTATATTTAAGACTTCCATCGACAGAGCTCCGATAGCCTAATGGCTAGACCGTTGGGTTCCTAGCGCGTGGTACTGGGTTCGAGTCCCGGCCGGAAAGGAAATCTTAAATGCAAATATTTTTTTCTAATTTTATAATTCTTTTTTTTTTTATTTTTCCCTTTTGCGAAGTCAGTCAGTCAGTCTGACAGTCAATCAGTCAAGCACTCAGTCATTCAGTCTCAGTCAGTCAGTCCAGTCAGTCAGTCACTCAGTCAGTCAGTTAGTCCTTCAGCCAGTCAGTCAAGCAGTCAGTCATTTAGTCTCAGTCAGTCAGTCATTCAGTCAGTCAGGCAGTCAGTCAGTCGGTCAGTCCTGTGCAGTCAGTTAGTCACTAAAGCAGTCAGTCAGTCTCAGTCAGTCAGTCAGTCAGTCAGTCCAGTCCAGTCTCAGGCAGTCAGTCAGTCAGTCTCGGTCAGTTAGTCAGTCAGTCATTCAGTCAGTCAGTCAGTCAGGCAGTCAGTCAGTCGGTCAGCCTTATTCAGTCGGTCTGTCAGTCAGTCAGTCAGTCAGCCTTATTCAGTCAGTCTGTCAGTCATCCTTATTCAGTCAGTCTGTCAGTCAGTCAGTCGGTCAGTCCTGTCCAGTCAGTTAGTCAGTCAAGCAGTCAGTCAGGTAGTCAAGCAGTCAGTCAGTCAGTGTCAGTCAGTCATTTAGTCATTCAGTCAGTCAGTGAAATAGCCAGTCAGAGAGTCAAGCAGTCAGTCAGTCAGTCTCAGTCAGTCAGTTAGTCAGTCAGTCAGTCAGTCAGTCATTCAGTCCAGTCTCAGTCAGTCAGGCAGTTAGTCAGTCAGTCTCGGTCAGTCAGTGACTCAGTCAGTCAGTATCAGTCAGTCAGTGAGTCAGTCTGTCAGTCAGGCAGTATCAGTCAGGCAGTAAGACTCCGCTCGACAGAACTCCGATAGCCTAATGGCTAGACCGCTGGTCTTCCAAGCGAGTGGCCTGGGTTCGAGTCCCAGCCGGAGCGAATATCTTCAATGTATATATTTCTTTTCTAATTTGAAAATTCTTTTTTTTTTTCAATTTCTTTCCTTTGCAATTATTGATTATTTATGTAGGGAAGAAAATTCTGAGTCAGTTTAATTTTTCGACACGAAGATTTCAAAGTGTTTAAATAAACAATTACCAAGGTGCATTTTTTGTTTTTATTATATTTAAAACTCCCACCGACAGAGCTCCCATAGACTAATGGCTAGACTGTAAGGCTTCCAAGCGAGTGGCCCTGGGTTCGAGTCCCAGCCTGAACGAAAATCTTCAATGTATACTTTTAGTTTCTAATTTGAAATTTCGTCTTCTTTTTTTTTTAATTTTTCTCTTTTGCGAATATTGATTATTTATGTAGGGAGAAAAATTCTGAGTCAGTTTAATTATTCGACCTGTAAATTTCAAAGTGTTTGAATCAATAATTAACAAGGTGCATTTTTTGTTGTTTTTATTATATTTAAGACTTCCATCGACAGAGCTCCGATAGCCTAATGGCTAGACCGTTGGGTTCCTAGCGCGTGGTACTGGGTTCGAGTCCCGGCCGGAAAGGAAATATTAAATGCAAATATTTTTTTCTAATTTTATAATTCTTTTTTTTTATTTTTCCCTTTTGCGAAGTCAGTCAGTCAGTCTGACAGTCAATCATTCAAGCACTCAGTCATTCAGTCTCAGTCAGTCAGTCCAGTCAGTCAGTCACTCAGTCAGTCAGTTAGTCCTTCAGCCAGTCAGTCAAGCAGTCAGTCATTTAGTCTCAGTCAGTCAGTCATTCAGTCAGTCAGTCAGTCAGGCAGTCAATCAGTCAGTCAGGCAGTCAGTCAGTCAGTCAGGCAGTCAGTCAGTCAGTCAGTCGGTCAGTCCTGTGCAGTCAGTTAGTCACTAAAGCAGTCAGTCAGTCTCAGTCAGTCAGTCAGTCAGTCAGTCAGTCCAGTCCAGTCTCAGTCAGTCAGTCAGTCAGTCTCGGTCAGTCAGTCAGTCAGTTATTCAGTCAGTCAGTCAGTCAGGCAGTCAGTCAGTCGGTCAGCCTTATTCAGTCAGTCTGTCAGTCAGTCAGTCAGTCAGCCTTATTCAGTCAGTCTGTCAGTCATCCTTATTCAGTCAGTCTGTCAGTCAGTCAGTCGGTCAGTCCTGTCCAGTCAGTTAGTCTGTCAAGCAGTCAGTCAGGTAGTCAAGCAGTCAGTCAGTCAGTGTCAGTCAGTCATTTAGTCATTCAGTCAGTCAGTGAAATAGCCAGTCAGAGAGTCAAGCAGTCAGTCAGTCAGTCTCAGTCAGTCAGTTAGTCAGTCAGTCAGTCAGTCAGTCAGTCAGTCCAGTCTCAGTCAGTCAGGCAGTTAGTCAGTCAGTCTCGGTCAGTCAGTGAGTCAGTCAGTCAGTATCAGTCAGTCAGTGAGTCAGTCTGTCAGTCAGGCAGTATCAGTCAGGCAGTAAGACTCCGCTCGACAGAACTCCGATAGCCTAATGGCTAGACCGCTGGTCTTCCAAGCGAGTGGCCTGGGTTCGAGTCCCAGCCGGAGCGAATATCTTCAATGTATATATTTCTTTGCTAAATTGAAAATTCTTTTTTTTTTCAATTTCTTTCCTTTGCAATTATTGATTATTTATGTAGGGAAGAAAATTCTGAGTCAGTTTAATTTTTCCACACGAAGATTTCAAAGTGTTTAAATAAACAATTACCAAGGTGCATTTTTTGTTTTTATTATATTTAAAACTCCCACCGACAGAGCTCCCATAGACTAATGGCTAGAGTGTTAGGCTTCCAAGCGAGTGGCCCTGGGTTCGAGTCCCAGCCTGAACGAAAATCTTCAATGTATACTTTTAGTTTCTAATTTGAAATTTCTTCTTCTTTTTTTTTAATTTTTCTCTTTTGCGAATATTGATTATTTATGTAGGGAGAAAAATTCTGAGTCAGTTTAATTATTCGACCTGTAAATTTCAAAGTGTTTGAATCAATAATTACCAAGGTGCATTTTTTGTTTTTATTATATTTAAGACTTCCATCGACAGAGCTCCGATAGCCTAATGGCTAGACCGTTGGGTTCTAGCGCGTGGTACTGGGTTCGAGTCCCGGCCGGAAAGGAAATCTTAAATGCAAATATTTTTTTCTAATTTTATAATTCTTTTTTTTTATTTTTCCCTTTTGGGAAGTCAGTCAGTCAGTCTGACAGTCAATCAGTCAAGCACTCAGTCATTCAGTCTCAGTCAGTCAGTCCAGTCAGTCAGTCACTCAGTTAGTCAGTTAGTCCTTCAGCCAGTCAGTCAAGCAGTCAGTCATTTAGTCTCAGTCAGTCAGTCAGTCAGTCAGTCGGTCAGTCCTGTGCAGTCAGTTAGTCACTAAAGCAGTCAGTCAGTCTCAGTCAGTCAGTCAGTCAGTCAGTCCAGTCCAGTCTCAGTCAGTCAGTCAGTCAGTCTCGGTCAGTCAGTCAGTCAGTCATTCAGTCAGTCAGTCAGTCAGGCAGTCAGTCAGTCGGTCAGCCTTATTCAGTCAGTCTGTCAGTCAGTCAGTCAGTCAGCCTTATTCAGTCAGTCTGTCAGTCATCCTTATTCAGTCAGTCTGTCAGTCAGTCAGTCGGTCAGTCCTGTCCAGTCAGTTAGTCAGTCAAGCAGTCAGTCAGGTAGTCAAGCAGTCAGTCAGTCAGTGTCAGTCAGTCATTTAGTCATTCAGTCAGTCAGTGAAATAGCCAGTCA
Organism: Uloborus diversus; assembly: GCF_026930045.1. Taxonomy (NCBI): domain Eukaryota; kingdom Metazoa; phylum Arthropoda; class Arachnida; order Araneae; family Uloboridae; genus Uloborus; species Uloborus diversus. Next base: position 498,685 of record NW_026558395.1, read on the forward strand.
GAGAGTCAAGCAGTCAGTCAGTCAGCCTCAGTCAGTCAGTTAGTCAGTCAGTCAGTCAGTCAGTCAGTCAGTCCAGTCTCAGTCAGTCAGGCAGTTAGTCAGTCAGTCTCGGTCAGTCAGTGAGTCAGTCAGTCAGTATCAGTCAGTCAGTGAGTCAGTCTGTCAGTCAGGCAGTATCAGTCAGGCAGTAAGACTCCGCTCGACAGAACTCCGATAGCCTAATGGCCAGACCGCTGGTCTTCCAAGCGAGTGGCCTGGGTTCGAGTCCCAGCCGGAGCGAATATCTTCAATGTATATATTTCTTTTCTAATTTGAAAATTCTTTTTTTTTTCAATTTCTTTCCTTTGCAATTATTGATTATTTATGTAGGGAAGAAAATTCTGAGTCAGTTTAATTTTTCGACACGAAGATTTCAAAGTGTTTAAATAAACAATTACCAAGGTGCATTTTTTGTTTTTATTATATTTAAAACTCCCACCGACAGAGCTCCCATAGACTAATGGCTAGAGTGTTAGGCTTCCAAGCGAGTGGCCCTGGGTTCGAGTCCCAGCCTGAACGAAAATCTTCAATGTATACTTTTAGTTTCTAATTTGAAATTTCTTCTTCTTTTTTTTTAATTTTTCTCTTTTGCGAATATTGATTATTTATGTAGGGAGAAAAATTCTGAGTCAGTTTAATTATTCGACCTGTAAATTTCAAAGTGTTTGAATCAATAATTACCAAGGTGCATTTTTTGTTTTTATTATATTTAAGACTTCCATCGACAGAGCTCCGATAGCCTAATGGCTAGACCGTTGGGTTCTAGCGCGTGGTACTGGGTTCGAGTCCCGGCCGGAAAGGAAATCTTAAATGCAAATATTTTTTTCTAATTTTATAATTCTTTTTTTTTATTTTTCCCTTTTGGGAAGTCAGTCAGTCAGTCTGACAGTCAATCAGTCAAGCACTCAGTCATTCAGTCTCAGTCAGTCAGTCCAGTCAGTCAGTCACTCAGTTAGTCAGTTAGTCCTTCAGCCAGTCAGTCAAGCAGTCAGTCATTTAGTCTCAGTCAGTCAGTCAGTCAGTCAGTCGGTCAGTCCTGTGCAGTCAGTTAGTCACTAAAGCAGTCAGTCAGTCTCAGTCAGTCAGTCAGTCAGTCAGTCCAGTCCAGTCTCAGTCAGTCAGTCAGTCAGTCTCGGTCAGTCAGTCAGTCAGTCATTCAGTCAGTCAGTCAGTCAGGCAGTCAGTCAGTCGGTCAGCCTTATTCAGTCAGTCTGTCAGTCAGTCAGTCAGTCAGCCTTATTCAGTCAGTCTGTCAGTCATCCTTATTCAGTCAGTCTGTCAGTCAGTCAGTCGGTCAGTCCTGTCCAGTCAGTTAGTCAGTCAAGCAGTCAGTCAGGTAGTCAAGCAGTCAGTCAGTCAGTGTCAGTCAGTCATTTAGTCATTCAGTCAGTCAGTGAAATAGCCAGTCAGAGAGTCAAGCAGTCAGTCAGTCAGCCTCAGTCAGTCAGTTAGTCAGTCAGTCAGTCAGTCAGTCAGTCAGTCCAGTCTCAGTCAGTCAGGCAGTTAGTCAGTCAGTCTCGGTCAGTCAGTGAGTCAGTCAGTCAGTATCAGTCAGTCAGTGAGTCAGTCTGTCAGTCAGGCAGTATCAGTCAGGCAGTAAGACTCCGCTCGACAGAACTCCGATAGCCTAATGGCCAGACCGCTGGTCTTCCAAGCGAGTGGCCTGGGTTCGAGTCCCAGCCGGAGCGAATATCTTCAATGTATATATTTCTTTTCTAATTTGAAAATTCTTTTTTTTTTCAATTTCTTTCCTTTGCAATTATTGATTATTTATGTAGGGAAGAAAATTCTGAGTCAGTTTAATTTTTCGACACGAAGATTTCAAAGTGTTTAAATAAACAATTACCAAGGTGCATTTTTTGTTTTTATTATATTTAAAACTCCCACCGACAGAGCTCCCATAGACTAATGGCTAGAGTGTTAGGCTTCCAAGCGAGTGGCCCTGGGTTCGAGTCCCAGCCTGAACGAAAATCTTCAATGTATACTTTTAGTTTCTAATTTGAAATTTCTTCTTCTTTTTTTTTTAATTTTTCTCTTTTGCGAATATTGATTATTTATGTAGGGAGAAAAATTCTGAGTCAGTTTAATTATTCGACCTGTAAATTTCAAAGTGTTTGAATCAATAATTACCAAGGTGCATTTTTTTTTATTATATTTAAGACTTCCATCGACAGAGCTCCGATAGCCTAATGGCTAGACCGTTGGGTTCCAAGCGCGTGGTACTGGGTTCGAGTCCCGGCCGGAACGAAAATCTTCCATGTATATATTTCTCTTCTAATTTGAAGATTCTTTTTTTTTCAATTTCTTTCTTTTGCAAATATGGATTATTTATGTACGGAAGAAAATTCTGAGTCAGTTTAATCATTCGACCTTTAGATTTCAAAGATTTTACATCAATAATTACTAAGGTGCATTTTTTGTTTTTATTATAATTAAGACACCGATCAACAGAGATCCGATAGTATATTGGAGAGAGCGTTGGGCTTCCATGAGTGTCGCCCTGGGTTCAAATCCCAGCCGGAAAGGAAATCTTAAATGCAAATATTTTTTTCTAATTCTTGTTTTTTGTTTTTCCCTTTTGCGAAGTCAGTCAGTCAGTCTGACAGTCAATCAGTCAAGCACTCAGTCATTCAGTCTCAGTCAGTCAGTCCAGTCAGTCAGTCACTCAGTCAGTCAGTTAGTCCTTCAGCCAGTCAGTCAAGCAGTCAGTCATTTAGTCTCAGTCAGTCAGTCATTCAGTCAGTCAGTCAGTCAGGCAGTCAGTCAGTCAGTCAGTCGGTCAGTCCTGTGCAGTCAGTTAGTCACTAAAGCAGTCAGTCAGTCTAAGTCAGTCAGTCAGTCCAGTCCAGTCTCAGTCAGTCAGTCAGTCAGTCTCGGTCAGTCAGTCAGTCAGTCATTCAGTCAGTCAGTCAGTCAGGCAGTCAGTCAGTCGGTCAGTCCTGTCCAGTCAGTTAGTCAGTCAAGCAGTCATTCAGGTAGTCAAGCAGTCAGTCAGTCAGTGTCAGTCAGTCATTTAGTCATTCAGTCAGTCAGTGAAATAGCCAGTCAGAGAGTCAAGCAGTCAGTCAGTCAGTCTCAGTCAGTCAGTTAGTCAGTCAGTCAGTCAGTCAGTCAGTCAGTCCAGTCTCAGTCAGTCAGGCAGTTAGTCAGTCAGTCTCTATCAGTCAGTGAGTCAGTCAGTCAGTATCAGTCAGTCAGTGAGTCAGTCTGTCAGTCAGGCAGTATCAGTCAGGCAGTAAGACTCCGCTCGACAGAACTCCGATAGCCTAATGGCTAGACCGCTGGTCTTCCAAGCGAGTGGCCTGGGTTCGAGTCCCAGCCGGAGCGAATATCTTCAATGTATATATTTCTTTTCTAATTTGAAAATTCTTTTTTTTTTTCAATTTCTTTCCTTTGCAATTATTGATTATTTATGTAGGGAAGAAAATTCTGAGTCAGTTTAATTTTTCGACACAAAGATTTCAAAGTGTTTAAATAAACAATTACCAAGGTGCATTTTTTGTTTTTATTATATTTAAAACTCCCACCGACAGAGCTCCCATAGACTAATGGCTAGACTGTAAGGCTTCCAAGCGAGTGGCCCTGGGTTCGAGTCCCAGCCTGAACGAAAATCTTCAATGTATACTTTTAGTTTCTAATTTGAAATTTCGTCTTCTTTTTTTTTTAATTTTTCTCTTTTGCGAATATTGATTATTTATGTAGGGAGAAAAATTCTGAGTCAGTTTAATTATTCGACCTGTAAATTTCAAAGTGTTTGAATCAATAATTACCAAGGTGCATTTTTTGTTTTTATTATATTTAAGACTTCCATCGACAGAGCTCCGATAGCCTAATGGCTAGACCGTTGGGTTCCTAGCGCGTGGTACTGGGTTCGAGTCCCGGCCGGAAAGGAAATCTTAAATGCAAATATTTTTTTCTAATTTTATAATTCTTTTTTTTTTATTTTTCCCTTTTGCGAAGTCAGTCAGTCAGTCTGACAGTCAATCATTCAAGCACTCAGTCATTCAGTCTCAGTCAGTCAGTCCAGTCAGTCAGTCACTCAGTCAGTCAGTTAGTCCTTCAGCCAGTCAGTCAAGCAGTCAGTCATTTAGTCTCAGTCAGTCAGTCATTCAGTCAGTCAGTCAGTCAGGCAGTCAGTCAGTCAGTCAGGCAGTCAGTCAGTCAGTCAGGCAGTCAGTCAGTCAGTCAGTCGGTCAGTCCTGTGCAGTCAGTTAGTCACTAAAGCAGTCAGTCAGTCTCAGTCAGTCAGTCAGTCAGTCAGTCAGTCCAGTCCAGTCTCAGTCAGTCAGTCAGTCAGTCTCGGTCAGTCAGTCAGTCAGTTATTCAGTCAGTCAGTCAGTCAGGCAGTCAGTCAGTCGGTCAGCCTTATTCAGTCAGTCTGTCAGTCAGTCAGTCAGTCAGCCTTATTCAGTCAGTCTGTCAGTCATCCTTATTCAGTCAGTCTGTCAGTCAGTCAGTCGGTCAGTCCTGTCCAGTCAGTTAGTCGGTCAAGCAGTCAGTCAGGTAGTCAAGCAGTCAGTCAGTCAGTGTCAGTCAGTCATTTAGTCATTCAGTCAGTCAGTGAAATAGCCAGTCAGAGAGTCAAGCAGTCAGTCAGTCAGTCCAGTCTCAGTCAGTCAGGCAGTTAGTCAGTCAGTCTCGGTCAGTCAGTGAGTCAGTCAGTCAGTATCAGTCAGTCAGTGAGTCAGTCTGTCAGTCAGGCAGTATCAGTCAGGCAGTAAGACTCCGCTCGACAGAACTCCGATAGCCTAATGGCTAGACCGCTGGTCTTCCAAGCGAGTGGCCTGGGTTCGAGTCCCAGCCGGAGCGAATATCTTCAATGTATATATTTCTTTGCTAAATTGAAAATTCTTTTTTTTTTCAATTTCTTTCCTTTGCAATTATTGATTATTTATGTAGGGAAGAAAATTCTGAGTCAGTTTAATTTTTCCACACGAAGATTTCAAAGTGTTTAAATAAACAATTACCAAGGTGCATTTTTTGTTTTTATTATATTTAAAACTCCCACCGACAGAGCTCCCATAGACTAATGGCTAGAGTGTTAGGCTTCCAAGCGAGTGGCCCTGGGTTCGAGTCCCAGCCTGAACGAAAATCTTCAATGTATACTTTTAGTTTCTAATTTGAAATTTCTTCTTCTTTTTTTTTAATTTTTCTCTTTTGCGAATATTGATTATTTATGTAGGGAGAAAAATTCTGAGTCAGTTTAATTATTCGACCTGTAAATTTCAAAGTGTTTGAATCAATAATTACCAAGGTGCATTTTTTGTTTTTATTATATTTAAGACTTCCATCGACAGAGCTCCGATAGCCTAATGGCTAGACCGTTGGGTTCCTAGCGCGTGGTACTGGGTTCGAGTCCCGGCCGGAAAGGAAATCTTAAATGCAAATATTTTTTTCTAATTTTATAATTCTTTTTTTTTATTTTTCCCTTTTGGGAAGTCAGTCAGTCAGTCTGACAGTCAATCATTCAAGCACTCAGTCACTCAGTCTCAGTCAGTCAGTCCAGTCAGTCAGTCACTCAGTCAGTCAGTTAGTCCTTCAGCCAGTCAGTCAAGCAGTCAGTCATTTAGTCTCAGTCAGTCAGTCATTCAGTCAGTCAGTCAGTCAGGCAGTCAGTCAGTCAGTCAGTCGGTCAGTCCTGTGCAGTCAGTTAGTCACTAAAGCAGTCAGTCAGTCAGTCAGTCAGTCCAGTCCAGTCTCAGTCAGTCAGTCAGTCAGTCTCGGTCAGTCAGTCAGTCAGTCATTCAGTCAGGTCTCAGTCAGTCAGTCAGTCAGTCTCGGTCAGTCAGTCAGTCAGTCATTCAGTCAGTCAGTCAGTCAGGCAGTCAGTCAGTCGGTCAGCCTTATTCAGTCAGTCTGTCAGTCAGTCAGTCAGTCAGCCTTATTCAGTCAGTCTGTCAGTCATCCTTATTCAGTCAGTCTGTCAGTCAGTCAGTCGGTCAGTCCTGTCCAGTCAGTTAGTCAGTCAAGCAGTCAGTCAGGTAGTCAAGCAGTCAGTCAGTCAGTGTCAGTCAGTCATTTAGTCATTCAGTCAGTCAGTGAAATAGCCAGTCAGAGAGTCAAGCAGTCAGTCAGTCAGTCTCAGTCAGTCAGTTAGTCAGTCAGTCAGTCAGTCAGTCAGTCAGTCCAGTCTCAGTCAGTCAGGCAGTTAGTCAGTCAGTCTCGGTCAGTCAGTGAGTCAGTCAGTCAGTATCAGTCAGTCAGTGAGTCAGTCTGTCAGTCAGGCAGTATCAGTCAGGCAGTAAGACTCCGCTCGAAAGAACTCCGATAGCCTAATGGCTAGACCGCTGGTTTTCCAAGCGAGTGGCCTGGGTTCGAGTCCCAGCCGGAGCGAATATCTTCAATGTATATATTTCTTTTCTAATTTGAAAATTCTTTTTTTTTCAATTTCTTTCCTTTGCAATTATTGATTATTTATGTAGGGAAGAAAATTCTGAGTCAGTTTAATTTTTCGACACGAAGATTTCAAAGTGTTTAAATAAACAATTACCAAGGTGCATTTTTTGTTTTTATTATATTTAAAACTCCCACTGACAGAGCTCCCATAGACTAATGGCTAGACTGTTAGGCTTCCAAGCGAGTGGCCCTGGGTTCGAGTCCCAGCCTGAACGAAAATCTTCAATGTATACTTTTAGTTTTTAATTTGAAATTTCTTCTTCTTTTTTTTTTAATTTTTCTCTTTTGCGAATATTGATTATTTATGTAGGGAGAAAAATTCTGAGTCAGTTTAATTATTCGACCTGTAAATTTCAAAGTGTTTGAATCAATAATTACCAAGGTGCATTTTTTGTTTTTATTATATTTAAGACTTCCATCGACAGAGCTCCGATAGCCTAATGGCTAGACCGTTGGGTTCCTAGCGCGTGGTACTGGGTTCGAGTCCCGGCCGGAAAGGAAATCTTAAACGCAAATATTTTTTTCTAATTTTATAATTCTTTTTTTTTTATTTTTCCCTTTTGCGAAGACAGTCAGTCAGTCTGACAGTCAATCATTCAAGCACTCAGTCATTCAGTCTCAGTCAGTCAGTCCAGTCAGTCAGTCACTCAGTCAGTCAGTTAGTCCTTCAGCCAGTCAGTCAAGCAGTCAGTCATTTAGTCTCAGTCAGTCAGTCATTCAGTCAGTCAGTCAGTCAGTCAGTCGGTCAGTCCTGTGCAGTCAGTTAGTCACTAAAGCAGTCAGTCAGTCAGTCAGTCAGTCCAGTCCAGTCTCAGTCAGTCAGTCAGTCAGTCTCGGTCAGTCAGTCAGTCAGTCATTCAGTCAGTCAGTCAGTCAGGCAGTCAGTCAGTCGGTCAGCCTTATTCAGTCAGTCTGTCAGTCAGTCAGTCAGTCAGCCTTATTCAGTCAGTCTGTCAGTCATCCTTATTCAGTCAGTCTGTCAGTCAGTCAGTCGGTCAGTCCTGTCCAGTCAGTTAGTCAGTCAAGCAGTCAGTCAGGTAGTCAAGCAGTCAGTCAGTCAGTGTTAGTCAGTCATTTAGTCATTCAGTCAGTCAGTGAAATAGCCAGTCAGAGAGTCAAGCAGTCAGTCAGTCAGTCTCAGTCAGTCAGTTAGTCAGTCAGTCAGTCAGTCAGTCCAGTCTCAGTCAGTCAGGCAGTTAGTCAGTCAGTCTCGGTCAGTCAGTGAGTCAGTCAGTCAGTATCAGTCAGTCAGTGAGTCAGTCTGTCAGTCAGGCAGTATCAGTCAGGCAGTAAGACTCCGCTCGACAGAACTCCGATAGCCTAATGGCTAGACCGCTGGTCTTCCAAGCGAGTGGCCTGGGTTCGAGTCCAAGCCGGAGCGAATATCTTCGATGTATATATTTCTTTTCTAATTTGAAAATTCTTTTTTTTTTTTCAATTTCTTTCCTTTGCAATTATTGATTATTTATGTAGGGAAGAAAATTCTGAGTCAGTTTAATTTTTCGACACGAAGATTTCAAAGTGTTTAAATAAACAATTACCAAGGTGCATTTTTTGTTTTTATTATATTTAAAACTCCCACCGACAGAGCTCCCATAGACTAATGGCTAGACTGTTAGGCTTCCAAGCGAGTGGCCCTGGGTTCGAGTCCCAGCCTGAACGAAAATCTTCAATGTATACTTTTAGTTTCTAATTTGAAATTTCTTCTTCTTTTTTTTTAATTTTTCTCTTTTGCGAATATTGATTATTTATGTAGGGAGAAAAATTCTGAGTCAGTTTAATTATTCGACCTGTAAATTTCAAAGTGTTTGAATCAATAATTACCAAGGTGCATTTTTTGTTTTTATTATATTAAAGACTTCCATCGACAGAGCTCCGATAGCCTAATGGCTAGACCGTTGGGTTCCTAGCGCGTGTTACTGGGTTCGAGTCCCGGCCGGAAAGGAAATCTTAAATGCAAATATTTTTTTCTAATTTTATAATTCTTTTTTTTTTATTTTTCCCTTTTGCGAAGTCAGTCAGTCAGTCTGACAGTCAATCATTCAAGCACTCAGTCATTCAGTCTCAGTCAGTCAGTCCAGTCAGTCAGTCACTCAGTCAGTCAGTTAGTCCTTCAGCCAGTCAGTCAAGCAGTCAGTCATTTAGTCTCAGTCAGTCAGTCATTCAGTCAGTCAGTCAGTCAGGCAGTCAGTCAGTCAGTCAGTCGGTCAGTCCTGTGCAGTCAGTTAGTCACTAAAGCAGTCAGTCAGTCTCAGTCAGTCAGTCAGTCAGTCAGTCAGTCCAGTCCAGTCTCAGTCAGTCAGTCAGTCAGTCTCGGTCAGTCAGTCAGTCAGTCATTCAGTCAGTCAGTCAGTCAGGCAGTCAGTCAGCCTTATTCAGTCAGTCTGTCAGTCATCCTTATTCAGTCAGTCTGTCAGTCAGTCAGTCGGTCAGTCCTGTCCAGTCAGTTAGTCAGTCAAGCAGTCAGTCAGGTAGTCAAGCAGTCAGTCAGTCAGTGTCAGTCAGTCATTTAGTCATTCAGTCAGTCAGTGAAATAGCCAGTCAGAGAGTCAAGCAGTCAGTCAGTCAGTCTCAGTCAGTCAGTTAGTCAGTCAGTCAGTCAGTCAGTCAGTCAGTCCAGTCTCAGTCAGTCAGGCAGTTAGTCAGTCAGTCTCGGTCAGTCAGTGAGTCAGTCAGTCAGTATCAGTCAGTCAGTGAGTCAGTCTGTCAGTCAGGCAGTATCAGTCAGGCAGTAAGACTCCGCTCGACAGAACTCCGATAGCCTAATGGCTAGACCGCTGTTCTTCCAAGCGAGTGGCCTGGGTTCGAGTCCCAGCCGGAGCGAATATCTTCAATGTATATATTTCTTTTCTAATTTGAAATTTCTTCTTCTTTTTTTTTTAATTTTTCTCTTTTGCGAATATTGATTATTTATGTAGGGAGAAAAATTATGAGTCAGTTTAATTATTCGACCTGTAAATTTCAAAGTGTTTGAATCAATAATTACCAAGGTGCATTTTTCGTTTTTATTATATTCAAGACTTCCATCGACAGAGCTCCGATAGCCTAATGGCTAGACCGTTGGGTTCCTAGCGCGTGGTACTGGGTTCGAGTCCCGGCCGGAAAGGAAATCTTAAATGCAAATATTTTTTTCTAATTTTATAATTCTTTTTTTTTTATTTTTCCCTTTTGCGAAGTCAGTCAGTCAGTCTGACAGTCAATCAGTCAAGCACTCAGTCATTCAGTCTCAGTCAGTCAGTCCAGTCAGTCAGTCACTCAGTCAGTCAGTTAGTCCTTCAGCCAGTCAGTCAGTCATTCAGTCAGTCAGTCAGTCAGGCAGTCAGTCAGTCAGTCAGTCGGTCAGTCCTGTGCAGTCAGTTAGTCACTAAAGCAGTCAGTCAGTCTCATTCAGTCAGTCAGTCAGTCAGTCCAGTCCAGTCTCAGTCAGTCAGTCAGTCAGTCTCGGTCAGTCAGTCAGTCAGTCAGTCAGTCAGGCAGTCAGTCAGTCGGTCAGCCTTATTCAGTCAGTCTGTCTGTCAGTCAGTCAGTCAGCCTTATTCAGTCAGTCTGTCAGTCATCCTTATTCAGTCAGTCTGTCAGTCAGTCAGTCGGTCAGTCCTGTCCAGTAAGTTAGTCAGTCAAGCAGTCAGTCAGGTAGTCAAGCAGTCAGTCAGTCAGTGTCAGTCAGTCATTTAGTCATTCAGTCAGTCAGTGAAATAGCCAGTCAGAGAGTCAAGCAGTCAGTTAGTCAGTCAGTCAGTCAGTCAGTCAGTCAGTCCAGTCTCAGTCAGTCAGGCAGTTAGTCAGTCAGTCTCGGTCAGTCAGTGAGTCAGTCAGTCAGTATCAGTCAGTCAGTCAGTCAGGCAGTCAGTCAGTCAGTCAGTCGGTCAGTCCTGTGCAGTCAGTTAGTCACTAAAGCAGTCAGTCAGTCTCAGTCAGTCAGTCAGTCAGTCAGTCTCGGTCAGTCAGTCAGTCAGTCATTCAGTCAGTCAGTCAGTCAGTCAGTCAGTCAGTCGGTCAGCCTTATTCAGTCAGTCTGTCTGTCAGTCAGTCAGTCAGCCTTATTCAGTCAGTCGGTCAGTCCTGTCCAGTAAGTTAGTCAGTCAAGCATTTAGTCAGGTAGTCAAGCAGTCAGTCAGTCAGTGTCAGTCAGTCATTTAGTCATTCAGTCAGTCAGTGAAATAGCCAGTCAGAGAGTCAAGCAGTCAGTCAGTCAGTCTCAGTCAGTCAGTTAGTCAGTCAGTCAGTCAGTCAGTCCAGTCTCAGTCAGTCAGGCAGTTAGTCAGTCAGTCTCGGTCAGTCAGTGAGTCAGTCAGTCAGTATCAGTCAGTCAGTGAGTCAGTCTGTCAGTCAGGCAGTATCAGTCAGGCAGTAAGACTCCGCTCGACAGAACTCCGATAGCCTAATGGCTAGACCGCTGGTCTTCCAAGCGAGTGGCCTGGGTTCGAGTCCCAGCCGGAGCGAATATCTTCAATGTATATATTTCTTTTCTAATTTGAAAATTCTTTTTTTTTCAATTTCTTTCCTTTGCAATTATTGATTATTTATGTAGGGATGAAAATTCTGAGTCAGTTTAATTTTTCGACACGAAGATTTCAAAGTGTTTAAATAAACAATTACCGAGGTGCATTTTTTGTTTTTATTATATTTAAAACTCTCACCGACAGAGCTCCCATAGACTAATGGCTAGAGTGTTAGGCTTCCAAGCGAGTGGCCCTGGGTTCGAGTCCCAGCCTGAACGAAAATCTTCAATGTATACTTTTAGTTTCTAATTTGAAATTTCTTCTTCTTTTTTTTTAATTTTTCTCTTTTGCGAATATTGATTATTTATGTAGGGAGAAAAATTCTGAGTCAGTTTAATTATTCGACCTGTAAGTTTCAAAGTGTTTGAATCCATAATTACCAAGGTGCATTTTTTGTTTTTATTATATTTAAGACTTCCATCGACAGAGCACCGATAGCCTAATGGCTAGACCGTTGGGTTCCTAGCGCGTGGTACTGGGTTCAAGTCCCGGCCGGAAAGGAAATCTTAAATGCAAATATTTTTTTCTAATTTTATAATTCTTTTTTTTTTTATTTTTCCCTTTTGCGAAGTCAGTCAGTCAGTCTGACAGTCAATCAGTCAAGCACTCAGTCATTCAGTCTCAGTCAGTCAGTCCAGTCAGTCAGTCACTCAGTCAGTCAGTTAGTCCTTCAGCCAGTCAGTCAAGCAGTCAGTCATTTAGTCTCAGTCAGTAAGTCATTCAGTCAGTCAGTCAGTCAGGCAGTCAGTCAGTCGGTCAGTCCTGTGCAGTCAGTTAGTCACTAAAGCAGTCAGTCAGTCTCAGTCAGTCAGTCAGTCAGTCAGTCCAGTCCAGTCTCAGTCAGTCAGTCAGTCAGTCTCGGTCAGTCAGTCAGTCAGTCAGTCAGTCAGTCAGTCAGTCAGGCAGTCAGTCAGTCGGTCAGCCTTATTCAGTCAGTCTGTCAGTCAGTCAGTCAGTCAGCCTTATTCAGTCAGTCCGTCAGTCATCCTTATTCAGTCAGTCTGTCAGTCGGTCAGTCCTGTCCAGTCAGTTAGTCAGTCAAGCAGTCAGTCAGGTAGTCAAGCAGTCAGTCAGTCAGTGTCAGTCAGTCATTTAGTCATTCAGTCAGTCAGTGAAATAGCCAGTCAGAGAGTCAAGCAATCAGTCAGTCAGTCTCAGTCAGTCAGTTAGTCAGTCAGTCAGTCAGTCAGTCAGTCAGTCAGTCCAGTCTCAGTCAGTCAGGCAGTTAGTCAGTCAGTCTCGGTCAGTCAGTGAGTCAGTCAGTCAGTATCAGTCAGTCAGTGAGTCAGTCTGTCAGTCAGGCAGTATCAGTCAGGCAGTAAGACTCCGCTCGACAGAACTCCGATAGCCTAATGGCTAGACCGCTGGTCTTCCAAGCGAGTGGCCTGGGTTCGAGTCCCAGCCGGAGTGAATATCTTCAATGTATATATTTCTTTTCTAATTTGAAAATTCTTTTTTTTTCAATTTCTTTCCTTTGCAATTATTGATTATTTATGTAGGGAAGAAAATTCTGAGTCAGTTTAATTTTTCGACACGAAGATTTCAAAATGTTTAAATAAACAATTACCAAGGTGCATTTTTTGTTTTTATTATATTTAAAACTCCCACCGACAGAGCTCCCATAGACTAATGGCTAGAGTGTTAGGCTTCCAAGCGAGTGGCCCTTGGTTCGAGTCCCAGCCTGAACGAAAATCTTCAATGTATACTTTTAGTTTCTAATTTGAAATTTCTTCTTCTTTTTTTTTAATTTTTCTCTTTTGCGAATATTGATTATTTATGTAGGGAGAAAAATTCTGAGTCAGTTTAATTATTCGACCTGTAAGTTTCAAAGTGTTTGAATCAATAATTACCAAGGTGCATTTTTTGTTTTTATTATATTTAAGACTTCCATCGACAGAGCACCGATAGTCTAATGGCTAGACCGTTGGGTTCCTAGCGCGTGGTACTGGGTTCGAGTCCCGGCCGGAAAGGAAATCTTAAATGCAAATATTTTTTTCTAATTTTATAATTCTTTTTTTTTTATTTTTCCCTTTTGCGAAGTCAGTCAGTCAGTCTGACAGTCAATCAGTCAAGCACTCAGTCATTCAGTCTCAGTCAGTCAGTCCAGTCAGTCAGTCACTCAGTCAGTCAGTTAGTCCTTCAGCCAGTCAGTCAAGCAGTCAGTCATTTAGTCTCAGTCAGTCAGTCATTCAGTCAGTCAGTCAGTCAGGCAGTCAGTCAGTCAGTCAGTCGGTCAGTCCTGTGCAGTCAGTTAGTCACTAAAGCAGTCAGTCAGTCTCAGTCAGTCAGTCAGTCAGTCAGTCCAGTCCAGTCTCAGTCAGTCAGTCAGTCAGTCTCGGTCAGTCAGTCAGTCAGTCAGTCAGTCAGTCAGTCAGGCAGTCAGTCAGTCGGTCAGCCTTATTCAGTCAGTCTGTCAGTCAGTCAGTCAGTCAGCCTTATTCAGTCAGTCCGTCAGTCATCCTTATTCAGTCAGTCTGTCAGTCAGTCAGTCGGTCAGTCCTGTCCAGTCAGTTAGTCAGTCAAGCAGACAGTCAGGTAGTCAAGCAGTCAGTCAGTCAGTGTCAGTCAGTCATTTAGTCATTCAGTCAGTCAGTGAAATAGCCAGTCAGAGAGTCATGCAATCAGTCAGTCAGTCTCAGTCAGTCAGTTAGTCAGTGAGTCAGTCAGTCAGTCAGTCAGTCCAGTCTCAGTCAGTCAGGCAGTTAGTCAGTCAGTCTCGGTCAGTCAGTGAGTCAGTCAGTCAGTATCAGTCAGTCAGTGAGTCAGTCTGTCAGTCAGGCAGTATCAGTCAGGCGGTAAGACTCCGCTCGACAGAACTCCGATAGCCTAATGGCTAGACCGCTGGTCTTCCAAGCGAGTGGCCTGGGTTCGAGTCCCAGCCGGAGCGAATATCTTCAATGTATATATTTCTTTTCTAATTTGAAAATTCTTTTTTTTTTCAATTTCTTTCCTTTGCAATTATTGATTATTTATGTAGGGAAGAAAATTCTGAGTCAGTTTAATTTTTCGACACGAAGATTTCAAAGTGTTTAAATAAACAATTACCAAGGTGCATTTTTTGTTTTTATTATATTTAAAACTCCCACCGACAGAGCTCCCATAGACTAATGGCTAGAGTGTTAGGCTTCCAAGCGAGTGGCCCTGGGTTCGAGTCCCAGCCTGAACGAAAATCTTCAATGTATAATTTTAGTTTCTAATTTGAAATTTCTTCTTCTTTTTTTTTTAATTTTTCTCTTTTGCGAATATTGATTATTTATGTAGGGAGAAAAATTCTGAGTCAGTTTAATTATTCGACCTGTAAATTTCAAAGTGTTTGAATCAATAATTACCAAGGTGCATTTTTTGTTTTTATTATATTCAAGACTTCCATCGACAGAGCTCCGATAGCCTAATGGCTAGACCGTTGGGTTCCTAGCGCGTGGTACTGGGTTCGAGTTCCGGCCGGAAAGGAAATCTTAAATGCAAATATTTTTTTCTAATTTTATAATTCTTTTTTTTTTATTTTTCCCATTTGCGAAGTCAGTCAGTCAGTCTGACAGTCAATCAGTCAAGCACTCAGTCATTCAGTCTCAGTCAGTCAGTCCAGTCAGTCAGTCACTCAGTCAGTCAGTTAGTCCTTCAGCCAGTCAGTCAGTCATTCAGTCAGTCAGTCAGTCAGGCAGTCAGTCAGTCAGTCAGTCGGTCAGTCCTGTGCAGTCAGTTAGTCACTAAAGCAGTCAGTCAGTCTCAGTCAGTCAGTCAGTCAGTCAGTCCAGTCCAGTCTCAGTCAGTCAGTCAGTCAGTCTCGGTCAGTCAGTCAGTCAGTCATTCAGTCAGTCAGTCAGTCAGGCAGTCAGTCAGTCGGTCAGCCTTATTCAGTCAGTCTGTCTGTCAGTCAGTCAGTCAGCCTTATTCAGTCAGTCTGTCAGTCATCCTTATTCAGTTAGTCTGTCAGTCAGTCAGTCGGTCAGTCCTGTCCAGTAAGTTAGTCAGTCAAGCAGTCAGTCAGTTAGTCCTTCAGCCAGTCAGTCAAGCAGTCAGTCATTTAGTCTCAGTCAGTCAGTCATTCAGTCAGTCCAGTCCAGTCTCAGTCAGTCAGTCAGTCAGTCTCGGTCAGTCAGTCAGTCAGTCATTCAGTCAGTCGGTCAGTCCTGTGCAGTCAGTTAGTCACTAAAGCAGTCAGTCAGTCTCAGTCAGCCAGTCAGTCAGTCAGTCAGTCAGGCAGTCAGTCAGTCGGTCAGCCTTATTCAGTCAGTCTGTCTGTCAGTCAGTCAGTCAGCCTTATTCAGTCAGTCTGTCAGTCATCCTTATTCAGTTAGTCTGTCAGTCAGTCAGTCGGTCAGTCCTGTCCAGTAAGTTAGTCAGTCAAGCAGTCAGTCAGGTAGTCAAGCAGTCTGTCAGTCAGTGTCAGTCAGTCATTTAGTCATTCAGTCAGTCAGTGAAATAGCCAGTCAGAGAGTCAAGCAGTCAGTTAGTCAGTCAGTCAGTCAGTCAGTCAGTCAGTCCAGTCTCAGTCAGTCAGGCAGTTAGTCAGTCAGTCTCGGTCAGTCAGTGAGTCAGTCAGTCAGTATCACTCTGTCAGTCAGTTAGTCCTTCAGCCTGTCAGTCAAGCAGTCAGTCATTTAGTCTCAGTCAGTCAGTCATTCAGTCAGTCCAGTCCAGTCTCAGTCAGTCAGTCAGTCAGTCTCGGTCAGTCAGTCAGTCAGTCATTCAGTCAGTCGGTCAGTCCTGTGCAGTCAGTTAGTCACTAAAGCAGTCAGTCAGTCTCAGTCAGTCATTCAGTCAGTCAGTCAGTCAGGCAGTCAGTCAGTCGGTCAGCCTTATTCAGTCAGTCTGTCTGTCAGTCAGTCAGTCAGCCTTATTCAGTCAGTCTGTCAGTCATCCTTATTCAGTTAGTCTGTCAGTCAGTCAGTCGGTCAGTCCTGTCCAGTAAGTTAGTCAGTCAAGCAGTCAGTCAGGTAGTCAAGCAGTCTGTCAGTCAGTGTCAGTCAGTCATTTAGTCATTCAGTCAGTCAGTGAAATAGCCAGTCAGAGAGTCAAGCAGTCAGTTAGTCAGTCAGTCAGTCAGTCAGTCAGTCAGTCCAGTCTCAGTCAGTCAGGCAGTTAGTCAGTCAGTCTCGGTCAGTCAGTGAGTCAGTCAGTCAGTATCAGTCAGTCAGTCAGTCGGTCAGTCCTGTGCAGTAAGTTAGTCACTAAAGCAGTCAGTCAGTCTCAGTCAGTCAGTCAGTCAGTCAGTCCAGTCCAGTCTCAGTCAGTCAGTCAGTCAGTCTCGGTCAGTCAGTCAGTCAGTCATTCAGTCAATCAGTCAGTCAGGCAGTCAGTCAGTCGGTCAGCCTTATTCAGTCAGTCTGTCTGTCAGTCAGTCAGTCAGCCTTATTCAGTCAGTCTGTCAGTCATCCTTATTCAGTCAGTCTGTCAGTCAGTCAGTCGGTCAGTCCTGTCCAGTAAGTTAGTCAGTCAAGCAGTCAGTCAGGTAGTCAAGCAGTCAGTCAGTCAGTGTCAGTCAGTCATTTAGTCATTCAGTCAGTCAGTGAAATAGCCAGTCAGAGAGTCAAGCAGTCAGTCAGTCAGTCTCAGTCAGGCAGTTAGTCAGTCAGTCAGTCAGTCAGTCCAGTCTCAGTCAGTCAGGCAGTTAGTCAGTCAGTCTCGGTCAGTCAGTCAGTATCAGTCAGTCAGTGAGTCAGTCTGTCAGTCAGGCAGTATCAGTCAGGCAGTAAGACTCCGCTCGACAGAACTCCGATAGCCTAATGGCTAGACCGCTGGTCTTCCAAGCGAGTGGCCTGGGTTCGAGTCCCAGCCGGAGCGAATATCTTCAATGTATATATTTCTTTTCTAATTTGAAAATTCCTTTTTTTTCAATTTCTTTCCTTTGCAATTATTGATTATTTATGTAGGGAAGAAAATTCTGAGTCAGTTTAATTTTTCGACACGAAGATTTCAAAGTGTTTAAATAAACAATTACCAAGGTGCATTTTTTGTTTTTATTATATTTAAAACTCCCACCGACAGAGCTCCCATAGACTAATGGCTAGAGTGTTAGGCTTCCAAGCGAGTGGCCCTGGGTTCGAGTCCCAGCCTGAACGAAAATCTTCAATGTATACTTTTAGTTTCTAATTTGAAATTTCTTCTTCTTTTTTTTTAATTTTTCTCTTTTGCGAATATTGATTATTTATGTAGGGAGAAAAATTCGGAGTCATTTTAATTATTCGACCTGTAAATTTCAAAGTGTTTGAATCAATAATTACCAAGGTGCATTTTTTGTTTTTATTATATTTAAGACTTCCATCGACAGAGCACCGATAGCCTAATGGCTAGACCGTTGGGTTCCTAGCGCGTGGTACTGGGTTCGAGTCCCGGCCGGAAAGGAAATCTTAAATGCAAATATTTTTTTATAATTCTTTTTTTTTATTTTTCCCTTTTGCGAAGTCAGTCAGTCAGTCTGACAGTCAATCAGTCAAGCACTCAGTCATTCAGTCTCAGTCAGTCAGTCCAGTCCGTCAGTCACTCTGTCAGTCAGTTAGTCCTTCAGCCAGTCAGTCAAGCAGTCAGTCATTTAGTCTCAGTCAGTCAGTCATTCAGTCAGTCCAGTCCAGTCTCAGTCAGTCAGTCAGTCAGTCTCGGTCAGTCAGTCAGTCAGTCATTCAGTCAGTCGGTCAGTCCTGTGCAGTCAGTTAGTCACTAAAGCAGTCAGTCAGTCTCAGTCAGCCAGTCAGTCAGTCAGTCCAGTCCAGTCTCAGTCAGTCAGTCAGTCAGTCTCGGTCAGTCAGTCAGTCAGTCATTCAGTCAGTCAGTCAGGCAGTCAGTCAGTCGGTCAGCCTTATTCAGTCAGTCTGTCTGTCAGTCAGTCAGCCTTATTCAGTCAGTCTGTCAGTCATCCTTATTCAGTCAGTCTGTCAGTCAGTCAGTCGGTCAGTCCTGTCCAGTCAGTTAGTCAGTCAAGCAGTCAGTCAGGTAGTCAAGCAGTCAGTCAGTCAGTGTCAGTCAGTCATTTAGTCATTCAGTCAGTCAGTGAAATAGCCAGTCAGAGAGTCAAGCAGTCAGTCAGTCAGTCTCAGTCAGTCAGTTAGTCAGTCAGTCAGTCAGTCAGTCAGTCAGTCAGTCCAGTCTCAGTCAGTCAGGCAGTTAGTCAGTCAGTCTCGGTCAGTCAGTGAGTCAGTCAGTCAGTATCAGTCAGTCAGTGAGTCAGTCTGTCAGTCAGTGAAATAGCCAGTCAGAGAGTCAAGCAATCAGTCAGTCAGTCTCAGTCAGTCAGTTAGTCAGTCAGTCAGTCAGTCAGTCAGTCAGTCCAGTCTCAGTCAGTCAGGCAGTTAGTCAGTCAGTCTCGGTCAGTCAGTGAGTCAGTCAGTCAGTATCAGTCAGTCAGTGAGTCAGTCTGTCAGTCAGGCAGTATCAGTCAGGCAGTAAGACTCCGCTCGACAGAACTCCGATAGCCTAATGGCTAGACCGCTGGTCTTCCAAGCGAGTGGCCTGGGTTCGAGTCCCAGCCGGAGCGAATATCTTCAATGTATATATTTCTTTTCTAATTTGAAAATGCTTTTTTTTTCAATTTCTTTCCTTTGCAATTATTGATTATTTATGTAGGGAAGAAAATTCTGAGTCAGTTTAATTTTTCAACACGAAGATTTCAAAGTGTTTAAATAAACAATTACCAAGGTGCATTTTTTGTTTTTATTATATTTAAAACTCCCACCGACAGAGCTCCCATAGACTAATGGCTAGAGTGTTAGGCTTCCAAGCGAGTGGCCCTGGTTTCGAGTCCCAGCCTGAACGAAAATCTTCAATGTATACTTTTAGTTTCTAATTTGAAATTTCTTCTTCTTTTTTTTTTAATTTTTCTCTTTTGCGAATATTGATTATTTATGTAGGGAGAAAAATTCTGAGTCAGTTTAATTATTCGACCTGTAAATTTCAAAGTGTTTGAATCAATAATTACCAAGGTGCATTTTTTGTTTTTATTATATTTAAGACTTCCATCGACAGAGCACCGATAGCCTAATGGCTAGACCGTTGGGTTCCTAGCGCGTGGTACTGGGTTCGAGTCCCGGCCGGAAAGGAAATCTTAAATGCAAATATTTTTTTCTAATTTTATAATTCTTTTTTTTTTATTTTTCCCTTTTGCGAAGTCAGTCAGTCAGTCTGACAGTCAATCAGTCAAGCACTCAGTCATTCAGTCTCAGTCAGTCAGTCCAGTCAGTCAGTCAGTCAGTCAGTCAGTCAGTCCAGTCCAGTCTCAGTCAGTCAGTCAGTCAGTCTCGGTCAGTCAGTCAGTCAGTCAGTCAGTCAGTCAGGCAGTCAGTCAGTCGGTCAGCCTTATTCAGTCAGTCTGTCAGTCAGTCAGTCAGTCAGTCCAGTCTCAGTCAGCCAGGCAGTTAGTCAGTCAGTCTCGGTCAGTCAGTGAGTCAGTCAGTCAGTATCAGTCAGTCAGTGAGTCAGTCTGTCAGTCAGGCAGTATCAGTCAGGCAGTAAGACTCCGCTCGACAGAACTCCGATAGCCTAATGGCTAGACCGCTGGTCTTCCAAGCGAGTGGCCTGGGTTCGAGTCCCAGCCGGAGCGAATATCTTCAATGTATATATTTCTTTTCTAATTTGAAAATTCTTTTTTTTTTTCAATTTCTTTCCTTTGCAATTATTGATTATTTATGTAGGGAAGAAAATTCTGAGTCAGTTTAATTTTTCGACACGAAGATTTCAAAGTGTTTAAATAAACAAATACCAAGGTGCATTTTTTGTTTTTATTATATTTAAAACTCCCACCGACAGAGCTCCCATAGACTAATGGCTAGAGTGTTAGGCTTCCAAGCGAGTGGCCCTGGGTTCGAGTCCCAGCCTGAACGAAAATCTTCAATGTATACTTTTAGTTTCTAATTTGAAATTTCTTCTTCTTTTTTTTTAATTTTTCTCTTTTGCGAATATTGATTATTTATGTAGGGAGAAAAATTCTGAGTCAGTTTAATTATTCGACCTGTAAATTTCAAAGTGTTTGAATCAATAATTACCAAGGTGCATTTTTTGTTTTTATTATATTTAAGACTTCCATCGACAGAGCTCCGATAGCCTAATGGCTAGACCGTTGGGTTCCTAGCGCGTGGTACTGGGTTCGAGTCCCGGCCGGAAAGGAAATCTTAAATGCAAATATTTTTTTATAATTCTTTTTTTTTTATTTTTCCCTTTTGCGAAGTCAGTCAGTCAGTCTGACAGTCAATCAGTCAAGCACTCAGTCATTCAGTCTCAGTCAGTCAGTCCAGTCAGTCAGTCACTCAGTCAGTCAGTTAGTCCTTCAGCCAGTCAGTCAAGCAGTCAGTCATTTAGTCTCAGTCAGTCAGTCATTCAGTCAGTCAGTCAGTCAGGCAGTCAGTCAGTCAGTCAGTCAGTCGGTCAGTCCTGTGCAGTCAGTTAGTCACAAAAGCAGTCAGTCAGTCTCAGTCAGTCAGTCAGTCAGTCAGTCCAGTCCAGTCTCAGTCAGTCAGTCAGTCAGTCTCGGTCAGTCAGTCAGTCAGTCAGTCAGTCAGTGAGGCAGTCAGTCAGTCGGTCAGCCTTATTCAGTCAGTCTGTCAGTCAGTCAGTCAGTCAGCCTTATTCAGTCAGTCTGTCAGTCATCCTTATTCAGTCAGTCTGTCAGTCAGTCAGTCGGTCAGTCCTGTCCAGTCAGTTAGTCAGTCAAGCAGTCAGTCAGGTAGTCAAGCAGTCAGTCAGTCAGTGTCAGTCAGTCATTTAGTCATTCAGTCAGTCAGTGAAAAAGCCAGTCAGAGAGTCAAGCAATCAGTCAGTCAGTCTCAGTCAGTCAGTTAGTCAGTCAGTCAGTCAGTCAGTCAGTCAGTCCAGTCTCAGTCAGTCAGGCAGTTAGTCAGTCAGTCTCGGTCAGTCAGTGAGTCAGTCAGTCAGTATCAGTCAGTCAGTGAGTCAGTCTGTCAGTCAGGCAGTATCAGTCAGGCAGTAAGACTCCGCTCGACAGAACTCCGATAGCCTAATGGCTAGACCGCTGGTCTTCCAAGCGAGTGGCCTGGGTTCGAGTCCCAGCCGGAGCGAATATCTTCAATGTATATATTTCTTTTCTAATTTGAAAATTCTTTTTTTTTTCAATTTCTTTCCTTTGCAATTATTGATTATTTATGTAGGGAAGAAAATTCTGAGTCAGTTTAATTTTTCGACACGAAGATTTCAAAGTGTTTAAATAAACAATTACCAAGGTGCATTTTTTTGTTTTTATTATATTTAAAACTCCCGCCGACAGAGCTCCCATAGACTAATGGCTAGAGTGTTAGGCTTCCAAGCGAGTGGCCCTGGGTTCGAGTCCCAGCCTGAACGAAAATCTTCAATGTATACTTTTAGTTTCTAATTTGAAATTTCTTCTTCTTTTTTTTTTAATTTTTCTCTTTTGCGAATATTGATTATTTATGTAGGGAGAAAAATTCTGAGTCAGTTTAATTATTCGACCTGTAAATTTCAAAGTGTTTGAATCAATAATTACCAAGGTGCATTTTTTGTTTTTATTATATTTAAGACTTCCATCGACAGAGCTCCGATATCCTAATGGCTAGACCGTTGGGTTCCTAGCGCGTGGTACTGGGTTCGAGTCCCGGCCGGAAAGGAAATCTTAAATGCAAATATTTTTTTCTAATTTTATAATTTTTTTTTTTTATTTTTCCCTTTTGCGAAGTCAGTCAGTCAGTCTGACAGTCAATCAGTCAAGCACTCAGTCATTCAGTCTCAGTCAGTCAGTCCAGTCAGTCAGTCACTCAGTCAGTCAGTTAGTCCTTCAGCCAGTCAGTCAAGCAGTCAGTCATTTAGTCTCAGTCAGTCATTCAGTCAGGCAGTCAGTCAGTCAGTCGGTCAGTCCTGTGCAGTCAGTTAGTCACTAAAGCAGTCAGTCAGTCTCAGTCAGTCAGTCAGTCAGTCAGTCCAGTCCAGTCTCAGTCAGTCAGTCAGTCAGTCTCGGTCAGTCAGTCAGTCAGTCATTCAGTCAGTGAGTCAGTCAGTCAGTATCAGTCAGTCAGTGAGTCAGTCTGTCAGTCAGGCAGTATCAGTCAGGCAGTAAGACTCCGCTCGACAGAACTCCGATAGCCTAATGGCTAGACCGCTGGTCTTCCAAGCGAGTGGCCTGGGTTCGAGTCCCAGCCGGAGCGAATATCTTCAATGTATATATTTCTTTTCTAATTTGAAAATTCTTTTTTTTTTCAATTTCTTTCCTTTGCAATTATTGATTATTTATGTAGGGAAGAAAATTCTGAGTCAGTTTAATTTTTCGACACGAAGATTTCAAAGTGTTTAAATAAACAAATACCAAGGTGCATTTTTTGTTTTTATTATATTTAAAACTCCCACCGACAGAGCTCCCATAGACTAATGGCTAGAGTGTTAGGCTTCCAAGCGAGTGGCCCTGGGTTCGAGTCCCAGCCTGAACGAAAATCTTCAATGTATACTTTTAGTTTCTAATTTGAAATTTCTTCTTCTTTTTTTTTTAATTTTTCTCTTTTGCGAATATTGATTATTTATGTAGGGAGAAAAATTCTGAGTCAGTTTAATTATTCGACCTGTAAATTTCAAAGTGTTTGAATCAATAATTACCAAGGTGCATTTTTTGTTTTTATTATATTTAAGACTTCCATCGACAGAGCTCCGATAGCCTAATGGCTAGACCGTTGGGTTCCTAGCGCGTGGTACTGGGTTCGAGTCCCGGCCGGAAAGGAAATCTTAAATGCAAATATTTTTTTCTAATTTTATAATTCTTTTTTTTTTATTTTTCCCTTTTGCGAAGTCAGTCAGTCAGTCTGACAGTCAATCAGTCAAGCACTCAGTCATTCAGTCTCAGTCAGTCAGTCCAGTCAGTCAGTCACTCAGTCAGTCAGTTAGTCCTTCAGCCAGTCAGTCAAGCAGTCAGTCATTTAGTCTCAGTCAGTCAGTCATTCAGTCAGTCAGTCAGTCAGGCAGTCAGTCAGTCGGTCAGTCCTGTGCAGTCAGTTAGTCACTAAAGCAGTCAGTCAGTCAGTCGGTCAGTCCTGTGCAGTCAGTTAGTCACTAAAGCAGTCAGTCAGTCTCGGTCAGTCAGTCAGTCAGTCATTCAGTCAGTCAGTCAGTCAGGCAGTCAGTCAGTCGGTCAGCCTTATTCAGTCAGTCTGTCAGTCAGTCAGTCAGTCAGCCTTATTCAGTCAGTCTGTCAGTCATCCTTATTCAGTCAGTCTGTCAGTCAGTCAGTCGGTCAGTCCTGTCCAGTCAGTTAGTCAGTCAAGCAGTCAGTCAGGTAGTCAAGCTGTCAGTCAGTCAGTGTCAGTCACTCATTTAGTCATTCAGTCAGTCAGTGAAATAGCCAGTCAGAGAGTCAAGCAGTCAGTCAGTCAGTCTCAGTCAGTCAGTTAGTCAGTCAGTCACTCAGTCAGTCAGTCAGTCCAGTCTCAGTCAGTCAGGCAGTTAGTCAGTCAGTCTCGGTCAGTCAGTGAGTCAGTCAGTCAGTATCAGTCAGTCAGTGAGTCAGTCTGTCAGTCAGGCAGTATCAGTCAGGCAGTAAGACTCCGCTCGACAGAACTCCGATAGCCTAATGGCTAGACCGCTGGTCTTCCAAGCGAGTGGCTTGGGTTCGAGTCCCAGCCGGAGCGAATATCTTCAATGTATATATTTCTTTTCAAATTTGAAAATTCTTTTTTTTTCAATTTCTTTCCTTTGCAATTATTGATTATTTATGTAGGGAAGAAAATTCTGAGTCAGTTTAATTTTTCGACACGAAGATTTCAAAGTGTTTAAATAAACAATTACCAAGGTGCATTTTTTGTTTTTATTATATTTAAAACTCCCACCGACAGAGCTCCCATAGACTAATGGCTAGAGTGTTAGGCTTCCAAGCGAGTGGCCCTGGGTTCGAGTCCCAGCCTGAACGAAAATCTTCAATGTATACTTTTAGTTTCTAATTTGAAATTTCTTCTTCTTTTTTTTTTAATTTTTCTCTTTTGCGAATATTGATTATTTATGTAGGGAGAAAAATTCTGAGTCAGTTTAATTATTCGACCTGTAAATTTCAAAGTGTTTGAATCAATAATTACCAAGGTGCATTTTTTGTTTTTATTATATTTAAGACTTCCATCGACAGAGCTCCGATAGCCTAATGGCTAGACCGTTGGGTTCCAAGCGCGTGGTACTGGGTTCGAGTCCCGGCCGGAACGAAAATCTTCCATGTATATATTTCTCTTCTAATTTGAAGATTCTTTTTTTTTCAATTTCTTCCTTTTGCAAATATGGATTATTTATGTACGGAAGAAAATTCTGAGTCAGTTTAATCATTCGACCTTTAGATTTCAAAGATTTTAGATCAATAATTACTAAGGTGCATTTTTTGTTTTTATTATAATTAAGACACCGATCAACAGAGATCCGATAGTATATTGGCGAGAGCGTTGGGCTTCCATGAGTGTCGCCCTGGGTTCAAATCCCAGCCGGAAAGGAAATCTGAAATGCAAATATTTTTTTCTAATTTTATAATTCTTTTTTTTTATTTTTCCCTTTTGCGAAGTCAGTCAGTCAGTCTGACAGTCAATCAGTCAAGCACTCACTCATTCAGTCTCAGTCAGTCAGTCCAGTCAGTCAGTCACTCAGTCAGTCACTTAGTCCTTCAGCCAGTCAGTCAAGCAGTCAGTCATTTAGTCTCAGTCAGTCAGTCATTCAGTCAGTCAGTCAGTCAGGCAGTCAGTCGGTCAGTCCTGTGCAGTCAGTTAGTCACTAAAGCAGTCAGTCAGTCTCAGTCAGTCAGTCAGTCAGTCAGTCCAGTCCAGTCTCAGTCAGTCAGTCAGTCAGTCTCGGTCAGTCAGTCAGTCAGTCATTCAGTCAGTCAGTCAGTCAGGCAGTCAGTCAGTCGGTCAGCCTTATTCAGTCAGTCTGTCAGTCAGTCAGTCAGTCAGCCTTATTCAGTCAGTCTGTCTGTCACCCTTATTCAGTCAGTCTGTCAGTCAGTCAGTCGGTCAGTCCTGTCCAGTCAGTTAGTCAGTCAAGCAGTCAGTCAGGTAGTCAAGCAGTCAGTCAGTCAGTGTGAGTCAGTTATTTAGTCATTCAGTCAGTCAGTGAAATAGCCAGTCAGAGAGTCAAGCAGTCAGTCAGTCAGTCTCAGTCAGTCAGTTAGTCAGTCAGTCAGTCAGTCAGTCAGTCAGTCAGTCCAGTCAGTCAGGCAGTTAGTCAGTCAGTCTCGGTCAGTCAGTGAGTCAGTCAGTCACTAATCAGTCAGTCAGTGAGTCAGTCTGTCAGTCAGGCAGTATCAGTCAGGCAGTAAGACTCCGCTCGACAGAGCTCCGATAGCCTAATGGCTAGACCGTTGGGTTCCAAGCGTGTGGTACTGGGTTCGAGTCCCGGCCGGAACGAAAATCTTCCATGTATATATTTCTCTTCTAATTTGAAAATTCTTTTTTTTTCAATTTCTTTCCTTTGCAATTATTGATTATTTATGTAGGGAAGAAAATTCTGAGTCAGTTTAATTTTTCGACACGAAGATTTCAAAGTGTTTAAATAAACAATTACCAAAGTGCATTTTTTGTTTTTATTATATTTAAAACTCCCACTGACAGAGCTCCCATAGACTAATGGCTAGAGTGTTAGGCTTCCAAGCGAGTGGCCCTGGGTTCGAGTCCCAGCCTGAACGAAAATCTTCAATGTATACTTTTAGTTTCTAATTTGAAATTTCTTCTTCTTTTTTTTTTAATTTTTCTCTTTTGCGAATATTGATTATTTATGTAGGGAGAAAAATTCTGAGTCAGTTTAATTATTCGACCTGTAAATTTCAAAGTGTTTGAATCAATAATTACCAAGGTGCATTTTTTGTTTTTATTATATTTAAGACTTCCATCGACAGAGCTCCGATAGCCTAATGGCTAGACCGTTGGGTTCCAAGCGCGTGGTACTGGGTTCGAGTCCCGGCCGGAACGAAAATCTTCCATGTATATATTTCTCTTCTAATTTGAAGATTCTTTTTTTTTTCAATTTCTTTCTTTTGCAAATATGGATTATTTATGTACGGAAGAAAATTCTGAGTCAGTTTAATCATTCGACCTTTAGATTTCAAAGATTTTAGATCAATAATTACTAAGGTGCATTTTTTGTTTTTATTATAATTAAGACACCGATCAACAGAGATCCGATAGTATATTGGCGAGAGCGTTGGGCTTCCATGAGTGTCGCCCTGTGTTCAACTCCCAGCGGGAAAGGAAATCTTAAATGCAAATATTTTTTTCTAATTTTATAATTCTTTTTTTTTTTATTTTTCCCTTTTGCGAAGTCAGTCAGTCAGTCTGACAGTCAATCAGTCAAGCACTCAGTCATTCAGTCTCAGTCAGTCAGTCCAGTCAGTCAGTCACTCAGTCAGTCAGTTAGTCCTTCAGCCAGTCAGTCAAGCAGTCAGTCATTTAGTCTCAGTCAGTCAGTCATTTAGTCTCAGTCAGTCAGTCATTCAGTCAGTCAGTCAGTCAGGCAGTCAGTCAGTCAGTCGGTCGGTCAGTCCTGTGCAGTCAGTTAGTCACTAAAGCAGTCAGTCAGTCTCAGTCAGTCAGTCAGTCAGTCCAGTCCAGTCTCAGTCAGTCAGTCAGTCAGTCTCGGTCAGTCAGTCAGTCAGTCATTCAGTCAGTCAGTCAGGCAGTCAGTCAGTCGGTCAGCCTTATTCAGTCAGTCTGTCAGTCAGTCAGTCAGTCAGCCTTATTCAGTCAGTCTGTCAGTCATCCTTATTCAGTCAGTCTGTCAGTCAGTCAGTCGGTCAGTCCTTTCCAGTCAGTTAGTCAGTCAAGCAGTCAGTCAGGTAGTCAAGCAGTCAGTCAGTCAGTGTCAGTCAGTCATTTAGTCATTCAGTCAGTCAGTGAAATAGCCAGTCAGAGAGTCAAGCAGTCAGTCAGTCAGTCTCAGTCAATCAGTCAGTCAGTCAGTCAGTCAGTCAGTCCAGTCTCAGTCAGTCAGGCAGTTAGTCAGTCAGTCTCGGTCAGCCAGTGAGTCAGTCAGTCAGTATCAGTCAGTCAGTGAGTCAGTCTGTCAGTCAGGCAGTATCAGTCAGGCAGTAAGACTCCGCTCGACAGAACTCCGATAGCCTAATGGCTAGACCGCTGGTCTTCCAAGCGAGTGCCCTGGGTTCGAGTCCCAGCCGGAGCGAATATCTTCAATGTATATATTTCTTTTCTAATTTGAAAATTCTTTTTTTTTTCAATTTCTTTCCTTTGCAATTATTGATTATTTATGTAGGGAAGAAAATTCTGAGTCCGTTTAATTTTTCGACACGAAGATTTCAAAGTGTTTAAATAAACAATTACCAAGGTGCATTTTTTGTTTTTATTATATTTAAAACTCCCACCGACAGAGCTCCCATAGACTAATGGCTAGAGTGTTAGGCTTCCAAGCGAGTGGCCCTGGGTTCGAGTCCCAGCCTGAACGAAAATCTTCAATGTATACTTTTAGTTTCTAATTTGAAATTTCTTCTTCTTTTTTTTTTTAAATTTTTCTCTTTTGCGAATATTGATTATTTATGTAGGGAGAAAAATTCTGAGTCAGTTTAATTATCCGACCTGTAAATTTCAAAGTGTTTGAATCAATAATTACCAAGGTGTATTTTTTGTTTTTATTATATTTAAGACTTCCATCGACAGAGCTCCGATAGCCTAATGGCTAGACCGTTGGGTTCCAAGCGCGTGGTACTGGGTTCGAGTCCCGGCAGGAACGAAAATCTTCCATGTATATATGTCTCTTCTAATTTGAAGATTCTTTTTTTTTCAATTTCTTCCTTTTGCAAATATGGATTATTTATGTACGGAAGAAAATTCTGAGTCAGTTTAATCATTCGACCTTTAGATTTCAAAGATTTTAGATCAATAATTACTAAGGTGCATTTTTTGTTTTTATTATAATTAAGACACCGATCAACAGAGATCCGATAGTATATTGGCGAGAGCGTTGGGCTTCCATGAGTGTCGCCCTGGGTTCAAATCCCAGCCGGAAAGGAAATCTTAAATGCAAATATTTTTTTATAATTCTTTTTTTTTTATTTTTCCCTTTTGCGAAGTCAGTCAGTCAGTCTGACAGTCAATCAGTCAAGCACTCAGTCATTCAGTCTCAGTCAGTCAGTCCAGTCAGTCAGTCACTCAGTCAGTCAGTTAGTCCTTCAGCCAGTCAGTCAAGCAGTCAGTCATTTAGTCTCAGTCAGTCAGTCATTCAGTCAGTCAGTCAGTCAGGCAGTCAGTCAGTCAGTCAGTCGGTCAGTCCTGTGCAGTCAGTTAGTCACTAAAGCAGTCAGTCAGTCTCAGTCAGTCAGTCAGTCAGTCAGTCCAGTCCAGTCTCAGTCAGTCAGTCAGTCAGTCTCGGTCAGTCAGTCAGTCAGTCATTCAGTCAGTCAGTCAGTCAGGCAGTCAGTCAGCCTTATTCAGTCAGTCTGTCAGTCATCCTTATTCAGTCAGTCTGTCAGTCAGTCAGTCGGTCAGTCCTGTCCAGTCAGTTAGTCAGTCAAGCAGTCAGTCAGGTAGTCAAGCAGTCAGTCAGTCAGTGTCAGTCAGTCATTTAGTCATTCAGTCAGTCAGTGAAATAGCCAGTCAGAGAGTCAAGCAGTCAGTCAGTCAGTCTCAGTCAGTCAGTTAGTCAGTCAGTCAGTCAGTCAGTCAGTCAGTCCAGTCTCAGTCAGTCAGGCAGTTAGTCAGTCAGTCTCGGTCAATCAGTGAGTCAGTCAGTCAGTATCAGTCAGTCAGTGAGTCAGTCTGTCAGTCAGGCAGTATCAGTCAGGCAGTAAGACTCCGCTCGACAGAACTCCGATAGCCTAATGGCTAGACCGCTGGTCTTCCAAGCGAGTGGCCTGGGTTCGAGTCCCAGCCGGAGCGAATATCTTCAATGTATATATTTCTTTTCTAATATGAAAATTCTTTTTTTTTTCAATTTCTTTCCTTTGCAATTATTGATTATTTATGTAGGGAAGAAAATTCTGAGTCAGTTTAATTTTTCGACACGAAGATTTCAAAGTGTTTAAATAAACAATTACCAAGGTGCATTTTTTGTTTTTATTATATTTAAAACTCCCACCGACAGAGCTCACATAGACTAATGGCTAGAGTGTTAGGCTTCCATGCGAGTGGCCCTGGGTTCGAGTCCCAGCCTGAACGAAAATCTTCAATGTATACTTTTAGTTTCTAATTTGAAATTTCTTCTTCTTTTTTTTTAATTTTTCTCTTTTGCGAATATTGATTATTTATGTAGGGAGAAAAATTCTGAGTCAGTTTAATTATTCGACCTGTAAATTTCAAAGTGTTTGAATCAATAATTACCAAGGTGCATTTTTTGTTTTTATTATATTTAAGACTTCCATCGACAGAGCTCCGATAGCCTAATGGCTAGACCGTTGGGTTCCAAGTGCGTGGTACTGGGTTCGAGTCCCGGCCGGAACGAAAATCTTCCATGTATATATTTCTCTTCTAATTTGAAGATTCTTTTTTTTTTCAATTTCTTTCTTTTGCAAATATGGATTATTTATGTACGGAAGAAAATTCTGAGTCAGTTTAATCATTCGACCTTTAGATTTCAATGATTTTAGATCAATAATTACTAAGGTGCATTTTTTGTTTTTATTATAATTAAGACACCGATCAACAGAGATCCGATAGTATATTGGCGAGAGCGTTGGGCTTCCATTAGTGTCGCCCTGGGTTCAAATCCCAGCCGGAAAGGAAATCTTAAATGCAAATATTTTTTTCTAATTTTATAATTCTTTTTTTTTTATTTTTCCCTTTTGCGAAGTCAGTCAGTCAGTCTGACAGTCAATCAGTCAAGCACTCAGTCATTCAGTCTCAGTCAGTCAGTCCAGTCAGTCAGTCACTCAGTCAGTCAGTTAGTCCTTCAGCCAGTCAGTCAAGCAGTCAGTCATTTAGTCTCAGTCAGTCAGTCATTCAGTCAGTCAGTCAGTCAGGCAGTCAGTCAGTCAGTCAGTCGGTCAGTCCTGTGCAGTCAGTTAGTCACTAAAGCAGTCAGTCAGTCTCAGTCAGTCAGTCAGTCAATCAGTCCAGTCCAGTCTCAGTCAGTCAGTCAGTCAGTCTCGGTCAGTCAGTCAGTCAGTCATTCAGTCAGTCAGTCAGTCAGGCAGTCAGTCAGCCTTATTCAGTCAGTCTGTCAGTCATCCTTATTCAGTCAGTCTGTCAGTCAGTCAGTCGGTCAGTCCTGTCCAGTCAGTTAGTCAGTCAAGCAGTCAGTCAGGTAGTCAAGCAGTCAGTCAGTCAGTGTCAGTCAGTCATTTAGTCATTCAGTCAGTCAGTGAAATAGCCAGTCAGAGAGTCAAGCAGTCAGTCAGTCAGTCTCAGTCAGTCAGTTAGTCAGTCAGTCAGTCCAGTCTCAGTCAGTCAGGCAGTTAGTCAGTCAGTCTCGGTCAATCAGTGAGTCAGTCAGTCAGTATCAGTCAGTCAGTGAGTCAGTCTGTCAGTCAGGCAGTATCAGTCAGGCAGTAAGACTCCGCTCGACAGAACTCCGATAGCCTAATGGCTAGACCGCTGGTCTTCCAAGCGAGTGGCCTGGGTTCGAGTCCCAGCCGGAGCGAATATCTTCAATGTATATATTTCTTTTCTAATTTGAAAATTCTTTTTTTTTCAATTTCTTTCCTTTGCAATTATTGATTATTTATGTAGGGAAGAAAATTCTGAGTCAGTTTAATTTTTCGACACGAAGATTTCAAAGTGTTTAAATAAACAATTACCAAGGTGCATTTTTTGTTTTTATTATATTTAAAACTCCCACCGACAGAGCTCCCATAGACTAATGGCTAGAGTGTTAGGCTTCCATGCGAGTGGCCCTGGGTTCGAGTCCCAGCCTGAACGAAAATCTTCAATGTATACTTTCAGTTTCTAATTTGAAATTTCTTCTACTTTTTTTTTTTTTTAATTTTTCTCTTTTGCGAATATTGATTATTTATGTAGGGAGAAAAATTCTGAGTCAGTTTAATTATTCGACCTGTAAATTTCAAAGTGTTTGAATATATAATTACCAAGGTGCATTTTTTGTTTTTATTATATTTAAGACTTCCATCGACAGAGCTCCGATAGCCTAATGGCTAGACCGTTGGGTTCCAAGCGCGTGGTACTGGGTTCGAGTCCCGGCCGGAACGAAAATCTTCCATGTATATATTTCTCTTCTAATTTGAAGATTCTTTTTTTTTTCAATTTCTTTCTTTTGCAAATATGGATTATTTATGTACGGAAGAAAATTCTGAGTCAGTTTAATCATTCGACCTTTAGATTTCAAAGATTTTAGATCAATAATTACTAAGGTGCATTTTTTGTTTTTATTATAATTAAGACACCGATCAACAGAGATCCGAAAGTATATTGGCGAGAGCGTTGGGCTTCCATGAGTGTCGCCCTGGGTTCAAATGCCAGCCGGAAAGGAAATCTTAAATGCAAATATTTTTTTCTAATTTTATAATTCTTTTTTTTTTATTTTTCCCTTTTGCGAAGTCAGTCAGTCAGTCTGACAGTCAATCAGTCAAGCACTCAGTCATTCAGTCTCAGTCAGTCAGTCCAGTCAGTCAGTCACTCAGTCAGTTAGGCAGTCAGTCAGTCAGTCTCAGTCAGTCAGTTAGTCCTTCAGCCAGTCAGTCAAGCAGTCAGTCATTTCGTCTCAGTCAGTCAGTCATTCAGTCAGTCAGTTAGTCCTTCAGCCAGTCAGTCAAGCAGTCAGTCATTTAGTCTCAGTCAGTCAGTCATTCAGTCAGTCAGTCAGTCAGGCAGTCAGTCAGTCAGTCAGTCGGTCAGTCATGTGCAGTCAGTTAGTCACTAAAGCAGTCAGTCAGTCTCAGTCAGTCAGTCAGTCAGTCAGTCTCGGTCAGTCAGTCAGTCAGTCATTCAGTCAGTCAGTCAGTCAGGCAGTCAGTCAGTCGGTCAGCCTTATTCAGTCAGTCTGTCAGTCAGTCAGTCAGTCAGCCTTATTCAGTCAGTCTGTCAGTCATCCTTATTCAGTCAGTCTGTCAGTCAGTCAGTCGGTCAGTCCTGTCCAGTCAGTTAGTCAGTCAAGCAGTCAGTCAGGTAGTCAAGCAGTCAGTCAGTCAGTGTCAGTCAGTCATTTAGTCATTCAGTCAGTCAGTGAAATAGCCAGTCAGAGAGTCAAGCAGTCAGTCAGTCAGTCTCAGTCAGTCAGTTAGTCAGTCAGTCAGTCAGTCAGTCAGTTAGTCCTTCAGCCAGTCAGTCAAGCAGTCAGTCATTTAGTCTCAGTCAGTCAGTCATTCAGTCAGTCAGTCAGTCATTCAGTCAGTCAGTCAGTCAGGCAGTCAGTCAGTCAGTCAGTCAGGCAGTCAGTCAGTCAGTCAGTCGGTCAGTCCTGTGCAGTCAGTTAGTCACTAAAGCAGTCAGTCAGTCTCAGTCAGTCAGTCAGTCAGTCAGTCCAGTCCAGTCTCAGTCAGTCAGTCAGTCAGTCTCGGTCAGTCAGTCAGACAGTCATTCAGTCAGTCAGTCAGTCAGGCAGTCAGTCAGTCGGTCAGCCTTATTCAGTCAGTCTGTCAGTCAGTCAGTCAGTCAGCCTTATTCAGTCAGTCTGTCAGTCATCCTTATTCAGTCAGTCTGTCAGTCAGTCAGTCGGTCAGTCCTGTCCAGTCAGTTAGTCAGTCAAGCAGTCAGTCAGGTAGTCAAGCAGTCAGTCAGTCAGTGTCAGTCAGTCATTTAGTCATTCAGTCAGTCAGTGAAATAGCCAGTCAGAGAGTCAAGCAGTCAGTCAGTCAGTCTCAGTCAGTCAGTTAGTCAGTCAGTCAGTCAGTCAGTCAGTCCAGTCTCAGTCAGTCAGGCAGTTAGTCAGTCAGTCTCGGTCAGTCAGTGAGTCAGTCAGTCAGTATCAGTCAGTCAGTGAGTCAATCTGTCAGTCAGGCAGTATCAGTCGGGCAGTAAGACTCCGCTCGACAGAACTCCTATAGCCTAATGGCTAGACCGCTGGTCTTCCAAGCGAGTGGCCTGGGTTCGAGTCCCAGCCGGAGCGAATATCTTCAATGTATATATTTCTTTTCTAATTTGAAAATTCTTTTTTTTTTCAATTTCTTTCCTTTGCAATTATTGATTATTTATGTAGGGAAGAAAATTCTGAGTCAGTTTAATTTTTCGACACGAAGATTTCAAAGTGTTTAAATAAACAATTACCAAGGTGCATTTTTTGTTTTTATTATATTTAAAACTCCCACCGACAGAGCTCCCATAGACTAATGGCTAGAGTGTTAGGCTTCCATGCGAGTGGCCCTGGGTTCGAGTCCCAGCCTGAACGAAAATCTTCAATGTATACTTTTAGTTTCTAATTTGAAATTTCTTCTTCTTTTTTTTTTAATTTTTCTCTTTTGCGAATATTGATTATTTATGTAGGGAGAAAAATTCTGAGTCAGTTTAATTATTCGACCTGTAAATTTCAAAGTGTTTGAATCAATAATTACCAAGGTGCATTTTTTGTTTTTATTATATTTAAGACTTCCATCGACAGAGCTCCGATATCCTAATGGCTAGACCGTTGGGTTCCAAGCGCGTGGTACTGGGTTCGAGTCCCGGCCGGAACGAAAATCTTCCATGTATATATTTCTCTTCTAATTTGAAGATTCTTTTTTTTTTTTCAATTTCTTTCTTTTGCAAATATGGATTATTTATGTACGGAAGAAAATTCTGAGTCAGTTTAATCATTCGACCTTTAGATTTCAAAGATTTTAGATCAATAATTACTAAGGTGCATTTTTTGTTTTTATTATAATTAAGACACCGATCAACAGAGATCCGATAGTATATTGGCGAGAGCGTTGGGCTTCCATGAGTGTCGCCCTGGGTTCAAATCCCAGCCGGAAAGGAAATCTTAAATGCAAATATTTTTTTCTAATTTTATAATTCTTTTTTTTTTATTTTTCCCTTTTGCGAAGTCAGTCAGTCAGTCTGACAGTCAATCAGTCAAGCACTCAGTCATTCAGTCTCAGTCAGTCAGTCCAGTCAGTCAGTCACTCAGTCAGTCAGTTAGTCCTTCAGCCAGTCAGTCAAGCAGTCAGTCATTTAGTCTCAGTCAGTCAGTCATTCAGTCAGTCAGTCAGTCAGGCAGTCAGTCAGTCAGTCAGTCGGTCAGTCCTGTGCAGTCAGTTAGTCACTAAAGCAGTCAGTCAGTCTCAGTCAGTCAGTCAGTCAATCAGTCCAGTCCAGTCTCAGTCAGTCAGTCAGGCAGTCAGTCAGCCTTATTCAGTCAGTCTGTCAGTCATCCTTATTCAGTCAGTCTGTCAGTCAGTCAGTCGGTCAGTCCTGTCCAGTCAGTTAGTCAGTCAAGCAGTCAGTCAGGTAGTCAAGCAGTCAGTCAGTCAGTGTCAGTCAGTCAGTTAGTCAGTCAGTCAGTCCAGTCTCAGTCAGTCAGGCAGTTAGTCAGTCAGTCTCGGTCAATCAGTGAGTCAGTCAGTCAGTATCAGTCAGTCAGTGAGTCAGTCTGTCAGTCAGGCAGTATCAGTCAGGCAGTAAGACTCCGCTCGACAGAACTCCGATAGCCTAATGGCTAGACCGCTGGTCTTCCAAGCGAGTGGCCTGGGTTCGAGTCCCAGCCGGAGCGAATATCTTCAATGTATGTATTTCTTTTCTAATTTGAAAATTCTTTTTTTTTTCAATTTCTTTCCTTTGCAATTATTGATTATTTATGTAGGGAAGAAATTTCTGAGTCAGTTTAATTTTTCGACACGAAGATTTCAAAGTGTTTAAATAAACAATTACCAAGGTGCATTTTTTGTTTTTATTATATTTAAAACTCCCACCGACAGAGCTCCCATAGACTAATGGCTAGAGTGTTAGGCTTCCAAGCGAGTGGCCCTGGGTTCGAGTCCCAGCCTGAACGAAAATCTTCAATGTATACTTTCAGTTTCTAATTTGAAATTTCTTCTACTTTTTTTTTTTTAATTTTTCTCTTTTGCGAATATTGATTATTTATGTAGGGAGAAAAATTCTGAGTCAGTTTAATTATTCGACCTGTAAATTTCAAAGTGTTTGAATATATAATTACCAAGGTGCATTTTTTGTTTTTATTATATTTAAGACTTCCATCGACAGAGCTCCGATAGCCTAATGGCTAGACCGTTGGGTTCCAAGCGCGTGGTACTGGGTTCGAGTCCCGGCCGGAACGAAAATCTTCCATGTATATATTTCTCTTCTAATTTGAAGATTCTTTTTTTTTTCAATTTCTTTCTTTTGCAAATATGGATTATTTATGTACGGAAGAAAATTCTGAGTCAGTTTAATCATTCGACCTTTAGATTTCAAAGATTTTAGATCAATAATTACTAAGGTGCATTTTTTGTTTTTATTATAATTAAGACACCGATCAACAGAGATCCGATAGTATATTGGCGAGAGCGTTGGGCTTCCATTAGTGTCGCCCTGGGTTCAAATCCCAGCCGGAAAGGAAATCTTAAATGCAAATATTTTTTTCTAATTTTATAATTCTTTTTTTTTTATTTTTCCCTTTTGCGAAGTCAGTCAGTCAGTCTGACAGTCAATCAGTCAAGCACTCAGTCATTCAGTCTCAGTCAGTCAGTCCAGTCAGTCAGTCACTCAGTCAGTCAGTTAGTCCTTCAGCCAGTCAGTCAAGCAGTCAGTCATTTAGTCTCAGTCAGTCAGTCATTCAGTCAGTCAGTCAGTCAGGCAGTCAGTCAGTCAGTCAGTCGGTCAGTCCTGTGCAGTCAGTTAGTCACTAAAGCAGTCAGTCAGTCTCAGTCAGTCAGTCAGTCAGTCAGTCCAGTCCAGTCTCAGTCAGTCAGTCAGTCAGTCTCGGTCAGTCAGTCAGTCAGTCATTCAGTCAGTCAGTCAGTCAGGCAGTCAGTCAGTCGGTCAGCCTTATTCAGTCAGTCTGTCAGTCAGTCAGTCAGTCAGCCTTATTCAGTCAGTCTGTCAGTCATCCTTATTCAGTCAGTCTGTCAGTCAGTCAGTCGGTCAGTCCTGTCCAGTCAGTTAGTCAGTCAAGCAGTCAGTCAGGTAGTCAAGCAGTCAGTCAGTCAGTGTCAGTCAGTCATTTAGTCATTCAGTCAGTCAGTGAAATAGCCAGTCAGAGAGTCAAGCAGTCAGTCAGTCAGTCTCAGTCAGTCAGTTAGTCAGTCAGTCAGTCAGTCAGTCAGTTAGTCCTTCAGCCAGTCAGTCAAGCAGTCAGTCATTTAGTCTCAGTCAGTCAGTCATTCAGTCAGTCAGTCAGTCATTCAGTCAGTCAGTCAGTCAGGCAGTCAGTCAGTCAGTCAGTCAGGCAGTCAGTCAGTCAGTCAGTCGGTCAGTCCTGTGCAGTCAGTTAGTCACTAAAGCAGTCAGTCAGTCTCAGTCAGTCAGTCAGTCAGTCAGTCCAGTCCAGTCTCAGTCAGTCAGTCAGTCAGTCTCGGTCAGTCAGTCAGACAGTCATTCAGTCAGTCAGTCAGTCAGGCAGTCAGTCAGTCGGTCAGCCTTATTCAGTCAGTCTGTCAGTCAGTCAGTCAGTCAGCCTTATTCAGTCAGTCTGTCAGTCATCCTTATTCAGTCAGTCTGTCAGTCAGTCAGTCGGTCAGTCCTGTCCAGTCAGTTAGTCAGTCAAGCAGTCAGTCAGGTAGTCAAGCAGTCAGTCAGTCAGTGTCAGTCAGTCATTTAGTCATTCAGTCAGTCAGTGAAATAGCCAGTCAGAGAGTCAAGCAGTCAGTCAGTCAGTCTCAGTCAGTCAGTTAGTCAGTCAGTCAGTCAGTCCAGTATCAGTCAGTCAGGCAGTTAGTCAGTCAGTCTCGGTCAGTCAGTGAGTCAGTCAGTCAGTATCAGTCAGTCAGTGAGTCAATCTGTCAGTCAGGCAGTATCAGTCGGGCAGTAAGACTCCGCTCGACAGAACTCCTATAGCCTAATGGCTAGACCGCTGGTCTTCCAAGCGAGTGGCCTGGGTTCGAGTCCCAGCCGGAGCGAATATCTTCAATGTATATATTTCTTTTCTAATTTGAAAATTCTTTTTTTTTTCAATTTCTTTCCTTTGCAATTATTGATTATTTATGTAGGGAAGAAAATTCTGAGTCAGTTTAATTTTTCGACACGAAGATTTCAAAGTGTTTAAATAAACAATTACCAAGGTGCATTTTTTGTTTTTATTATATTTAAAACTCCCACCGACAGAGCTCCCATAGACTAATGGCTAGAGTGTTAGGCTTCCATGCGAGTGGCCCTGGGTTCGAGTCCCAGCCTGAACGAAAATCTTCAATGTATACTTTTAGTTTCTAATTTGAAATTTCTTCTTCTTTTTTTTTTAATTTTTCTCTTTTGCGAATATTGATTATTTATGTAGGGAGAAAAATTCTGAGTCAGTTTAATTATTCGACCTGTAAATTTCAAAGTGTTTGAATCAATAATTACCAAGGTGCATTTTTTGTTTTTATTATATTTAAGACTTCCATCGACAGAGCTCCGATATCCTAATGGCTAGACCGTTGGGTTCCAAGCGCGTGGTACTGGGTTCGAGTCCCGGCCGGAACGAAAATCTTCCATGTATATATATTTCTCTTCTAATTTGAAGATTTTTTTTTTTCAATTTCTTTCTTTTGCAAATATGGATTATTTATGTACGGAAGAAAATTCTGAGTCAGTTTAATCATTCGACCTTTAGATTTCAAAGATTTTAGATCAATAATTACTAAGGTGCATTTTTTGTTTTTATTATAATTAAGACACCGATCAACAGAGATCCGATAGTATATTGGCGAGAGCGTTGGGCTTCCATGAGTGTCGCCCTGGGTTCAAATCCCAGCCGGAAAGGAAATCTTAAATGCAAATATTTTTTTCTAATTTTATAATTCTTTTTTTTTTATTTTTTCCTTTTGCGAAGTCAGTCAGTCAGTCTGACAGTCAATCAGTCAAGCACTCAGTCATTCAGTCTCAGTCAGTCAGTCCAGTCAGTCAGTCACTCAGTCAGTCAGTTAGTCCTTCAGCCAGTCAGTCAAGCAGTCAGTCATTTAGTCTCAGTCAGTCAGTCATTCAGTCAGTCAGTCAGTCAGGCAGTCAGTCAGTCAGTCAGTCGGTCAGTCCTGTGCAGTCAGTTAGTCACTAAAGCAGTCAGTCAGTCTCAGTCAGTCAGTCAGTCAGTCAGTCCAGTCCAGTCTCAGTCAGTCAGTCAGTCAGTCTCGGTCAGTCAGTCATTCAGTCAGTCAGTCAGTCAGGCAGTCAGTCAGTCGGTCAGCCTTATTCAGTCAGTCTGTCAGTCAGTCAGTCAGTCAGCCTTATTCAGTCAGTCTGTCAGTCATCCTTATTCAGTCAGTCTGTCAGTCAGTCAGTAGGTCAGTCCTGTCCAGTCAGTTAGTCAGTCAAGCAGTCAGTCAGGTAGTCAAGCAGTCAGTCAGTCAGTGTCAGTCAGTCATTTAGTCATTCAGTCAGTCAGGGAAATAGCCAGTCAGAGAGTCAAGCAGTCAGTCAGTCAGTCTCAGTCAGTCAGTTAGTCAGTCAGTCAGTCAGTCAGTCAGTCAGTCCAGTCTCAGTCAGTCAGGCAGTTAGTCAGTCAGTCTCGGTCAGTCAGTGAGTCAGTCAGTCAGTATCAGTCAGTCAGTGAGTCAGTCTGTCAGTCAGGCAGTATCAGTCAGGCAGTAAGACTCCGCTCGACAGAACTCCGATAGCCTAATGGCTAGACCGCTGGTCTTTCAAGCGAGTGGCCTGGGTTCGAGTCCCAGCCGGAGCGAATATCTTCAATGTATAAATTTCTTTTCTAATTTGAAAATTCTTTTTTTTTTTTCAATTTCTTTCCTTTGCAATTATTGATTATTTATGTAGGGAAGAAATTTCTGAGTCAGTTTAATTTTTCGACACTAAGATTTCAAAGTGTTTAAATAAACAATTACCAAGGTGCATTTTTTGTTTTTATTATATTTAAAACTCCCACCGACACAGCTCCCATAGACTAATGGCTAGAGTGTTAGGCTTCCAAGCGAGTGGCCCTGGGTTCGAGTCCCAGCCTGAACGAAAATCTTCAATGTATACTTTTAGTTTCTAATTTGAAATTTCTTCTTCTTTTTTTTTTAATTTTTCTCTTTTGCGAATATTGATTATTTATGTAGGGAGAAAAATTCTGAGTCAGTTTAATTATTCGACCTGTAAATTTCAAAGTGTTTGAATCAATAATTACCAAGGTGCATTTTTTGTTTTTATTATATTAAGACTTCCATCGACAGAGCTCCGATAGCCTAATGGCTAGACCGTTGGGTCCCAAGCGCGTGGTACTGGGTTCGAGTCCCGGCCGGAACGAAAATCTTCCATGTATATATTTCTCTTCTAATTTGAAGATTCTTTTTTTTTTCAATTTCTTTCTTTTGCAAATATGGATTATTTATGTACGGAAGAAAATTCTGAGTCAGTTTAATCATTCGACCTTTAGATTTCAAAGATTTTAGATCAATAATTACTAAGGTGCATTTTTTGTTTTTATTATAATTAAGACACCGATCAACAGAGATCCGATAGTATATTGGCGAGAGCGTTGGGCTTCCATGAGTGTCGCCCTGGGATCAAATCCCAGCCGGAAAGGAAATCTTAAATGCAAATATTTTTTTCTAATTTTATAATTCTTTTTTTTTATTTTTCCCTTTTGCGAAGTCAAACAGTCAGTCTGACAGTCAATCAGTCAAGCACTCAGTCATTCAGTCTCAGTCAGTCAGTCCAGTCAGTCAGTCACTCAGTCAGTCAGTTAGTCCTTCAGCCAGTCAGTCAAGCAGTCAGTCATTTAGTCTCAGTCAGTCAGTCATTCAGTCAGTCAGTCAGTCAGTCAGTCAGTCAGTCAGTCAGTCGGTCAGTCCTGTGCAGTCAGTTAGTCACTAAAGCAGTCAGCAGTCTCAGTCAGTCAGTCAGTCAGTCAGTCCAGTCCAGTCTCAGTCAGTCAGTCAGTCAGTCTCGGTCAGTCAGTCAGTCAGTCAGTCAGTCAGTCAGTCAGTCGGTCAGCCTTATTCAGTCAGTCTGTCAGTCAGTCAGTCAGTCAGCCTTATTCAGTCAGTCTGTCAGTCATCCTTATTCAGTCAGTCTGTCAGTCAGTCAGTCGGTCAGTCCTGTCCAGTCAGTTAGTCAGTCAAGCAGTCAGTCAGGTAGTCAAGCAGTCAGTCAGTCAGTGTCAGTCAGTCATTTAGTCATTCAGTTCAGTCAGTGAAATAGCCAGTCAGAGAGTCAAGCAGTCAGTCAGTCAGTCTCAGTCAGTCAGTTAGTCAGTCAGTCAGTCAGTCAGTCAGTCAGTCCAGTCTCAGTCAGTCAGGCAGTTAGTCAGTCAGTCTCGGTCAGTCAGTGAGTCAGTCAGTCAGTATGAGTCAGTCAGGCAGTAAGACTCCGCTCGACAGAACTCCGATAGCCTAATGGCTAGACCGCTGGTCTTCCAAGCGAGTGGCCTGGGTTCGAGTCCCAGCCGGAGCGAATATCTTCAATGTATATATTTCTTTTCTAATTTGAAAATTCTTTTTTTTTTCAATTTCTTTCCTTTGCAATTATTGATTATTTATGTAGGGAAGAAAATTCTGAGTCAGTTTAATTTTTCGACACGAAGATTTCAAAGTGTTTAAAAAAACAATTACCAAGGTGCATTTTTTGTTTTTATTATATTTAAAACTCCCACCGACAGAGCTCCCATAGACTAATGGCTAGAGTGTTAGGCTTCCATGCGAGTGGCCCTGGGTTCGAGTCCCAGCCTGAACGAAAATCTTCAATGTATACTTTTAGTTTCTAATTTGAAATTTCTTCTTCTTTTTTTTAAATTTTTCTCTTTTGCGAATATTGATTATTTATGTAGGGAGAAAAATTCTGAGTCAGTTTAATTATTCGACCTGTAAATTTCAAAGTGTTTGAATCAATAATTACCAAGGTGCATTTTTTGTTTTTATTATATTTAAGACTTCCATCGACAGAGCTCCGATAGCCTAATGGCTAGACCGTTGGGTTCCTAGCGCGTGGTACTGGGTTCGAGTCCCGGCCGGAAAGGAAATCTTAAATGCAAATATTTTTTTCTAATTTTATAATTCTTTTTTTTTATATTTCCCTTTTGCGAAGTCAGTCAGTCAGTCTGACAGTCAATCAGTCAAGCACTCAGTCATTCAGTCTCAGTCAGTCAGTTAGTCCTTCAGCCAGTCAGTCAAGCAGTCAGTCATTTAGTCTCAGTCAGTCAGTCATTCAGTCAGTCAGTCAGTCAGGCAGTCAGTCAGTCAGTCGGTCAGTCCTGTGCAGTCAGTTAGTCACTAAAGCAGTCAGTCAGTCTCAGTCAGTCAGTCAGTCAGTCAGTCCAGTCCAGTCTCAGTCAGTCAGTCACTCAGTCTCGGTCAGTCAGTCAGTCAGTCATTCAGTCAGTCAGTCAGTCAGGCAGTCAGTCAGTCGGTCAGCCTTATTCAGTCAGTCTGTCAGTCAGTCAGTCAGTCAGCCTTATTCAGTCAGTCTGTCAGTCATCCTTATTCAGTCAGTCTGTCAGTTAGTCAGTCGGTCAGTCCTGTCCAGTCAGTTAGTCAGTCAAGCAGTCAGTCAGGTAGTCAAGCAGTCAGTCAGTCAGTGTCAGTCAGTCATTTAGTCATTCAGTCAGTCAGTGAAATAGCCAGTCAGAGAGTCAAGCAGTCAGTCAGTCAGTCTCAGTCAGTCAGTTAGTCAGTCAGTCAGTCAGTCAGTCAGTCAGTCCAGTCTCAGTCAGTCAGGCAGTTAGTCAGTCAGTCTCGGTCAGTCAGTGAGTCAGTCAGTCAGTATCAGTCAGTCAGTGAGTCAGTCTGTCAGTCAGGCAGTATCAGTCAGGCAGTAAGACTCCGCTCGACAGAACTCCGATAGCCTAATGGCTAGACCGCTGGTCTTCCAAGCGAGTGGCCTGGGTTCGAGTCCCAGCCGGAGCGAATATCTTCAATGTATATATTTCTTTTCTAATTTGAAAATTATTTTTTTTTCAATTTCTTTCCTTTGCAATTATTGATTATTTATGTAGGGAAGAAAATTCTGAGTCAGTTTAATTTTTCGACACGAAGATTTCAAAGTGTTTAAATAAACAATTACCAAGGTGCATTTTTTGTTTTTATTATATTTAAAACTCCCACCGACAGAGCTCCCATAGACTAATGGCTAGAGTGTTAGGCTTCCAAGCGAGTGGCCCTGGGTTCGAGTCCCAGCCTGAACGAAAATCTTCAATGTATACTTTTAGTTTCTAATTTGAAATTTCTTCTTCTTTTTTTTTTTAATTTTTCTCTTTTGCGAATATTGATTATTTATGTAGGGAGAAAAATTCTGAGTCAGTTTAATTATTCGACCTGTAAATTTCAAAGTGTTTGAATCAATAATTACCAAGGTGCATTTTTTGTTTTTATTATATTTAAGACTTCCATCGACAGAGCTCCGATAGCCTAATGGCTAGACCGTTGGGTTCCTAGCGCGTGGTACTGGGTTCGAGTCCCGGCCGGAAAGGAAATCTTAAATGCAAATATTTTTTTCTAATTTTATAATTCTTTTTTTTTATATTTCCCTTTTGCGAAGTCAGTCAGTCAGTCTGACAGTCAATCAGTCAAGCACTCAGTCATTCAGTCTCAGTCAGTCAGTTAGTCCTTCAGCCAGTCAGTCAAGCAGTCAGTCATTTAGTCTCAGTCAGTCAGTCATTCAGTCAGTCAGTCAGTCAGGCAGTCAGTCAGTCAGTCGGTCAGTCCTGTGCAGTCAGTTAGTCACTAAAGCAGTCAGTCAGTCTCAGTCAGTCAGTCAGTCAGTCAGTCCAGTCCAGTCTCAGTCAGTCAGTCACTCAGTCTCGGTCAGTCAGTCAGTCAGTCATTCAGTCAGTCAGTCAGTCAGGCAGTCAGTCAGTCGGTCAGCCTTATTCAGTCAGTCTGTCAGTCAGTCAGTCAGTCAGCCTTATTCAGTCAGTCTGTCAGTCATCCTTATTCAGTCAGTCTGTCAGTTAGTCAGTCGGTCAGTCCTGTCCAGTCAGTTAGTCAGTCAAGCAGTCAGTCAGGTAGTCAAGCAGTCAGTCAGTCAGTGTCAGTCAGTCATTTAGTCATTCAGTCAGTCAGTGAAATAGCCAGTCAGAGAGTCAAGCAGTCAGTCAGTCAGTCTCAGTCAGTCAGTTAGTCAGTCAGTCAGTCAGTCAGTCAGTCAGTCCAGTCTCAGTCAGTCAGGCAGTTAGTCAGTCAGTCTCGGTCAGTCAGTGAGTCAGTCAGTCAGTATCAGTCAGTCAGTGAGTCAGTCTGTCAGTCAGGCAGTATCAGTCAGGCAGTAAGACTCCGCTCGACAGAACTCCGATAGCCTAATGGCTAGACCGCTGGTCTTCCAAGCGAGTGGCCTGGGTTCGAGTCCCAGCCGGAGCGAATATCTTCAATGTATATATTTCTTTTCTAATTTGAAAATTCTTTTTTTTTCAATTTCTTTCCTTTGCAATTATTGATTATTTATGTAGGGAAGAAAATTCTGAGTCAGTTTAATTTTTCGACACGAAGATTTCAAAGTGTTTAAATAAACAATTACCAAGGTGCATTTTTTGTTTTTATTATATTTAAAACTCCCACCGACAGAGCTCCCATAGACTAATGGCTAGAGTGTTAGGCTTCCAAGCGAGTGGCCCTGGGTTCGAGTCCCAGCCTGAACGAAAATCTTCAATGTATACTTTTAGTTTCTAATTTGAAATTTCTTCTTCTTTTTTTTTTAATTTTTCTCTTTTGCGAATATTGATTATTTATGTAGGGAGAAAAATTCTGAGTCAGTTTAATTATTCGACCTGTAAATTTCAAAGTGTTTGAATCAATA
Organism: Uloborus diversus; assembly: GCF_026930045.1. Classification (NCBI taxonomy): domain Eukaryota; kingdom Metazoa; phylum Arthropoda; class Arachnida; order Araneae; family Uloboridae; genus Uloborus; species Uloborus diversus. The sequence continues at coordinate 542,255 of NW_026558395.1, forward strand.
ATTACCAATGTGCATTTTTTGTTTTTATTATATTTAAGACTTCCATCGACAGAGCTCCGATAGCCTAATGGCTAGACCGTTGGGTTCCTAGCGCGTGGTACTGGGTTCGAGTCCCGGCCGGAAAGGAAATCTTAAATGCAAATATTTTTTTCTAATTTTATAATTCTTTTTTTTTATATTTCCCTTTTGCGAAGTCAGTCAGTCAGTCTGACAGTCAATCAGTCAAGCACTCAGTCATTCAGTCTCAGTCAGTCAGTTAGTCCTTCAGCCAGTCAGTCAAGCAGTCAGTCATTTAGTCTCAGTCAGTCAGTCATTCAGTCAGTCAGTCAGTCAGGCAGTCAGTCAGTCAGTCGGTCAGTCCTGTGCAGTCAGTTAGTCACTAAAGCAGTCAGTCAGTCTCAGTCAGTCAGTCAGTCAGTCAGTCCAGTCCAGTCTCAGTCAGTCAGTCACTCAGTCTCGGTCAGTCAGTCAGTCAGTCATTCAGTCAGTCAGTCAGTCAGGCAGTCAGTCAGTCGGTCAGCCTTATTCAGTCAGTCTGTCAGTCAGTCAGTCAGTCAGCCTTATTCAGTCAGTCTGTCAGTCATCCTTATTCAGTCAGTCTGTCAGTTAGTCAGTCGGTCAGTCCTGTCCAGTCAGTTAGTCAGTCAAGCAGTCAGTCAGGTAGTCAAGCAGTCAGTCAGTCAGTGTCAGTCAGTCATTTAGTCATTCAGTCAGTCAGTGAAATAGCCAGTCAGAGAGTCAAGCAGTCAGTCAGTCAGTCTCAGTCAGTCAGTTAGTCAGTCAGTCAGTCAGTCAGTCAGTCAGTCCAGTCTCAGTCAGTCAGGCAGTTAGTCAGTCAGTCTCGGTCAGTCAGTGAGTCAGTCAGTCAGTATCAGTCAGTCAGTGAGTCAGTCTGTCAGTCAGGCAGTATCAGTCAGGCAGTAAGACTCCGCTCGACAGAACTCCGATAGCCTAATGGCTAGACCGCTGGTCTTCCAAGCGAGTGGCCTGGGTTCGAGTCCCAGCCGGAGCGAATATCTTCAATGTATATATTTCTTTTCTAATTTGAAAATTCTTTTTTTTTCAATTTCTTTCCTTTGCAATTATTGATTATTTATGTAGGGAAGAAAATTCTGAGTCAGTTTAATTTTTCGACACGAAGGTTTCAAAGTGTTTAAATAAACAATTACCAAGGTGCATTTTTTGTTTTTATTATATTTAAAACTCCCACCGACAGAGCTCCCATAGACTAATGGCTAGAGTGTTAGGCTTCCAAGCGAGTGGCCCTGGGTTCGAGTCCCAGCCTGAACGAAAATCTTCAATGTATACTTTTAGTTTCTAATTTGAAATTTCTTCTTCTTTTTTTTTTAATTTTTCTCTTTTGCGAATATTGATTATTTATGTAGGGAGAAAAATTCTGAGTCAGTTTAATTATTCGACCTGTAAATTTCAAAGTGTTTGAATCAATAATTACCAAGGTGCATTTTTTGTTTTTATTATATTTAAGACTTCCATCGACAGAGCTCCGATAGCCTAATGGCTAGACCGTTGGGTTCCTAGCGCGTGGTACTGGGTTCGAGTCCCGGCCGGAAAGGAAATCTTAAATGCAAATATTTTTTTCTAATTTTATAATTCTTTTTTTTTATTTTTCCCTTTTGCGAAGTCAGTCAGTCAGTCTGACAGTCAATCAGTCAAGCACTCAGTCATTCAGTCTCAGTTAGTCAGTCCAGTCAGTCAGTCACTGAGTCAGTCAGTTAGTCCTTCAGCCAGTCAGTCAAGCAGTCAGTCATTTAGTCTCAGTCAGTCAGTCATTCAGTCAGTCAGTCAGTCAGGCAGTCAGTCAGTCAGTCAGTCGGTCAGTCCTGTGCAGTCAGTTAGTCACTAAAGCAGTCAGTCAGTCTCAGTCAGTCAGTCAGTCAGTCAGTCCTGTCCAGTCAGTTAGTCAGTCAAGCAGTCAGTCAGGTAGTCAAACAGTCAGTCAGTCAGTGTCAGTCAGTCATTTAGTCATTCAGTCAGTCAGTGAAATAGCCAGTCAGAGAGTCAAGCAGTCAGTCAGTCAGTCTCAGTCAGTCAGTTAGTCAGTCAGTCAGTCAGTCAGTCAGTCAGTCCAGTCTCAGTCAGTCAGGCAGTTAGTCAGTCAGTCTCGGTCAGTCAGTGAGTCAGTCAGTCAGTATCAGTCAGTCAGTGAGTCAGTCTGTCAGTCAGGCAGTATCAGTCAGTCAGTGAGTCAGTCTATCAGTCAGGCAGTATCAGTCAGGCAGTAAGACTCCGCTCGACAGAACTCCGATAGCCTAATGGCTAGACCGCTGGTCTTCCAAGCGAGTGGCCTGGGTTCGAGTCCCAGCCGGAGCGAATATCTTCAATGTATATATTTCTTTTCTAATTTGAAAATTCTTTTTTTTTCAATTTCTTTCCTTTGCAATTATTGATTATTTATGTAGGGAAGAAAATTCTGAGTCAGTTTTATTTTTCGACACGAAGATTTCAAAGTGTTTAAATAAACAATTACCAAGGTGCATTTTTTGTTTTTATTATATTTAAAACTCCCACCGACAGAGCTCCCATAGACTAATGGCTAGAGTGTTAGGCTTCCAAGCGAGTGGCCCTGGGTTCGAGTCCCAGCCTGAACGAAAATCTTCAATGTATACTTTTAGTTTCTAATTTGAAATTTCTTCTTCTTTTTTTTAATTTTTCTCTTTTGCGAATATTGATTATTTATGTAGGGAGAAAAATTCTGAGTCAGTTTAATTATTCGACCTGTAAATTTCAAAGTGTTTGAATCAATAATTACCAAGGTGCATTTTTTGTTTTTATTATATTTAAGACTTCCATCGACAGAGCTCCGATAGCCTAATGGCTAGACCGTTGGGTTCCAAGCGCGTGGTACTGGGTTCGAGTCCCGGCCGGAACGAAAATCTTCCATGTATATATTTCTCTTCTAATTTGAAGATTATTTTTTTTTCAATTTCTTTCTTTTGCAAATATGGATTATTTATGTACGGAAGAAAATTCTGAGTCAGTTTAATCATTCGACCTTTAGATTTCAAAGATTTTAGATCAATAATTACTAAGGTGCATTTTTTGTTTTTATTATAATTAAGACACCGATCAACAGAGATCCGATAGTATATTGGCGAGAGCGTTGGGCTTCCATGAGTGTCGCCCTGGGTTCAAATCCCAGCCGGAAAGAAAATCTTAAATGCAAATATTTTTTTCTAATTTTATAATTCTTTTTTTTTATTTTTCCCTTTTGCGAAGTCAGTCAGTCAGTCTGACAGTCAATCAGTCAAGCACTCAGTCATTCAGTCTCAGTCAGTCAGTCCAGTCAGTCAGTCACTCAGTCAGTCAGTTAGTCCTTCAGCCAGTCAGTCAAGCAGTCAGTCATTTAGTCTCAGTCAGTCAGTCATTCAGTCAGTCAGTCAGTCAGGCAGTCAGTCAGTCAGTCGGTCAGTCCTGTGCAGTCAGTTAGTCACTAAAGCAGTCAGTCAGTCTCAGTCAGTCAGTCAGTCAGTCAGTCCAGTCCAGTCTCAGTCAGTCAGTCAGTCAGTCTCGGTCAGTCAGTCAGACAGTCATTCAGTCAGTCAGTCAGTCAGGCAGTCAGTCAGTCGGTCAGCCTTATTCAGTCAGTCTGTCAGTCAGTCAGTCAGTCAGCCTTATTAAGTCAGTCTGTCAGTCATCCTTATTCAGTCAGTCTGTCAGTCAGTCAGTCGGTCAGTCCTGTCCAGTCAGTTAGTCAGTCAAGCAGTCAGTCAGGTAGTCAAGCAGTCAGTCAGTCAGTGTCAGTCAGTCATTTAGTCATTCAGTCAGTCAGTGAAATAGCCAGTCAGAGAGTCAAGCAGTCAGTCAGTCAGTCTCAGTCAGTCAGTTAGTCAGTCAGTCAGTCAGTCAGTCAGTCCAGTCTCAGTCAGTCAGGCAGTTAGTCAGTCAGTCTCGGTCAGTCAGTGAGTCAGTCAGTCAGTATCAGTCAGTCAGTGAGTCAGTCTGTCAGTCAGGCAGTATCAGTCGGGCAGTAAGACTCCGCTCGACAGAACTCCTATAGCCTAATGGCTAGACCGCTGGTCTTCCAAGCGAGTGGCCTGGGTTCGAGTCCCAGCCGGAGCGAATATCTTCAATGTATATATTTCTTTTCTAATTTGAAAATTCTTTTTTTTTTCAATTTCTTTCCTTTGCAATTATTGATTATTTATGTAGGGAAGAAAATTCTGAGTCAGTTTAATTTTTCGACACGAAGATTTCAAAGTGTTTAAATAAACAATTACCAAGGTGCATTTTTTGTTTTTATTATATTTAAAACTCCCACCGACAGAGCTCCCATAGACTAATGGCTAGAGTGTTAGGCTTCCAAGCGAGTGGCCCTGGGTTCGAGTTCCAGCCTGAGCGAAAATCTTCAATGTATACTTTTAGTTTCTAATTTGAAATTTCTTCTTCTTTTTTTTTTAATTTTTCTCTTTTGCGAATATTGATTATTTATGTAGGGAGAAAAATTCTGAGTCAGTTTAATTATTCGACCTGTAAATTTCAAAGTGTTTGAATCAATAATTACCAAGGTGCATTTTTTGTTTTTATTATATTAAGACTTCCATCGACAGAGCTCCGATAGCCTAATGGCTAGACCGTTGGGTCCCAAGCGCGTGGTACTGGGTTCGAGTCCCGGCCGGAACGAAAATCTTCCATGTATATATTTCTCTTCTAATTTGAAGATTCTTTTTTTTTTCAATTTCTTTCTTTTGCAAATATGGATTATTTATGTACGGAAGAAAATTCTGAGTCAGTTTAATCATTCGACCTTTAGATTTCAAAGATTTTAGATCAATAATTACTAAGGTGCATTTTTTGTTTTTATTATAATTAAGACACCGATCAACAGAGATCCGATAGTATATTGGCGAGAGCGTTGGGCTTCCATGAGTGTCGCCCTGGGATCAAATCCCAGCCGGAAAGGAAATCTTAAATGCAAATATTTTTTTCTAATTTTATAATTCTTTTTTTTTATTTTTCCCTTTTGCGAAGTCAGTCAGTCAGTCTGACAGTCAATCAGTCAAGCACTCAGTCATTCAGTCTCAGTCAGTCAGTCCAGTCAGTCAGTCACTCAGTCAGTCAGTTAGTCCTTCAGCCAGTCAGTCAAGCAGTCAGTCATTTAGTCTCAGTCAGTCAGTCATTCAGTCAGTCAGTCAGTCAGGCAGTCAGTCAGTCAGTCAGTCGGTCAGTCCTGTGCAGTCAGTTAGTCACTAAAGCAGTCAGCAGTCTCAGTCAGTCAGTCAGTCAGTCAGTCCAGTCCAGTCTCAGTCAGTCAGTCAGTCAGTCTCGGTCAGTCAGTCAGTCAGTCAGTCAGTCAGTCAGTCGGTCAGCCTTATTCAGTCAGTCTGTCAGTCAGTCAGTCAGCCTTATTCAGTCAGTCTCTCAGTCATCCTTATTCAGTCAGTCTGTCAGTCAGTCAGTCGGTCAGTCCTGTCCAGTCAGTTAGTCAGTCAAGCAGTCAGTCAGGTAGTCAAGCAGTCAGTCAGTCAGTGTCAGTCAGTCATTTAGTCATTCAGTTCAGTCAGTGAAATAGCCAGTCAGAGAGTCAAGCAGTCAGTCAGTCAGTCTCAGTCAGTCAGTTAGTCAGTCAGTCAGTCAGTCAGTCAGTCAGTCCAGTCTCAGTCAGTCAGGCAGTTAGTCAGTCAGTCTCGGTCAGTCAGTGAGTCAGTCAGTCAGTATGAGTCAGTCAGTGAGTCAGTCTGTCAGTCAGGCAGTATCAGTCAGGCAGTAAGACTCCGCTCGACAGAACTCCGATAGCCTAATGGCTAGACCGCTGGTCTTCCAAGCGAGTGGCCTGGGTTCGAGTCCCAGCCGGAGCGAATATCTTCAATGTATATATTTCTTTTCTAATTTGAAAATTCTTTTTTTTTTCAATTTCTTTCCTTTGCAATTATTGATTATTTATGTAGGGAAGAAAATTCTGAGTCAGTTTAATTTTTCGACACGAAGATTTCAAAGTGTTTAAAAAAACAATTACCAAGGTGCATTTTTTGTTTTTATTATATTTAAAACTCCCACCGACAGAGCTCCCATAGACTAATGGCTAGAGTGTTAGGCTTCCATGCGAGTGGCCCTGGGTTCGAGTCCCAGCCTGAACGAAAATCTTCAATGTATACTTTTAGTTTCTAATTTGAAATTTCTTCTTCTTTTTTTTAAATTTTTCTCTTTTGCGAATATTGATTATTTATGTAGGGAGAAAAATTCTGAGTCAGTTTAATTATTCGACCTGTAAATTTCAAAGTGTTTGAATCAATAATTACCAAGGTGCATTTTTTGTTTTTATTATATTTAAGACTTCCATCGACAGAGCTCCGATAGCCTAATGGCTAGACCGTTGGGTTCCTAGCGCGTGGTACTGGGTTCGAGTCCCGGCCGGAAAGGAAATCTTAAATGCAAATATTTTTTTCTAATTTTATAATTCTTTTTTTTTATATTTCCCTTTTGCGAAGTCAGTCAGTCAGTCTGACAGTCAATCAGTCAAGCACTCAGTCATTCAGTCTCAGTCAGTCAGTTAGTCCTTCAGCCAGTCAGTCAAGCAGTCAGTCATTTAGTCTCAGTCAGTCAGTCATTCAGTCAGTCAGTCAGTCAGGCAGTCAGTCAGTCAGTCGGTCAGTCCTGTGCAGTCAGTTAGTCACTAAAGCAGTCAGTCAGTCTCAGTCAGTCAGTCAGTCAGTCAGTCCAGTCCAGTCTCAGTCAGTCAGTCACTCAGTCTCGGTCAGTCAGTCAGTCAGTCATTCAGTCAGTCAGTCAGTCAGGCAGTCAGTCAGTCGGTCAGCCTTATTCAGTCAGTCTGTCAGTCAGTCAGTCAGTCAGCCTTATTCAGTCAGTCTGTCAGTCATCCTTATTCAGTCAGTCTGTCAGTTAGTCAGTCGGTCAGTCCTGTCCAGTCAGTTAGTCAGTCAAGCAGTCAGTCAGGTAGTCAAGCAGTCAGTCAGTCAGTGTCAGTCAGTCATTTAGTCATTCAGTCAGTCAGTGAAATAGCCAGTCAGAGAGTCAAGCAGTCAGTCAGTCAGTCTCAGTCAGTCAGTTAGTCAGTCAGTCAGTCAGTCAGTCAGTCAGTCCAGTCTCAGTCAGTCAGGCAGTTAGTCAGTCAGTCTCGGTCAGTCAGTGAGTCAGTCAGTCAGTATCAGTCAGTCAGTGAGTCAGTCTGTCAGTCAGGCAGTATCAGTCAGGCAGTAAGACTCCGCTCGACAGAACTCCGATAGCCTAATGGCTAGACCGCTGGTCTTCCAAGCGAGTGGCCTGGGTTCGAGTCCCAGCCGGAGCGAATATCTTCAATGTATATATTTCTTTTCTAATTTGAAAATTCTTTTTTTTTCAATTTCTTTCCTTTGCAATTATTGATTATTTATGTAGGGAAGAAAATTCTGAGTCAGTTTAATTTTTCGACACGAAGATTTCAAAGTGTTTAAATAAACAATTACCAAGGTGCATTTTTTGTTTTTATTATATTTAAAACTCCCACCGACAGAGCTCCCATAGACTAATGGCTAGAGTGTTAGGCTTCCAAGCGAGTGGCCCTGGGTTCGAGTCCCAGCCTGAACGAAAATCTTCAATGTATACTTTTAGTTTCTAATTTGAAATTTCTTCTTCTTTTTTTTTTAATTTTTCTCTTTTGCGAATATTGATTATTTATGTAGGGAGAAAAATTCTGAGTCAGTTTAATTATTCGACCTGTAAATTTCAAAGTGTTTGAATCAATAATTACCAAGGTGCATTTTTTGTTTTTATTATATTTAAGACTTCCATCGACAGAGCTCCGATAGCCTAATGGCTAGACCGTTGGGTTCCTAGCGCGTGGTACTGGGTTCGAGTCCCGGCCGGAAAGGAAATCTTAAATGCAAATATTTTTTTCTAATTTTATAATTCTTTTTTTTTATTTTTCCCTTTTGCGAAGTCAGTCAGTCAGTCTGACAGTCAATCAGTCAAGCACTCAGTCATTCAGTCTCAGTTAGTCAGTCCAGTCAGTCAGTCACTGAGTCAGTCAGTTAGTCCTTCAGCCAGTCAGTCAAGCAGTCAGTCATTTAGTCTCAGTCAGTCAGTCATTCAGTCAGTCAGTCAGTCAGGCAGTCAGTCAGTCAGTCAGTCGGTCAGTCCTGTGCAGTCAGTTAGTCACTAAAGCAGTCAGTCAGTCTCAGTCAGTCAGTCAGTCAGTCAGTCCTGTCCAGTCAGTTAGTCAGTCAAGCAGTCAGTCAGGTAGTCAAACAGTCAGTCAGTCAGTGTCAGTCAGTCATTTAGTCATTCAGTCAGTCAGTGAAATAGCCAGTCAGAGAGTCAAGCAGTCAGTCAGTCAGTCTCAGTCAGTCAGTTAGTCAGTCAGTCAGTCAGTCAGTCAGTCAGTCCAGTCTCAGTCAGTCAGGCAGTTAGTCAGTCAGTCTCGGTCAGTCAGTGAGTCAGTCAGTCAGTATCAGTCAGTCAGTGAGTCAGTCTGTCAGTCAGGCAGTATCAGTCAGTCAGTGAGTCAGTCTATCAGTCAGGCAGTATCAGTCAGGCAGTAAGACTCCGCTCGACAGAACTCCGATAGCCTAATGGCTAGACCGCTGGTCTTCCAAGCGAGTGGCCTGGGTTCGAGTCCCAGCCGGAGCGAATATCTTCAATGTATATATTTCTTTTCTAATTTGAAAATTCTTTTTTTTTCAATTTCTTTCCTTTGCAATTATTGATTATTTATGTAGGGAAGAAAATTCTGAGTCAGTTTTATTTTTCGACACGAAGATTTCAAAGTGTTTAAATAAACAATTACCAAGGTGCATTTTTTGTTTTTATTATATTTAAAACTCCCACCGACAGAGCTCCCATAGACTAATGGCTAGAGTGTTAGGCTTCCAAGCGAGTGGCCCTGGGTTCGAGTCCCAGCCTGAACGAAAATCTTCAATGTATACTTTTAGTTTCTAATTTGAAATTTCTTCTTCTTTTTTTTAATTTTTCTCTTTTGCGAATATTGATTATTTATGTAGGGAGAAAAATTCTGAGTCAGTTTAATTATTCGACCTGTAAATTTCAAAGTGTTTGAATCAATAATTACCAAGGTGCATTTTTTGTTTTTATTATATTTAAGACTTCCATCGACAGAGCTCCGATAGCCTAATGGCTAGACCGTTGGGTTCCAAGCGCGTGGTACTGGGTTCGAGTCCCGGCCGGAACGAAAATCTTCCATGTATATATTTCTCTTCTAATTTGAAGATTATTTTTTTTTCAATTTCTTTCTTTTGCAAATATGGATTATTTATGTACGGAAGAAAATTCTGAGTCAGTTTAATCATTCGACCTTTAGATTTCAAAGATTTTAGATCAATAATTACTAAGGTGCATTTTTTGTTTTTATTATAATTAAGACACCGATCAACAGAGATCCGATAGTATATTGGCGAGAGCGTTGGGCTTCCATGAGTGTCGCCCTGGGTTCAAATCCCAGCCGGAAAGAAAATCTTAAATGCAAATATTTTTTTCTAATTTTATAATTCTTTTTTTTTTTATTTTTCCCTTTTGCGAAGTCAGTCAGTCAGTCTGACAGTCAATCAGTCAAGCATTCAGTCATTCAGTCTCAGTCAGTCAGTCCAGTCAGTCAGTCACTCAGTCAGTCAGTTAGTCCTTCAGCCAGTCAGTCAAGCAGTCAGTCATTTAGTCTCAGTCAGTCAGTCATTCAGTCAGTCAGTCAGTCAGGCAGTCAGTCAGTCAGTCGGTCAGTCCTGTGCAGTCAGTTAGTCACTAAAGCAGTCAGTCAGTCTCAGTCAGTCAGTCAGTCAGTCAGTCCAGTCCAGTCTCAGTCAGTCAGTCAGTCAGTCTCGGTCAGTCAGTCAGACAGTCATTCAGTCAGTCAGTCAGTCAGGCAGTCAGTCAGTCGGTCAGCCTTATTCAGTCAGTCTGTCAGTCAGTCAGTCAGTCAGCCTTATTAAGTCAGTCTGTCAGTCATCCTTATTCAGTCAGTCTGTCAGTCAGTCAGTCGGTCAGTCCTGTCCAGTCAGTTAGTCAGTCAAGCAGTCAGTCAGGTAGTCAAGCAGTCAGTCAGTCAGTGTCAGTCAGTCATTTAGTCATTCAGTCAGTCAGTGAAATAGCCAGTCAGAGAGTCAAGCAGTCAGTCAGTCAGTCTCAGTCAGTCAGTTAGTCAGTCAGTCAGTCAGTCAGTCAGTCCAGTCTCAGTCAGTCAGGCAGTTAGTCAGTCAGTCTCGGTCAGTCAGTGAGTCAGTCAGTCAGTATCAGTCAGTCAGTGAGTCAGTCTGTCAGTCAGGCAGTATCAGTCGGGCAGTAAGACTCCGCTCGACAGAACTCCTATAGCCTAATGGCTAGACCGCTGGTCTTCCAAGCGAGTGGCCTGGGTTCGAGTCCCAGCCGGAGCGAATATCTTCAATGTATATATTTCTTTTCTAATTTGAAAATTCTTTTTTTTTTCAATTTCTTTCCTTTGCAATTATTGATTATTTATGTAGGGAAGAAAATTCTGAGTCAGTTTAATTTTTCGACACGAAGATTTCAAAGTGTTTAAATAAACAATTACCAAGGTGCATTTTTTGTTTTTATTATATTTAAAACTCCCACCGACAGAGCTCCCATAGACTAATGGCTAGAGTGTTAGGCTTCCAAGCGAGTGGCCCTGGGTTCGAGTTCCAGCCTGAGCGAAAATCTTCAATGTATACTTTTAGTTTCTAATTTGAAATTTCTTCTTCTTTTTTTTTTAATTTTTCTCTTTTGCGAATATTGATTATTTATGTAGGGAGAAAAATTCTGAGTCAGTTTAATTATTCGACCTGTAAATTTCAAAGTGTTTGAATCAATAATTACCAAGGTGCATTTTTTGTTTTTATTATATTTAAGACTTCCATCGACATAGCTCCGATAGCCTAATGGCTAGACCGTTGGGTTCCTAGCGCGTGGTACTGGGTTCGAGTCCCGGCCGGAAAGGAAATCTTAAATGCAAATATTTTTTTCTAATTTTCTAATTCTTTTTTTTTATATTTCCCTTTTGCGAAGTCAGTCAGTCAGTCTGACAGTCAATCAGTCAAGCACTCAGTCATTCAGTCTCAGTCAGTCAGTCCAGTCAGTCAGTCACTCAGTCAGTCAGTTAGTCCTTCAGCCAGTCAGTCAAGCAGTCAGTCATTTAGTCTCAGTCAGTCAGTCATTCAGTCAGTCAGTCAGTCAGGCAGTCAGTCAGTCAGTCAGTCGGTCAGTCCTGTGCAGTCAGTTAGTCACTAAAGCAGTCAGTCAGTCTCAGTCAGTCAGTCAGTCAGTCCAGTCCAGTCTCAGTCAGTCAGTCAGTCAGTCTCGGTCAGTCAGTCAGTCAGTCAGTCAGTCAGTCAGTCTCGGTCAGTCAGTCAGTCAGTCGGTCAGCCTTATCCAGTCAGTCAGTCAGTCAGTCAGTCAGTCAGCCTTATTCAGTCAGTCTGTCAGTCATCCTTATTCAGTCAGTCTGTCAGTCAATCAGTCGGTCAGTCCTGTCCAGTCAGTTAGTCAGTCAAGCAGTCAGTCAGTCAGTGTCAGTCAGTCATTTAGTCATTCAGTCAGTCAGTGTCAGTCAGTCATTTAGTCATTCAGTCAGTCAGTGAAATAGCCAGTCAGAGAGTCAAGGAGTCAGTCAGTCAGTCTCAGTCAGTCAGTTAGTCAGTCAGTCAGTCTTCAGTCAGTCCAGTCTCAGTCAGTCAGGCAGTTAGTCAGTCAGTCTCGGTCAGTCAGTGAGTCAGTCAGTCAGTATCAGTCAGTCAGTGAGTCAGTCTGTCAGTCAGGCAGTATCAGTCAGGCAGTAAGACTCCGCTCGACAGAACTCCGATAGCCTAATGGCTAGACCGCTGGTCTTCCAAGCGAGTGGCCTGGGTTCGAGTCCCAGCCGGAGCGAATATCTTCAATGTATATATTTCTTTTCTAATTTGAAAATTCTTTTTTTTTCAATTTCTTTCCTTTGCAATTATTGATTATTTATGTAGGGAAGAAAATTCTGAGTCAGTTTAATTTTTCGACACGAAGATTTCAAAGTGTTTAAATAAACAATTACCAAGGTGCATTTTTTGTTTTTATTATATTTAAAACTCCCACCGACAGAGCTCCCATAGACTAATGGCTAGAGTGTTAGGCTTCCAAGCGAGTGGCCCTGGGTTCGAGTCCCAGCCTGAACGAAAATCTTCAATGTATACTTTTAGTTTCTAATTTGAAATTTCTTCTTCTTTTTTTTTTAATTTTTCTCTTTTGCGAATATTGATTATTTATGTAGGGAGAAAAATTCTGAGTCAGTTTAATTATTCGACCTGTAAATTTCAAAGTGTTTGAATCAATAATTACCAAGGTGCATTTTTTTGTTTTTATTATATTTAAGACTTCCATCGACAGAGCTCCGATAGCCTAATGGCTAGACCGTTGGGTTCCTAGCGCGTGGTACTGGGTTCGAGTCTCGGCCGGAAAGGAAATCTTAAATGCAAATATTTTTTTCTAATTTTATAATTCTTTTTTTTTATTTTTCCCTTTTGCGAAGTCAGTCAGTCAGTCTGACAGTCAATCAGTCAAGCACTCAGTCATTCAGTCTCAGTCAGTCAGTCCAGTCAGTCAGTCACTCAGTCAGTCAGTTAGTCCTTCAGCCAGTCAGTCAAGCAGTCAGTCATTTAGTCTCAGTCAGTCAGTCATTCAGTCAGTCAGTCAGTCAGTCAGTCAGTCCAGTCTCAGTCAGTCAGGCAGTTAGTCAGTCAGTCTCGGTCAGTCAGTGAGTCAGTCAGTCAGTATCAGTCAGTCAGTGAGTCAGTCTGTCAGTCAGGCAGTATTAGTCAGTCAGTGAGTCAGTCTATCAGTCAGGCAGTATCAGTCAGGCAGTAAGACTCCGCTCGACAGAACTCCGATAGCCTAATGGCTAGACCGCTGGTCTTCCAAGCGAGTGGCCTGGGTTCGAGTCCCAGCCGGAGCGAATATCTTCAATGTATATATTTCTTTTCTAATTTGAAAATTCTTTTTTTTTCAATTTCTTTCCTTTGCAATTATTGATTATTTATGTAGGGAAGAAAATTCTGAGTCAGTTTTATTTTTCGACACGAAGATTTCAAAGTGTTTAAATAAACAATTACCAAGGTGCATTTTTTGTTTTTATTATATTTAAAACTCCCACCGACAGAGCTCCCATAGACTAATGGCTAGAGTGTTAGGCTTCCAAGCGAGTGGCCCTGGGTTCGAGTCCCAGCCTGAACGAAAATCTTCAATGTATACTTTTAGTTTCTAATTTGAAATTTCTTCTTCTTTTTTTTAATTTTTCTCTTTTGCGAATATTGATTATTTATGTAGGGAGAAAAATTCTGAGTCAGTTTAATTATTCGACCTGTAAATTTCAAAGTGTTTGAATCAATAATTACCAAGGTGCATTTTTTGTTTTTATTATATTTAAGACTTCCATCGACAGAGCTCCGATAGCCTAATGGCTAGACCGTTGGGTTCCAAGCGCGTGGTACTGGGTTCGAGTCCCGGCCGGAACGAAAATCTTCCATGTATATATTTCTCTTCTAATTTGAAGATTATTTTTTTTTCAATTTCTTTCTTTTGCAAATATGGATTATTTATGTACGGAAGAAAATTCTGAGTCAGTTTAATCATTCGACCTTTAGATTTCAAAGATTTTAGATCAATAATTACTAAGGTGCATTTTTTGTTTTTATTATAATTAAGACACCGATCAACAGAGATCCGATAGTATATTGGCGAGAGCGTTGGGCTTCCATGAGTGTCGCCCTGGGTTCAAATCCCAGCCGGAAAGAAAATCTTAAATGCAAATATTTTTTTCTAATTTTATAATTCTTTTTTTTTATTTTTCCCTTTTGCGAAGTCAGTCAGTCAGTCTGACAGTCAATCAGTCAAGCACTCAGTCATTCAGTCTCAGTCAGTCAGTCCAGTCAGTCAGTCACTCAGTCAGTCAGTTAGTCCTTCAGCCAGTCAGTCAAGCAGTCAGTCATTTAGTCTCAGTCAGTCAGTCATTCAGTCAGTCAGTCAGTCAGGCAGTCAGTCAGTCAGTCGGTCAGTCCTGTGCAGTCAGTTAGTCACTAAAGCAGTCAGTCAGTCTCAGTCAGTCAGTCAGTCAGTCAGTCCAGTCCAGTCTCAGTCAGTCAGTCAGTCAGTCTCGGTCAGTCAGTCAGACAGTCATTCAGTCAGTCAGTCAGTCAGGCAGTCAGTCAGTCGGTCAGCCTTATTCAGTCAGTCTGTCAGTCAGTCAGTCAGTCAGCCTTATTAAGTCAGTCTGTCAGTCATCCTTATTCAGTCAGTCTGTCAGTCAGTCAGTCGGTCAGTCCTGTCCAGTCAGTTAGTCAGTCAAGCAGTCAGTCAGGTAGTCAAGCAGTCAGTCAGTCAGTGTCAGTCAGTCATTTAGTCATTCAGTCAGTCAGTGAAATAGCCAGTCAGAGAGTCAAGCAGTCAGTCAGTCAGTCTCAGTCAGTCAGTTAGTCAGTCAGTCAGTCAGTCAGTCAGTCCAGTCTCAGTCAGTCAGGCAGTTAGTCAGTCAGTCTCGGTCAGTCAGTGAGTCAGTCAGTCAGTATCAGTCAGTCAGTGAGTCAGTCTGTCAGTCAGGCAGTATCAGTCGGGCAGTAAGACTCCGCTCGACAGAACTCCTATAGCCTAATGGCTAGACCGCTGGTCTTCCAAGCGAGTGGCCTGGGTTCGAGTCCCAGCCGGAGCGAATATCTTCAATGTATATATTTCTTTTCTAATTTGAAAATTCTTTTTTTTTTCAATTTCTTTCCTTTGCAATTATTGATTATTTATGTAGGGAAGAAAATTCTGAGTCAGTTTAATTTTTCGACACTAAGATTTCAAAGTGTTTAAATAAACAATTACCAAGGTGCATTTTTTGTTTTTATTATATTTAAAACTCCCACCGACAGAGCTCCCATAGACTAATGGCTAGAGTGTTAGGCTTCCAAGCGAGTGGCCCTGGGTTCGAGTTCCAGCCTGAGCGAAAATCTTCAATGTATACTTTTAGTTTCTAATTTGAAATTTCTTCTTCTTTTTTTTTAATTTTTCTCTTTTGCGAATATTGATTATTTATGTAGGGAGAAAAATTCTGAGTCAGTTTAATTATTCGACCTGTAAATTTCAAAGTGTTTGAATCAATAATTACCAAGGTGCATTTTTTGTTTTTATTATATTTAAGACTTCCATCGACAGAGCTCCGATAGCCTAATGGCTAGACCGTTGGGTTCCTAGCGCGTGGTACTGGGTTCGAGTCCCGGCCGGAAAGAAAATCTTAAATGCAAATATTTTTTTCTAATTTTATAATTCTTTTTTTTTATATTTCCCTTTTGCGAAGTCAGTCAGTCAGTCTGACAGTCAATCAGTCAAGCACTCAGTCATTCAGTCTCAGTCAGTCAGTCCAGTCAGTCAGTCACTCAGTCAGTCAGTTAGTCCTTCAGCCAGTCAGTCAAGCAGTCAGTCATTTAGTCTCAGTCAGTCAGTCATTCAGTCAGTCAGTCAGTCAGGCAGTCAGTCAGTCAGTCAGTCGGTCAGTCCTGTGCAGTCAGTTAGTCACTAAAGCAGTCAGTCAGTCTCAGTCAGTCAGTCAGTCCAGTCCAGTCTCAGTCAGTCAGTCAGTCAGTCTCGGTCAGTCAGTCAGTCAGTCATTCAGTCAGTCAGTCAGTCAGGCAGTCAGTCAGTCGGTCAGCCTTATCCAGTCAGTCTGTCAGTCAGTCAGTCAGTCAGCCTTATTCAGTCAGTCTGTCAGTCATCCTTATTCAGTCAGTCTGTCAGTCAGTCAGTCGGTCAGTCCTGTCCAGTCAGTTAGTCAGTCAAGCAGTCAGTCAGTCAGTGTCAGTCAGTCATTTAGTCATTCAGTCAGTCAGTGAAATAGCCAGTCAGAGAGTCAAGGAGTCAGTCAGTCAGTCTCAGTCAGTCAGTTAGTCAGTCAGTCAGTCAGTCAGTCAGTCCAGTCTCAGTCAGTCAGGCAGTTAGTCAGTCAGTCTCGGTCAGTCAGTGAGTCAGTCAGTCAGTATCAGTCAGTCAGTGAGTCAGTCTGTCAGTCAGGCAGTATCAGTCAGGCAGTAAGACTCCGCTCGACAGAACTCCGATAGCCTAATGGCTAGACCGCTGGTCTTCCAAGCGAGTGGCCTGGGTTCGAGTCCCAGCCGGAGCGAATATCTTCAATGTATATATTTCTTTTCTAATTTGAAAATTCTTTTTTTTTTCAATTTCTTTCCTTTGCAATTATTGATTATTTATGTAGGGAAGAAAATTCTGAGTCAGTTTAATTTTTCGACACGAAGATTTCAAAGTGTTTAAATAAACAATTACCAAGGTGCATTTTTTGTTTTTATTATATTTAAAACTCCCACCGACAGAGCTCCCATAGACTAATGGCTAGAGTGTTAGGCTTCCAAGCGAGTGGCCCTGGGTTCGAGTCCCAGCCTGAACGAAAATCTTCAATGTATACTTTTAGTTTCTAATTTGAAATTTCTTCTTCTTTTTTTTTTAATTTTTCTCTTCTGCGAATATTGATTATTTATGTAGGGAGAAAAATTCTGAGTCAGTTTAATTATTCGACCTGTAAATTTCAAAGTGTTTGAATCAATAATTACCAAGGTGCATTTTTTTGTTTTTATTATATTTAAGACTTCCATCGACAGAGCTCCGATAGCCTAATGGCTAGACCGTTGGGTTCCTAGCGCGTGGTACTGGGTTCGAGTCTCGGCCGGAAAGGAAATCTTAAATGCAAATATTTTTTTTCTAATTTTATAATTCTTTTTTTTTATTTTTCCCTTTTGCGAAGTCAGTCAGTCAGTCTGACAGTCAATCAGTCAAGCACTCAGTCATTCAGTCTCAGTCAGTCAGTCCAGTCAGTCAGTCACTCAGTCAGTCAGTTAGTCCTTCAGCCAGTCAGTCAAGCAGTCAGTCATTTAGTCTCAGTCAGTCAGTCATTCAGTCAGTCAGTCAGTCAGGCAGTCAGTCAGTCGGTCAGTCCTGTGCAGTCAGTTAGTCACTAAAGCAGTCAGTCAGTCTCAGTCAGTCAGTCAGTCAGTCAGTCCAGTCCAGTCTCAGTCAGTCAGTCAGTCAGTCTCGGTCAGTCAGTCAGTCAGTCAGTCAGGCAGTCAGTCAGTCGGTCAGCCTTATTCAGTCAGTCTGTCAGTCAGTCAGTCAGTCAGCCTTATTCAGTCAGTCTGTCAGTCATCCTTATTCAGTCAGTCTGTCAGTCAGTCAGTCGGTCAGTCCTGTCCAGTCAGTTAGTCAGTCTGTCAGTCAGTCAGTCGGTCAGTCCTGTCCAGTCAGTTAGTCAGTCAAGCAGTCAGTCAGGTAGTCAAACAGTCAGTCAGTCAGTGTCAGTCAGTCATTTAGTCATTCAGTCAGTCAGTGAAATAGCCAGTCAGAGAGTCAAGCAGTCAGTCAGTCAGTCTCAGTCAGTCAGTTAGTCAGTCAGTCAGTCAGTCAGTCAGTCAGTCCAGTCTCAGTCAGTCAGTCAGTCCAGTCTCAGTCAGTCTCGGTCAGTCAGTGAGTCAGTCAGTCAGTATCAGTCAGTCAGTGAGTCAGTCTGTCAGTCAGGCAGTATCAGTCAGGCAGTAAGACTCCGCTCGACAGAACTCCGATAGCCTAATGGCTAGACCGCTGGTCTTCCAAGCGAGTGGCCTGGGTTCGAGTCCCAGCCGGAGCGAATATCTTCAATGTATATATTTCTTTTCTAATTTGAAAATTCTTTTTTTTTCAATTTCTTTCCTTTGCAATTATTGATTATTTATGTAGGGAAGAAAATTCTGAGTCAGTTTTATTTTTCGACACGAAGATTTCAAAGTGTTTAAATAAACAATTACCAAGGTGCATTTTTTGTTTTTATTATATTTAAAACTCCCACCGACAGAGCTCCCATAGACTAATGGCTAGAGTGTTAGGCTTCCAAGCGAGTGGCCCTGGGTTCGAGTCCCAGCCTGAACGAAAATCTTCAATGTATACTTTTAGTTTCTAATTTGAAATTTCTTCTTCTTTTTTTTTTAATTTTTTCTTTTGCGAATATTGATTATTTATGTAGGGAGAAAAATTCTGAGTCAGTTTTATTATTCGACCTGTAAATTTCAAAGAGTTTGAATCAATAATTACCAAGGTGCATTTTTTGTTTTTATTATATTTAAGACTTCCGTCGACAGAGCTCCGATAGCCTAATGGATAGACCGTTGGGTTCCAAGCGCGTGGTACTGGGTTCGAGTCCCGGCCGGAACGAAAATCTTCCATGTATATATTTCTCTTCTAATTTGAAGATTCTTTTTTTTTCAATTTCTTTCTTTTGCAAATATGGATTATTTATGTACGGAAGAAAATTCTGAGTCAGTTTAATCATTCGACCTTTAGATTTCAAAGATTTTAGATCAATAATTACTAAGATGCATTTTTTGTTTTTATTATAATTAAGACACCGATCAACAGAGATCCGATAGTATATTGGCGAGAGCGTTGGGCTTCCATGAGTGTCGCCCTTGGTTCAAATCCCAGCCGGAAAGGAAATCTTAAATGCAAATATTTTTTTCTAATTTTATAATTCTTTTTTTTTTATTTTTCCCTTTTGCCAAGTCAGTCAGTCAGTCTGACAGTCAATCAGTCAAGCACTCAGTCATTCAGTCTCAGTCAGTCAGTCCAGTCAGTCAGTCACTCAGTCAGTCAGTTAGTCCTTCAGCCAGTCAGTCAAGCAGTCAGTCATTTAGTCTCAGTCAGTCAGTCATTCAGTCAGTCAGTCAGTCAGGCAGTCAGTCAGTCAGTCAGGCAGTCAGTCAGTCAGTCAGTCAGTCGGTCAGTCCTGTGCAGTCAGTTAGTCACTAAAGCAGTCAGTCAGTCTCAGTCAGTCAGTCAGTCAGTCAGTCCAGTCCAGTCTCAGTCAGTCAGTCAGTCAGTCTCGGTCAGTCAGTCAGTCAGTCATTCAGTTAGTCAGTCAGTCAGGCAGTCAGTCAGTCGGTCAGCCTTATTCAGTCAGTCTGTCAGTCCGTCAGTCAGTCAGCCTTATTCAGTCAGTCTGTCAGTCATCCTTATTCAGTCAGTCTGTCAGTCAGTCAGTCGGTCAGTCCTGTCCAGTCAGTTAGTCAGTCAAGCAGTCAGTCAGGTAGTCAAGCAGTCAGTCAGTCAGTGTCAGTCAGTCATTTAGTCATTCAGTCAGTCAGTGAAATAGCCAGTCAGAGAGTCAATTAGTCAGTCAGTCAGTCTCAGTCAGTCAGTTAGTCAGTCAGTCAGTCAGTCAGTCAGTCAAACCAGTCTCAGTCAGTCAGGCAGTTAGTCAGTCAGTCTCGGTCAGTCAGTGAGTCAGTCAGTCAGTATCAGTCAGTCAGTGAGTCAGTCTGTCAGTCAGGCAGTATCAGTCAGGCAGTAAGACTCCGCTCGACAGAACTCCGATAGCCTAATGGCTAGACCGCTGGTCTTCCAAGCGAGTGGCCTGGGTTCGAGTCCCAGCCGGAGCGAATATCTTCAATGTATATATTTCTTTTCTAATTTGAAAATTCTTTTTTATTTCAATTTCTTTCCTTTGCAATTATTGATTATTTATGTAGGGAAGAAAATTCTGAGTCAGTTTAATTTTTCGACACAAAGATTTCAAAGTGTTTAAATAAACAATTACCAAGGTGCATTTTTTGTTTTTATTATATTTAAAACTCCCCCCGACAGAGCTCCCATAGACTAATGGCTAGAGTGTTAGGCTTCCAAGCGAGTGGCCCTGGGTTCGAGTCCCAGCCTGAACGAAAATCTTCAATGTATACTTTTAGTTTCTAATTTGAAATTTCTTCTTTTTTTTAAATTTTTCTCTTTTGCGAATATTGATTATTTATGTAGGGAGAAAAATTCTGAGTCAGTTTAATTATTCGACCTGTAAATTTAAAAGTGTTTGAATCAATAATTACCAAAGTGCATTTTTTGTTTTTATTATATTTAAGACTTCCATCGCCAGAGCTCCGATAGCCTAATGGCTAGACCGTTGGGTTCCTAGCGCGTGGTACTGGGTTCGAGTCCCGACCGGAAAGGAAATCTTAAATGCAAATATTTTTTTCTAATTTTATAATTCTTTTTTTTTTATTTTTCCCTTTTGCGAAGTCAGTCAGTCAGTCTGACAGTCAATCAGTCAAGCACTCAGTCATTCAGTCATTCAGTCAGTCAGTCAGGCAGTCAGTCAGTCAGTCAGTTAGTCCTTCAGCCAGTCAGTCAAGCAGTCAGTCATTTAGTCTCAGTCAGTCAGTCATTCAGTCAGTCAGTCAGGCAGTCAGTCAGTCAGTCAGTCGGTCAGTCCTGTGCAGTCAGTTAGTCACTAAAGCAGTCAGTCAGTCTCAGTCAGTCAGTCAGTCAGTCAGTCCAGTCCAGTCTCAGTCAGTCAGTCAGTCAGTCTCGGTCAGTCAGTCAGTCATTCAGTCAGTCAGTCAGTCAGGCAGTCAGTCAGTCGGTCAGCCTTATTCAGTCAGTCTGTCAGTCAGTCAGTCAGTCAGCCTTATTCAGTCAGTCTGTCAGTCATCCTTATTCAGTCAGTCTGTCAGTCAGTCAGTCGGTCAGTCCTGTCCAGTCAGTTAGTCAGTCAAGCAGTCAGTCAGGTAGTCAAGCAGTCAGTCAGTCAGTGTCAGTCAGTCATTTAGTCATTCAGTCAGTCAGTGAAATAGCCAGTCAGAGAGTCAAGCAGTCAGTCAGTCAGTCTCAGTCAGTCAGTGAGTCAGTCAGTCAGTATCAGTCAGTCAGTGAGTCAGTCTGTCAGTCAGGCAGTATCAGTCAGGCAGTAAGACTCCGCTCGACAGAACTCCGATAGCCTAATGGCTAGACCGCTGGTCTTCCAAGCGAGTGGCCTGGGTTCGAGTCCCAGCCGGAGCGAATATCTTCAATGTATATATTTCTTTTCTAATTTGAAAATTCTTTTTTTTTTCAATTTCTTTCCTTTGCAATTATTGATTATTTATGTAGGGAAGAAAATTCTGAGTCAGTTTAATTTTTCGACACAAAGATTTCAAAGTGTTTAAATAAACAATTACCAAGGTGCATTTTTTGTTTTTATTATATTTAAAACTCCCACCGACAGAGCTCCCATAATCTAATGGCTAGAGTGTTAGACTTCCAAGCGAGTGGCCCTGGGTTCGAGTCCCAGCCTGAACGAAAATCTTCAATGTATACTTTTAGTTTCTAATTTGAAATTTCTTCTTCTTTTTTTTTTAATTTTTCTCTTTTGCGAATATTGATTATTTATGTAGGGAGAAAAATTCTGAGTCAGTTTAATTATTCGACCTGTAAATTTCAAAGTGTTTGAATCAATAATTACCAAGGTGCATTTTTTGTTTTTATTATATTTAAGACTTCCATCGACAGAGCTCCGATAGCCTAATGGCTAGACCGTTGGGTTCCAAGCGCGTGGTACTGGGTTCGAGTCCCGGCCGGAACGTAAATCTTCCATGTATATATCTCTCTTCTAATTTGAAGATTCTTTTTTTTTTCAATTTCTTTCTTTTGCAAATATGGATTATTTATGTACGGAAGAAAATTCTGAGTCAGTTTAATCATTCGACCTTTAGATTTCAAAGATTTTAGATCAATAATTACTAAGGTGCATTTTTTGTTTTTATTATAATTAAGACACCGATCAACAGAGATCCGATAGTATATTGGCGAGAGCGTTGGGCTTCCATGAGTGTCGCCCTGGGTTCAAATCCCAGCCGGAAAGGAAATCTTAAATGCAAATATTTTTTTCTAATTTTATAATTCTTTTTTTTTATTTTTCCCTTTTGCGAAGTCAGTCAGTCAGTCTGACAGTCAATCAGTCAAGCACTCAGTCATTCAGTCTCAGAAAGTCAGTCCAGTCAGTCAGTCACTCAGTCAGTCAGTTAGTCCTTCAGCCAGTCAGTCAAGCAGTCAGTCATTTAGTCTCAGTCAGTCAGTCATTCAGTCAGTCAGTCAGTCAGTCAGGCAGTCAGTCAGTCAGTCAGTCGGTCAGTCCTGTGCAGTCAGTTAGTCACTAAAGCAGTCAGTCAGTCTCAGTCAGTCAGTCAGTCAGTCCAGTCCAGTCTCAGTCAGTCAGTCAGTCAGTCTCGGTCAGTCAGTCAGTCAGTCATTCAGTCAGTCAGCCTTATTCAGTCAGTCTGTCAGTCGGTCAGCCTTATTCAGTCAGTCTGTCAGTCAGTCAGTCAGTCAGCCTTATTCAGTCGGTCTGTCAGTCATCCTTATTCAGTCAGTCTGTCAGTCAGTCAGTCGGTCAGTCCTGTCCAGTCAGTTAGTCAGTCAAGCAGTCAGTCAGGTAGTCAAGCAGTCAGTCAGTCAGTGTCAGTCAGTCATTTAGTCATTCAGTCAGTCAGTGAAATAGCCAGTCAGAGATTCAAGCAGTCAGTCAGTCAGTCTCAGTCAGTCAGTTAGTCAGTCAGTCAGTCAGTCAGTCAGTCAGTCCAGTCTCAGTCAGTCAGGCAGTTAGTCAATCAGTCTCGGTCAGTCAGTGAGTCAGTCAGTCAGTATCAGTCAGTCAGTAAGTCAGTCTGTCAGTCAGGCAGTATCAGTCAAGCAGTAAGACTCCGCTCGACAGAACTCCGATAGCCTAATGGCTAGACCGCTGGTCTTCCAAGCGAGTGGCCTGGGTTCGAGTCCCAGCCGGAGCGAATATCTTCAATGTATGTATTTCTTTTCTAATTTGAAAATTCTTTTTTTTTTCAATTTCTTTCCTTTGCAATTATTGATTATTTATGTAGGGAAGAAATTTCTGAGTCAGTTTAATTTTTCGACACGAAGATTTCAAAGTGTTTAAATAAACAATTACCAAGGTGCATTTTTTGTTTTTATTATATTTAAAACTCCCACCGACAGAGCTCCCATAGACTAATGGCTAGAGTGTTAGGCTTCCAAGCGAGTGGCCCTGGGTTCGAGTCCCAGCCTGAACGAAAATCTTCAATGTATACTTTTAGTTTCTAATTTGAAATTTCTTCTTCTTTTTTTTTTAATTTTTCTCTTTTGCGAATATTGATTATTTATGTAGGGAGAAAAATTCTGAGTCAGTTTAATTATTCGACCTGTAAATTTCAAAGTGTTTGAATCAATAATTACCAAGGTGCATTTTTTGTTTTTATTATATTTAAGACTTCCATCGACAGAGCTCCGATAGCCTAATGGCTAGACCGTTGGGATCCAAGCGCGTGGTACTGGGTTCGAGTCCCGGCCGGAACGAAAATCTTCCCTGTATATATTTCTCTTCTAATTTGAAGATTCTTTTTTTTTTCAATTTCTTTCTTTTGCAAATATGGATTATTTATGTACGGAAGAAAATTCTGAGTCAGTTTAATCATTCGACCTTTAGATTTCAAAGATTTTAGATCAATAATTACTGAGGTGCATTTTTTGTTTTTATTATAATTAAGACACCGATCAACAGAGATCCGATAGTATATTGGCGAGAGCGTTGGGCTTCCATGAGCGTCGCCCTGGGTTCAAATCCCAGCCGGAAAGGAAATCTTAAATGCAAATATTTTTTTCTAATTTTATAATTCTTTTTTTTTTATTTTTCCCTTTTGCGAAGTCAGTCAGTCAGTCTGACAGTCAATCAGTCAAGCACTCAGTCATTCAGTCTCAGTCAGTCAGTCCAGTCAGTCAGTCACTCAGTCAGTCAGTTAGTCCTTCAGCCAGTCAGTCAAGCAGTCAGTCATTTAGTGTCAGTCAGTCAGTCATTCAGTCAGTCAGTCAGTCAGGCAGTCAGTCAGTCAGTCAGTCGGTCAGTCCTGTGCAGTCAGTTAGTCACTAAAGCAGTCAGTCAGTCTCAGTCAGTCAGACAGTCAGTCAGTCCAGTCCAGTCTCAGTCAGTCAGTCAGTCAGTCAGGCAGTCAGTCAGTCGGTCAGCCTTATTCAGTCAGTCTGTCAGTCAGTCAGTCAGTCAGCCTTATTCAGTCAGTCTGTCAGTCATCCTTATTCAGTCAGTCTGTCAGTCAGTCAGTCGGTCAGTCCTGTCCAGTCAGTTATGCAGTCAAGCAGTCAGTCAGGTAGTCAAGCAGTCAGTCAGTCAGTGTCAGTCAGTCATTTAGTCATTCAGTCAGTCAGTGAAATAGCCAGTCAGAGAGTCAAGCAGTCAGTCAGTCAGTCTCGACAGAACTCCGATAGCCTAATGGCTAGACCGCTGGTCTTCCAAGCGAGTGGCCTGGGTTCGAGTCCCAGCCGGAGCGAATATCTTCAATGTATATATTTCTTTTCTAATTTGAAAATTCTTTTTTTTTTTCAATTTCTTTCCTTAGCAATTATTGATTATTTATGTAGGGAAGAAAATTCTGAGTCAGTTTAATTTTTCGACACGAAGATTTCAAAGTGTTTAAATAAACAATTACCAAGGTGCATTTTTTGTTTTTATTATATTTAAAACTCCCACCGACAGAGCTCCCATAGACTAATGGCTAGAGTGTTAGGCTTCCAAGCGAGTGGCCCTGGGTTCGAGTCCCAGCCTGAACGAAAATCTTTAATGTGTACTTTTAGTTTCTAATTTGAAATTTCTTCTTCTTTTTTTTTTAATTTTTCTCTTTTGCGAATATTGATTATTTATGTAGGGAGAAAAATTCTGAGTCAGTTTAATTATTCGACCTGTAAATTTCAATGTGTTTGAATCAATAATTACCAAGGTGCATTTTTTGTTTTTATTATATTTAAGACTTCCATCGACAGAGCTCCGATAGCCTAATGGCTAGACCGTTGGGTTCCAAGCGCGTGGTACTGGGTTCGAGTCCCGGCCGGAACGAAAATCTTCCATGTATAAATTTCTCTTCTAATTTGAAGATTTTTTTTTTTTCAATTTCTTTCTTTTGCAAATATGGATTATTTATGTACGGAAGAAAATTCTGAGTCAGTTTAATCATTCGACCTTTAGATTTCAAAAATTTTAGATCAATAATTACTAAGGTGCATTTTTTGTTTTTATTATAATTAAGACACCGATCAACAGAGATCCGATAGTATATTGGCGAGAGCGTTGGGCTTCCATGAGTGTCGCCCTGGGTTCAAATCCCAGCCGGAAAGGAAATCTTAAATGCAAATATTTTTTTCTAATTTTATAATTCTTTTTTTTTATTTTTCCCTTTTGCGAAGTCAGTCAGTCAGTCTGACAGTCAATCAGTCAAGCACTCAGTCATTCAGTCTCAGTCAGTCAGTCCAGTCAGTCAGTCACTCAGTCAGTCAGTTAGTCCTTCAGCCAGTCAGTCAAGCAGTCAGTCATTTAGTCTCAGTCAGTCAGTCATTCTGTCAGTCAGTCAGTCAGGCAGTCAGTCAGTCAGTCAGTCGGTCAGTCCTGTGCAGTCAGTTAGTCACTAAAGCAGTCAGTCAGTCTCAGTCAGTCAGTCAGTCAGTCAGTCCAGTCCAGTCTCAGTCAGTCAGTCAGTCAGTCTCGGTCAGTCAGTCAGTCAGTCATTCAGTCAGTCAGTCAGTCAGGCAGTCAGTCAGTCGGTCAGCCTTATTCAGTCAGTCTGTCAGTCAGTCAGTCAGTCAGCCTTATTCAGTCAGTCTGTCAGTCATCCTTATTCAGTCAGTCTGTCAGTCAGTCGGTCAGTCCTGTCCAGTCAGTTAGTCAGTCAAGCAGTCAGTCAGGTAGTCAAGCAGTCAGTCAGTCAGTGTCAGTCAGTCATTTAGTCATTCAGTCAGTCAGTGAAATAGCCAGTCAGAGAGTCAAGCAGTCAGTCAGTCAGTCTCAGTCAGTCAGTTAGTCAGTCAGTCAGTCAGTCAGTCCAGTCTCAGTCAGTCAGGCAGTTAGTCAGTCAGTCTCGGTCAGTCAGTGAGTCAGTCAGTCAGTATCAGTCAGTCAGTGAGTCAGTCTGTCAGTCAGGCAGTATCAGTCAGGCAGTAAGACTCCGCTCGACAGAACTCCGATAGCCTAATGGCTAGACCGCTGGTCTTCCAAGCGAGTGGCCTGGGTTCGAGTCCCAGCCGGAGCGAATATCTTCAATGTATATATTTCTTTTCTAATGTGAAAATTCTTTTTTTTTTTTCAATTTCTTTCCTTAGCAATTATTGATTATTTATGTAGGGAAGAAAATTCTGAGTCAGTTTAATTTTTCGACACAAATATTTCAAAGTGTTTAAATAAACAATTACCAAGGTGCATTTTTTGTTTTTATTATATTTAAAACTCCCACCGACAGAGCTCCCATAGACTAATGGCTAGAGTGTTAGGCTTCCAAGCGAGTGGCCCTGGGTTCGAGTCCCAGCCTGAACGAAAATCTTCAATGTATACTTTTAGTTTCTAATTTGAAATTTCTTCTTCTTTTTTTTTTAATTTTTCTCTTTTGCGAATATTGATTATTTATGTAGGGAGAAAAATTCTGAGTCAGTTTAATTATTCGACCTGTAAATTTCAAAGTGTTTGAATCAATAATTACCAAGGTGCATTTTTTGTTTTTATTATATTTAAGACTTCCATCGACAGAGCTCCGATAGCCTAATGGCTAGACCGTTGGGTTCCAAGCGCGTGGTACTGGGTTCGAGTCCCGGCCGGAACGAAAATCTTCCATGTATAAATTTCTCTTCTAATTTGAAGATTTTTTTTTTCAATTTCTTTCTTTTGCAAATATGGATTATTTATGTACGGAAGAAAATTCTGAGTCAGTTTAATCATTCGACCTTTAGATTTCAAAAATTTTAGATCAATAATTACTAAGGTGCATTTTTTGTTTTTATTATAATTAAGACACCGATCAACAGAGATCCGATAGTATATTGGCGAGAGCGTTGGGCTTCCATGAGTGTCGCCCTGGGTTCAAATCCCAGCCGGAAAGGAAATCTTAAATGCAAATATTTTTTTCTAATTTTATAATTCTTTTTTTTTATTTTTCCCTTTTGCGAAGTCAGTCAGTCAGTCTGACAGTCAATCAGTCAAGCACTCAGTCATTCAGTCTCAGTCAGTCAGTCCAGTCAGTCAGTCACTCAGTCAGTCAGTTAGTCCTTCAGCCAGTCAGTCAAGCAGTCAGTCATTTAGTCTCAGTCAGTCAGTCATTCTGTCAGTCAGTCAGTCAGGCAGTCAGTCAGTCAGTCAGTCGGTCAGTCCTGTGCAGTCAGTTAGTCACTAAAGCAGTCAGTCAGTCTCAGTCAGTCAGTCAGTCAGTCAGTCCAGTCCAGTCTCAGTCAGTCAGTCAGTCAGTCTCGGTCAGTCAGTCAGTCAGTCATTCAGTCAGTCAGTCAGTCAGGCAGTCAGTCAGTCGGTCAGCCTTATTCAGTCAGTCTGTCAGTCAGTCAGTCAGTCAGCCTTATTCAGTCAGTCTGTCAGTCATCCTTATTCAGTCAGTCTGTCAGTCAGTCGGTCAGTCCTGTCCAGTCAGTTAGTCAGTCAAGCAGTCAGTCAGGTAGTCAAGCAGTCAGTCAGTCAGTGTCAGTCAGTCATTTAGTCATTCAGTCAGTCAGTGAAATAGCCAGTCAGAGAGTCAAGCAGTCAGTCAGTCAGTCTCAGTCAGTCAGTTAGTCAGTCAGTCAGTCAGTCAGTCCAGTCTCAGTCAGTCAGGCAGTTAGTCAGTCAGTCTCGGTCAGTCAGTGAGTCAGTCAGTCAGTATCAGTCAGTCAGTGAGTCAGTCTGTCAGTCAGGCAGTATCAGTCAGGCAGTAAGACTCCGCTCGACAGAACTCCGATAGCCTAATGGCTAGACCGCTGGTCTTCCAAGCGAGTGGCCTGGGTTCGAGTCCCAGCCGGAGCGAATATCTTCAATGTATATATTTCTTTTCTAATGTGAAAATTCTTTTTTTTTTTTCAATTTCTTTCCTTAGCAATTATTGATTATTTATGTAGGGAAGAAAATTCTGAGTCAGTTTAATTTTTCGACACAAATATTTCAAAGTGTTTAAATAAACAATTACCAAGGTGCATTTTTTGTTTTTATTATATTTAAAACTCCCACCGACAGAGCTCCCATAGACTAATGGCTAGAGTGTTAGGCTTCCGAGCGAGTGGCCCTGGGTTCGAGTCCCAGCCTGAACGAAAATCTTCAATGTATACTTTTAGTTTCTAATTTGAAATTTCTTCTTCTTTTTTTTTTAATTTTTCTCTTTTGCGAATATTGATTATTTATGTAGGGAGAAAAATTCTGAGTCAGTTTAATTATTCGACCTGTAAATTTCAAAGTGTTTGAATCAATAATTACCAAGGTGCATTTTTTGTTTTTATTATATTTAAGACTTCCATCGACAGAGCTCCGATAGCCTAATGGCTAGACCGTTGGGTTCCAAGCGCG
Source organism: Uloborus diversus (assembly GCF_026930045.1). Classification (NCBI taxonomy): domain Eukaryota; kingdom Metazoa; phylum Arthropoda; class Arachnida; order Araneae; family Uloboridae; genus Uloborus; species Uloborus diversus. Next base: position 570,351 of record NW_026558395.1, read on the forward strand.
TGGTACTGGGTTCGAGTCCCGGCCGGAACGAAAATCTTCCATGTATAAATTTCTCTTCTAATTTGAAGATTTTTTTTTTCAATTTCTTTCTTTTGCAAATATGGATTATTTATGTACGGAAGAAAATTCTGAGTCAGTTTAATCATTCGACCTTTAGATTTCAAAAATTTTAGATCAATAATTACTAAGGTGCATTTTTTGTTTTTATTATAATTAAGACACCGATCAACAGAGATCCGATAGTATATTGGCGAGAGCGTTGGGCTTCCATGAGTGTCGCCCTGGGTTCAAATCCCAGCCGGAAAGGAAATCTTAAATGCAAATATTTTTTTCTAATTTTATAATTCTTTTTTTTTATTTTTCCCTTTTGCGAAGTCAGTCAGTCAGTCTGACAGTCAATCAGTCAAGCACTCAGTCATTCAGTCTCAGTCAGTCAGTCCAGTCAGTCAGTCACTCAGTCAGTCAGTTAGTCCTTCAGCCAGTCAGTCAAGCAGTCAGTCATTTAGTCTCAGTCAGTCAGTCATTCAGTCAGTCAGTCAGTCAGGCAGTCAGTCAGTCAGTCAGTCGGTCAGTCCTGTGCAGTCAGTTAGTCACTAAAGCAGTCAGTCAGTCTCAGTCAGTCATTCAGTCAGTCAGTCCAGTCCAGTCTCAGTCAGTCAGTCAGTCAGTCTCGGTCAGTCAGTCAGTCAGTCATTCAGTCAGTCAGTCAGTCAGGCAGTCAGTCAGTCGGTCAGCCTTATTCAGTCAGTCTGTCAGTCAGTCAGTCAGTCAGCCTTATTCAGTCAGTCTGTCAGTCATCCTTATTCAGTCAGTCTGTCAGTCAGTCGGTCAGTCCTGTCCAGTCAGTTAGTCAGTCAAGCAGTCAGTCAGGTAGTCAAGCAGTCAGTCAGTCAGTGTCAGTCAGTCATTTAGTCATTCAGTCAGTCAGTGAAATAGCCAGTCAGAGAGTCAAGCAGTCAGTCAGTCAGTCTCAGTCAGTCAGTTAGTCAGTCAGTCAGTCAGTCAGTCCAGTCTCAGTCAGTCAGGCAGTTAGTCAGTCAGTCTCGGTCAGTCAGTGAGTCAGTCAGTCAGTATCAGTCAGTCAGTGAGTCAGTCTGTCAGTCAGGCAGTATCAGTCAGGCAGTAAGACTCCGCTCGACAGAACTCCGATAGCCTAATGGCTAGACCGCTGGTCTTCCAAGCGAGTGGCCTGGGTTCGAGTCCCAGCCGGAGCGAATATCTTCAATGTATATATTTCTTTTCTGATTTGAAAATTCTTTTTTTTTCAATTTCTTTCCTTTGCAATTATTGATTATTTATGTAGGGAAGAAAATTCTGAGTCAGTTTAATTTTTCGACACGAAGATTTCAAAGTGTTTAAATAAACAATTACCAAGGTGCATTTTTTGTTTTTATTATATTTAAAACTCCCACCGACAGAGCACCCATAGACTAATGGCTAGAGTGTTAGGCTTCCATGCGAGTGGCCCTGGGTTCGAGTCCCAGCCTGAACGAAAATCTTCAATGTATACTTTTAGTTTCTAATTTGAAATTTCTTCTTCTTTTTTTTTTAATTTTTCTCTTTTGCGAATATTGATTATTTATGTAGGGAGAAAAATTCTGAGTCAGTTTAATTATTCGACCTGTAAATTTCAAAGTGTTTGAATCAATAATTACCAAGGTGCATTTTTTGTTTTTATTATATTTAAGACTTCCATCGACAGAGCTCCGGTAGCCTAATGGCTAGACCGTTGGGTTCCAAGCGCGTGGTTCTGGGTTCGAGTCCCGGCCGGTACGAAAATCTTCCATGTATATATTTCTCTTCTAATTTGAAGATTCTTTTTTTTTTCAATTTCTTTCTTTTGCAAATATGGATTATTTATGTACGGAAGAAAATTCTGAGTCAGTTTAATCATTCCACCTTTAGATTTCAAAGATTTTAGATCAATAATTACTAAGGTGCATTTTTTGTTTTTATTATAATTAAGACACCGATCAACAGAGATCCGATAGTATATTGGCGAGAGCGTTGGGCTTCCATGAGTGTCGCCCTGGGTTCAAATCCCAGCCGGAAAGGAAATCTTAAATGCAAATATTTTTTTCTAATTTTATAATTCTTTTTTTTCATTTTTCCCTTTTGCGAAGTCAGTCAGTCAGTCTGACAGTCAATCAGTCAAGCACTCAGTCATTCAGTCTCAGTCAGTCAGTCCAGTCAGTCAGTCACTCAGTCAGTCAGTTAGTCCTTCAGCCAGTCAGTCAAGCAGTCAGTCATTTAGTCTCAGTCAGTCAGTCATTCAGTCAGTCAGTCAGTCAGTCAGTCAGTCAGTCAGTCAGTCGGTCAGTCCTGTGCAGTCAGTTAGTCACTTAAGCAGTCAGTCAGTCTCAGTCAGTCAGTCAGTCAGTCAGTCCAGTCCAGTCTCAGTCAGTCAGTCAGTCAGTCTCGGTCAGTCAGTCAGTCAGTCATTCAGTCAGTCAGTCAGTCAGGCAGTCAGTCAGTCGGTCAGCCTTATTCAGTCAGTCTGTCAGTCAGTCAGTCAGTCAGCCTTATTCAGTCAGTCTGTCAGTCATCCTTATTCAGTCAGTCTGTCAGTCAGTCAGTCGGTCAGTCCTGTCCAGTCAGTTAGTCAGTCAAGCAGTCAGTCAGGTAGTCAAGCAGTCAGTCAGTCAGTGTCAGTCAGTCATTTAGTCATTCAGTCAGTCAGTGAAATAGCCAGTCAGAGAGTCAAGCAGTCAGTCAGTCAGTCTCAGTCAGTCAGTTAGTCAGTCAGTCAGTCAGTCAGTCAGTCAGTCAGTCCAGTCTCAGTCAGTCAGGCAGTTAGTCAGTCAGTCTCGGTCAGTCAGTGAGTCAGTCAGTCAGTATCAGTCAGTCAGTGAGTCAGTCTGTCAGTCAGGCAGTATCAGTCAGGCAGTAAGACTCCGCTCGACAGAACTCCGATAGCCTAATGGCTAGACCGCTGGTCTTCCAAGCGAGTGGCCTGGGTTCGAGTCCCAGCCGGAGCGAATATCTTCAATGTATATATTTATTTTCTAATTTGAAAATTCTTTTTTTTTTCAATTTCTTCCCTTTGCATTTATTGATTATTTATGTAGGGAAGAAAATTCTGAGTCAGTTTAATTTTTCGACACGAAGATTTCAAAGTGTTTAAATAAACAATTACCAAGGTGCATTTTTTTTTTATTATATTTAAAACTCCCACCGACAGAGCTCCCATAGACTAATGGCTAGAGTGTTAGGCTTCCAAGCGAGTGGCCCTGGGTTCGAGTCCCAGCCTGAACGAAAATCTTCAATGTATACTTTTAGTTTCTAATTTGAAATTTCTTCTTCTTTTTTTTTTAATTTTTCTCTTTTGCGAATATTGATTATTTATGTAGGGAGTAAAATTCTGAGTCAGTTTAATTATTCGACCTGTAAATTTCAAAGTGTTTGAATCAATAATTACCAAGGTGCATTTTTTGTTTTTATTATATTTAAGACTTCCATCGACAGAGCTCCGGTAGCCTAATGGCTAGACCGTTGGGTTCCAAGCGCGTGGTACTGGGTTCGAGTCCCGGCCGAAACGAAAATCTTCCATGTATATATTTCTCTTCTAATTTGAAGATTCTTTTTTTTTTTTCAATTTCTTTCTTTTGCAAATATGGATTATTTATGTACGGAAGAAAATTCTGAGTCAGTTTAATCATTCGACCTTTAGATTTCAAAGATTTTAGATCAATAATTACTAAGGTGCATTTTTTGTTTTTATTATAATTAAGACACCGATCAACAGAGATCCGAAAGTATATTGGCGAGAGCGTTGGGCTTCCATGAGTGTCGTCCTGGGTTCAAATCCCAGCCGGAAAGGAAATCTTAAATGCAAATATTTTTTTCTAATTTTATAATTCTTTTTTTTTATTTTTCCCTTTTGCGAAGTCAGTCAGTCAGTCTGACAGTCAATCAGTCAAGCACTCAGTCATTCAGTCTCAGTCAGTCAGTCCAGTCAGTCAGTCACTCAGTCAGTCAGTTAGTCCTTCAGCCAGTCAGTCAAGCAGTCAGTCATTTAGTCTCAGTCAGTCAGTCATTCAGTCAGTCAGTCAGTCAGGCAGTCAGTCAGTCAGTCAGTCGGTCAGTCCTGTGCAGTCAGTTAGTCACTAAAGCAGTCAGTCAGTCTCAGTCAGTCAGTCAGTCAGTCAGTCCAGTCCAGTCTCAGTCAGTCAGTCAGTCAGTCTCGGTCAGTCAGTCGGTCAGCCTTATTCAGTCAGTCTGTCAGTCAGTCAGTCAGTCAGCCTTATTCAGTCAGTCTGTCACTCATCCTTATTCAGTCAGTCTGTCAGTCAGTCAGTCGGTCAGTCCTGTCCAGTCAGTTAGTCAGTCAAGCAGTCAGTCAGTCAGTGTCAGTCAGTCATTTAGTCATTCAGTCAGTCAGTGAAATAGCCAGTCAGAGAGTCAAGCAGTCAGTCAGTCAGTCTCAGTCAGTCAGTTAGTCAGTCAGTCAGTCAGTCAGTCAGTCAGTCCAGTCTCAGTCAGTCAGGCAGTTAGTCAGTCAGTCTCGGTCAATCAGTGAGTCAGTCAGTCAGTATCAGTCAGTCAGTGAGTCAGTCTGTCAGTCAGGCAGTATCAGTCAGGCAGTAAGACTCCGCTCGACAGAACTCCGATAGCCCAATGGCTAGACCGCTGGTCTTCCAAGCGAGTGGCCTGGGTTCGGGTCCCAGCCGGATCGAATATCTTTAATGTATATATTTCTTTTATAATTTGAAAATTCTTTTTTTTTTCAATTTCTTTCCTTTGCAATTATTGATTATTTATGTAGGGAAGAAAATTCTGAGTCAGTTTAATTTTTCGACACAAAGGTTTCAAAGTGTTTAAATAAACAATTACCAAGGTGCATTTTTTGTTTTTATTATATTTAAAACTCCCACCGACAGAGCTCCCATAGACTAATGGCTAGAGTGTTAGGCTTCCAAGCGAGTGGCCCTGGCTTCGAGTCCCAGCCTGAACGAAAATCTTCAATGTATACTTTTAGTTTGAAATTTCTTCTTCTTTTTTTTTAATTTTTCTCTTTTGCGAATATTGATTATTTATGTAGGGAGAAAAATTCTGAGTCAGTTTAATTATTCGACCTGTAAATTTCAAAGTGTTTGAATCAATAATTACCAAGGTGCATTTTTTGTTTTTATTATATTTAAGACTTCCATCGACAGAGCTCCGATAGCCTAATGGCTAGAAAGTTGGGTTCCAAGCGCGTGGTACTGGGTTCGAGTCCCGGCCGAAACGAAAATCTTCCATGTATATATTTCTCTTCTAATTTGAAGATTCTTTTTTTTTTTCAATTTCTTTCTTTTGCAAATATGGATTATTTATGTACGGAAGAAAATTCTGAGTCAGTTTAATCATTCGACCTTTAGATTTCAAAGATTTTAGATCAATAATTACTAAGGTGCATTTTTTGTTTTTATTATAATTAAGACACCGATCAACAGAGATCCGAAAGTATATTGGCGAGAGCGTTGGGCTTCCATGAGTGTCGCCCTGGGTTCAAATCCCAGCCGGAAAGGAAATCTTAAATGCAAATATTTTTTTCTAATTTTATAATTCTTTTTTTTTATTTTTCCCTTTTGCGAAGTCAGTCAGTCAGTCTGACAGTCAATCAGTCAAGCACTCAGTCATTCAGTCTCAGTCAGTCAGTCCAGTCAGTCAGTCACTCAGTCAGTCAGTTAGTCCTTCAGCCAGTCAGTCAAGCAGTCAGTCATTTAGTCTCAGTCAGTCAGTCATTCAGTCAGTCAGTCAGTCAGGCAGTCAGTCAGTCAGTCAGTCGGTCAGTCCTGTGCAGTCAGTTAGTCACTAAAGCAGTCAGTCAGTCTCAGTCAGTCAGTCAGTCAGTCAGTCCAGTCCAGTCTCAGTCAGTCAGTCAGTCAGTCTCGGTCAGTCAGTCGGTCAGCCTTATTCAGTCAGTCTGTCAGTCAGTCAGTCAGTCAGCCTTATTCAGTCAGTCTGTCACTCATCCTTATTCAGTCAGTCTGTCAGTCAGTCAGTCGGTCAGTCCTGTCCAGTCAGTTAGTCAGTCAGTCGGTCAGTCAGTCAGTGTCAGTCAGTCATTTAGTCATTCAGTCAGTCAGTGAAATAGCCAGTCAGAGAGTCAAGCAGTCAGTCAGTCAGTCTCAGTCAGTCAGTTAGTCAGTCAGTCAGTCAGTCAGTCAGTCAGTCCAGTCTCAGTCAGTCAGGCAGTTAGTCAGTCAGTCTCGGTCAATCAGTGAGTCAGTCAGTCAGTATCAGTCAGTCAGTGAGTCAGTCTGTCAGTCAGGCAGTATCAGTCAGGCAGTAAGACTCCGCTCGACAGAACTCCGATAGCCCAATGGCTAGACCGCTGGTCTTCCAAGCGAGTGGCCTGGGTTCGGGTCCCAGCCGGATCGAATATCTTTAATGTATATATTTCTTTTATAATTTGAAAATTCTTTTTTTTTTCAGTTTCTTTCCTTTGCAATTATTGATTATTTATGTAGGGAAGAAAATTCTGAGTCAGTTTAATTTTTCGACACGAAGGTTTCAAAGTGTTTAAATAAACAATTACCAAGGTGCATTTTTTGTTTTTATTATATTTAAAACTCCCACCGACAGAGCTCCCATAGACTAATGGCTAGAGTGTTAGGCTTCCAAGCGAGTGGCCCTGGGTTCGAGTCCCAGCCTGAACGAAAATCTTCAATGTATACTTTTAGTTTGAAATTTCTTCTTCTTTTTTTTAATTTTTCTCTTTTGCGAATATTGATTATTTATGTAGGGAGAAAAATTCTGAGTCAGTTTAATTATTCGACCTGTAAATTTCAAAGTGTTTGAATCAATAATTACCAAGGTGCATTTTTTGTTTTTATTATATTTAAGACTTCCATCGACAGAGCTCCGATATCCTAATGGCTAGAAAGTTGGGTTCCAAGCGCGTGGTACTGGGTTCGAGTCCCGGCCGAAACGAAAATCTTCCATGTATATATTTCTCTTCTAATTTGAAGATTCTTTTTTTTTTTCAATTTCTTTCTTTTGCAAATATGGATTATTTATGTACGGAAGAAAATTCTGAGTCAGTTTAATCATTCGACCTTTAGATTTCAAAGATTTTAGATCAATAATTACTAAGGTGCATTTTTTGTTTTTATTATAATTAAGACACCGATCAACAGAGATCCGAAAGTATATTGGCGAGAGCGTTGGGCTTCCATGAGTGTCGCCCTGGGTTCAAATCCCAGCCGGAAAGGAAATCTTAAATGCAAATATTTTTTTCTAATTTTATAATTCTTTTTTTTTATTTTTCCCTTTTGCGAAGTCAGTCAGTCAGTCTGACAGTCAATCAGTCAAGCACTCAGTCATTCAGTCTCAGTCAGTCAGTCCAGTCAGTCAGTCACTCAGTCAGTCAGTTAGTCCTTCAGCCAGTCAGTCAAGCAGTCAGTCATTTAGTCTCAGTCAGTCAGTCATTCAGTCAGTCAGTCAGTCAGGCAGTCAGTCAGTCAGTCAGTCGGTCAGTCCTGTGCAGTCAGTTAGTCACTAAAGCAGTCAGTCAGTCTCAGTCAGTCAGTCAGTCAGTCAGTCCAGTCCAGTCTCAGTCAGTCAGTCAGTCAGTCTCGGTCAGTCAGTCGGTCAGCCTTATTCAGTCAGTCTGTCAGTCAGTCAGTCAGTCAGTCAGCCTTATTCAGTCAGTCTGTCACTCATCCTTATTCAGTCAGTCTGTCAGTCAGTCAGTCGGTCAGTCCTGTCCAGTCAGTTAGTCAGTCAAGCAGTCAGTCAGTCAGTGTCAGTCAGTCATTTAGTCATTCAGTCAGTCAGTGAAATAGCCAGTCAGAGAGTCAAGCAGTCAGTCAGTCAGTCTCAGTCAGTCAGTTAGTCAGTCAGTCAGTCAGTGAGTCAGTCAGTCCAGTCTCAGTCAGTCAGGCAGTTAGTCAGTCAGTCTCGGTCAATCAGTGAGTCAGTCAGTCAGTCAGGCAGTATCAGTCAGGCAGTAAGACTCCGCTCGACAGAACTCCGATAGCCCAATGGCTAGACCGCTGGTCTTCCAAGCGAGTGGCCTGGGTTCGGGTCCCAGCCGGATCGAATATCTTTAATGTATATATTTCTTTTATAATTTGAAAATTCTTTTTTTTTTCAATTTCTTTCCTTTGCAATTATTGATTATTTATGTAGGGAAGAAAATTCTGAGTCAGTTTAATTTTTCGACACGAAGGTTTCAAAGTGTTTAAATAAACAATTACCAAGGTGCATTTTTTGTTTTTATTATATTTAAAACTCCCACCGACAGAGCTCCCATAGACTAATGGCTAGAGTGTTAGGCTTCCAAGCGAGTGGCCCTGGGTTCGAGTCCCAGCCTGAACGAAAATCTTCAATGTATACTTTTAGTTTGAAATTTCTTCTTCTTTTTTTTTTAATTTTTCTCTTTTGCGAATATTGATTATTTATGTAGGGAGAAAAATTCTGAGTCAGTTTAATTATTCGACCTGTAAATTTCAAAGTGTTTGAATCAATAATTACCAAGGTGCATTTTTTGTTTTTATTATATTTAAGACTTCCATCGACAGAGCTCCGATAGCCTAATGGCTAGAAAGTTGGGTTCCAAGCGCGTGGTACTGGGTTCGAGTCCCGGCCGAAACGAAAATCTTCCATGTATATATTTCTCTTCTAATTTGAAGATTCTTTTTTTTTTTCAATTTCTTTCTTTTGCAAATATGGATTATTTATGTACGGAAGAAAATTCTGAGTCAGTTTAATCATTCGACCTTTAGATTTCAAAGATTTTAGATCAATAATTACTAAGGTGCATTTTTGTTTTTATTATAATTAAGACACCGATCAACAGAGATCCGAAAGTATATTGGCGAGAGCGTTGGGCTTCCATGAGTGTCGCCCTGGGTTCAAATCCCAGCCGGAAAGGAAATCTTAAATGCAAATATTTTTTTCTAATTTTATAATTCTTTTTTTTTATTTTTCCCTTTTGCGAAGTCAGTCAGTCAGTCTGACAGTCAATCAGTCAAGCACTCAGTCATTCAGTCTCAGTCAGTCAGTCCAGTCAGTCATTCACTCAGTCAGTCAGTTAGTCCTTCAGCCAGTCAGTCAAGCAGTCAGTCATTTAGTCTCAGTCAGTCAGTCATTCAGTCAGTCAGTCAGTCAGGCAGTCAGTCAGTCAGTCAGTCGGTCAGTCCTGTGCAGTCAGTTAGTCACTAAAGCAGTCAGTCAGTCTCAGTCAGTCAGTCAGTCAGTCAGTCCAGTCCAGTCTCAGTCAGTCAGTCAGTCGTCTCGGTCAGTCAGTCAGTCAGTCATTCAGTCAGTCAGTCAGTCAGGCAGTCAGTCAATCCGTCAGCCTTATTCAGTCAGTCTGTCAGTCAGTCAGTCAGTCAGCCTTATTCAGTCAGTCTGTCAGTCATCCTTATTCAGTCAGTCAGTCGGTCAGTCCTGTCCAGTCAGTTAGTCAGTCAAGCAGTCAGTCAGGTAGTCAAGCAGTCAGTCAGTCAGTGTCAGTCAGTCATTTAGTCATTCAGTCAGTCAGTGAAATAGCCAGTCAGAGAGTCAAGCAGTCAGTCAGTCAGTCTCAGTCAGTCAGTTAGTCAGTCAGTCAGTCAGTCAGTCAGTCAGTCCAGTCTCAGTCAGTCAGGCAGTTAGTCAGTCAGTCTCGGTCAGTCAGTGAGTCAGTCAGTCAGTATCAGTCAGTCAGTGAGTCAGTCTGTCAGTCAGGCAGTATCAGTCAGGCAGTAAGACTCCGCTCGACAGTACTCCGATAGCCTAATGGCTAGACCGCTGGTCTTCCAAGCGAGTGGCCTGGGTTCGAGTCCCAGCCGGAGCGAAAATCTTCAATGTATATATTTCTTTTCTAATTTGAAAATTCTTTTTTTTTCAATTTCTTTCCTTTGCAATTATTGATTATTTATGTAGGGAAGAAAATTCTGAGTCAGTTAAATTTTTCGACACGAAGATTTCAAAGTGTTTAAATAAACAATTACCAAGGTGCATTTTTTGTTTTTATTATATTTAAAACTCCCACCGACAGAGCTCCCATTGACTAATGGCTAGAGTGTTAGGCTTCCAAGCGAGTGGCCCTGGGTTCGAGTCCCAGCCTGAACGAAAATCTTCAATGTATACTTTTAGTTTGAAATTTCTTCTTCTTTTTTTTTTAATTTTTCTCTTTTGCGAATATTGATTATTTATGTAGGGAGAAAAATTCTGAGTCAGTTTAATTATTCGACCTGTAAATTTCAAAGTGTTTGAATCAATAATTACCAAGGTGCATTTTTTGTTTTTATTATATTTAAGACTTCCATCGACAGAGCTCCGATAGCCTAATGGCTAGAAAGTTGGGTTCCAAGCGCGTGGTACTGGGTTCGAGTCCCGCCGAAACGAAAATCTTCCATGTATATATTTCCCTTCTAATTTGAAGATTCTTTTTTTTTTCAATTTCTTTCTTTTGCAAATATGGATTATTTATGTACGGAAGAAAATTCTGAGTCAGTTTAATCATTCGACCTTTAGATTTCAAAGATTTTAGATCAATAATTACTAAGGTGCATTTTTTGTTTTTATTATAATTAAGACACCGATCAACAGAGATCCGAAAGTATATTGGCGAGAGCGTTGGGCTTCCATGAGTGTCGCCCTGGGTTCAAATGCCAGCCGGAAAGGAAATCTTAAATGCAAATATTTTTTTCTAATTTTATAATTCTTTTTTTTTTATTTTTCCCTTTTGCGAAGTCAGTCAGTCAGTCTGACAGTCAATCAGTCAAGCACTCAGTCATTCAGTCTCAGTCAGTCAGTCCAGTCAGTCAGTCACTCAGTCAGTCAGTTAGTCCTTCAGCCAGTCAGTCAAGCAGTCAGTCAGTCATTCAGTCAGTCAGTCAGTCAGGCAGTCAGTCAGTCAGTCAGTCGGTCAGTCCTGTGCAGTCAGTTAGTCACTAAAGCAGTCAGTCAGTCTCAGTCAGTCAGTCAGTCAGTCAGTCAGTCCAGTCCAGTCTCAGTCAGTCAGTCAGTCAGTCTCGGTCAGTCAGTCAGTCAGTCAGTCGGTCAGCCTTATTCAGTCAGTCAGTCAGTCAGTCAGCCTTATTCAGTCAGTCTGTCAGTCAGTCAGTCGGTCAGTCCTGTCCAGTCAGTTAGTCAGTCAAGCAGTCAGTCAGTCAGTGTCAGTCAGTCATTTAGTCATTCAGTCAGTCAGTGAAATAGCCAGTCAGAGAGTCAAGCAGTCAGTCAGTCAGTCTCAGTCAGTCAGTTAGTCAGTCAGTCAGTCAGTGAGTCAGTCAGTCAGTATCAGTCAGTCTGTCAGTCAGGCAGTATCAGTCAGGCAGTAAGACTCCGCTCGACAGAACTCCAAAAGCCTAATGGCTAGACCGCTGGTCTTCCAAGCGAGTGGCCTGGGTTCGAGTCCCAGCCGGAGCGAATATCTTTAATGTATATATTTCTTTTCTAATTTGAAAATTCTTTTTTTTTTCAATTTCTTTCCTTTGCAATTATTGATTATTTATGTAGGGAAGAAAATTCTGAGTCAGTTTAATTTTTCGACACGAAGGTTTCAAAGTGTTTAAATAAACAATTACCAAGGTGCATTTTTTGTTTTTATTATATTTAAAACTCCCACCGACAGAGCTCCCATAGACTAATGGCTAGAGTGTTAGGCTTCCAAGCGAGTGGCCCTGGGTTCGAGTCCCAGCCTGAACGAAAATCTTCAATGTATACTTTTAGTTTCTAATTTGAAATTTCTTCTTCTTTTTTTTTTAATTTTTCTCTTTTGCGAATATTGATTATTTATGTAGGGAGAAAAATTCTGAGTCAGTTTAATTATTCGACCTGTAAATTTCAAAGTGTTTGAATCAATAATTACCAAGGTGCATTTTTTGTTTTTATTATATTTAAGACTTCCATCGACAGAGCTCCGATAGCCTAATGGCTAGACCGTTGGGTTCCAAGCGCGTGGTACTGGGTTCGAGTCCTGACCGGAACGAAAATCTTCCATGTATATATTTCTCTTCTAATTTGAAGATTCTTTTTTTTTTTCAATTTCTTTCTTTTGCAAATATGGATTATTTATGTACGGAAGAAAATTCTGAGTCAGTTTAATCATTCGACCTTTAGATTTCAAAGATTTTAGATCAATAATTACTAAGGTGCATTTTTTGTTTTTATTATAATTAAGACACCGATCAACAGAGAACCGATAGTATATTGGCGAGAGCGTTGGGCTTCCATGAGTGTCGCCCTGGGTTCAAATCCCAGCCGGAAAGGAAATCTTAAATGCAATTATTTTTTTCTAATTTTATAATTCTTTTTTTTTTATTTTTCCCTTTTGCGAAGTCAGTCAGTCAGTCTGACAGTCAATCAGTCAAGCACTCAGTCATTCAGTCTCAGTCAGTCAGTCCAGTCAGTCAGTCACTCAGTCAGTCAGTTAGTCCTTCAGCCAGTCAGTCAAGCAGTCAGTCATTTAGTCTCAGTCAGTCATTCAGTCAGTCAGTCAGTCAGGCAGTCAGTCAGTCGGTCAGTCCTGTGCAGTCAGTTAGTCACTAAAGCAGTCAGTCAGTCTCAGTCAGTCAGTCAGTCAGTCAGTCCAGTCCAGTCTCAGTCAGTCAGTCAGTCAGTCTCGGTCAGTTAGTCAGTCAGTCATTCAGTCAGTCAGTCAGTCAGGCAGTCAGTCAGTCGGTCAGCCTTATTCAGTCAGTCTGTCAGTCAGTCAGTCAGTCAGCCTTATTCAGTCAGTCTGTCAGTCAGTCAGTCAGTCAGCCTTATTCAGTCAGTCTGTCAGTCAGTCAGTCGGTCAGTCCTGTCCAGTCAGTTAGTCAGTCAAGCAGTCAGTCAGGTAGTCAAGCAGTCAGTCAGTCAGTGTCAGTCAGTCATTTAGTCATTCAGTCAGTCAGTGAAATAGCCAGTCAGAGAGTCAAGCAGTCAGTCAGTCAGTCAGTTAGTCAGTCAGTTAGTCAGTCAGTCAGTCAGTCAGTCAGTCAGTCCAGTCTCAGTCAGTCAGGCAGTTAGTCAGTCAGTCTCGGTCAGTCAGTGAGTCAGTCAGTCAGTATCAGTGAGTCAGTCAGTCAGTATCAGTGAGTCAGTCTGTCAGTCAGGCAGTATCAGTCAGGCAGTAAGACTCCGCTCGACAGAACTCCGATAGCCTAATGGCTAGACCGCTGGTCTTCCAAGCGAGTGGCCTGGGTTCGAGTCCCAGCCGGAGCGAATATCTTCAATGTATATATTTCTTTTCTAATTTGAAAATTCTTTTTTTTTCCAATTTCTTTCCTTTGCAATTATTGATTATTTATGTAGGGAAGAAAATTCTGAGTCAGTTTAATTTTTCGACACGAAGATTTCAAAGTGTTTAAATAAACAATTACCAAGGTGCATTTTTTGTTTTTATTATATTTAAAACTCCCACCGACAGAGCTCCCATAGACTAATGGCTAGAGTGTTAGGCTTCCAAGCGTGTGGCCCTGGGTTCGAGTCCCAGCCTGAACGAAAATCTTCAATGTATACTTTTAGTTTCTATTTTGAAATTTCTTCTTCTTTTTTTTTTTAATTTTTCTCTTTTGCGAATATTGATTATTTATGTAGGGAGAAAAATTCTGAGTCAGTTTAATTATTCGACCTGTAAATTTCAAAGTGTTTGAATCAATAATTACCAAGGTGCATTTTTTGTTTTTATTATATTTAAGACTTCCATCGACAGAGCTCCGATAGCCTAATGGCTAGACCGTTGGGTTCCAAGCGCGTGGTACTGGGTTCGAGTCCCGGCCGGAACGAAAATCTTCCATGTATATATTTCTCTTCTAATTTGAAGATTCTTTTTTTTTTCAATTTCTTTCTTTTGCAAATATGGATTATTTATGTACGGAAGAAAATTCTGAGTCAGTTTAATCATTCGACCTTTAGATTTCAAAGATTTTAGATCAATAATTACTAAGGTGCATTTTTTGTTTTTATTATAATTAAGACACCGATCAATAGAGATCCGATAGTATATTGGCGAGAGCGTTGGGCTTATATGAGTGTCGCCCTGGGTTCAAATCCCAGCCGGAAAAGAAAATCTTAAATGCAAATATTTTTTTCTAATTTTATAATTCTTTTTTTTTCCCTTTTGCGAAGTCAGTCAGTCAGTCTGTCAGTCAATCAGTCAAGCACTCAGTCATTCAGTCTCAGTCAGTCAGTCCAGTCAGTCAGTCACTCAGTCAGTCAGTTAGTCCTTCAGCCAGTCAGTCAAGCAGTCAGTCATTTACATGAAATACACCGCCAGCTCAGTCATTTCCAGCCGAGGACTGCAGTTTCGTGCTTATTAGCACTCATCAGCCCGGCATAGGAAAGTGACTGAGCTGGAGATGGAAAACCTCTTAAGGAAGCCAAGAGTGCGAAACAAACTGGTAGCTAATATAGAATTAGCAGACCAGACGAGTGACCGAAGCAATGGTTCGGTTCAACTCGAAGATTGAACGCGCAGGCAGTTAGTCAGTCAGTCTCGGTCAGTCAGTGAGTCAGTCAGTCAGTATCAGTCAGTCAGTGAGTCAGTCTGTCAGTCAGGCAGTATCAGTCAGGCAGTAAGACTCCGCTCGACAGAACTCCGATAGCCAAATGGCTAGACCGCTGGTCTGCCAAGCGAGTGGCCTGGGTTCGAGTCCCAGCCGGAGCGAATATCTTCAATGTATGTATTTCTTTTCTAATTTGAAAATTCTTTTTTTTTTTCAATTTCTTTCCTTTGCAATTATTGATTATTTATGTAGGGAAGAAAATTCTGAGTCAGTTTAGTTTTTCGACACGAAGATTTCAAAGTGTTTAAATAAACAATTACCAAGGTGCATTTTTTGTTTTTATTATGTTTAAAACTCCCACCGATAGAGCTCCCATAGACTAATGGCTAGAGTGTTTGGCTTCCAAGCGAGTGGCCCTGGGTTCGAGTCCCAGCCTGAACGAAAATCTTCAATGTATACTTTTAGTTTCTAATTTGAAATTTCTTCTTCTTTTTTTTTAATTTTTCTCTTTTGCGAATATTGATTATTTATGTAGGGAGAAAAATTCTGAGTCAGTTTAATTATTCGACCTGTAAATTTCAAAGTGTTTGAATCAATAATTACCAAGGTGCATTTTTTGTTTTTATTATATTTAAGACTTCCATCGACAGAGCTCCGATAGCCTAATGGCTAGACCGTTGGGTTCCTAGCGCGTGGTACTGGGTTCGAGTCCCGGCCGGAACGAAAATCTTCCATGTATATATTTCTCTTCTAATTTGAAGATTCTTTTTTTTTTTTCAATTTCTTTCTTTTGCAAATATGGATTATTTATGTACGGAAGAAAATTCTGAGTCAGTTTAATCATTCGACCTTTAGATTTCAAAGATTTTAGATCAATAATTACTAAGGTGCATTTTTTGTTTTTATTATAATTAAGACACCAATCAACAGAGATCCGATAGTATATTGGCGAGAGCGTTGGGCTTCCATGAGTGTCGCCCTGGGTTCAAATCCCAGCCGGAAAGGAAATCTTAAATGCAAATATTTTTTTCTAATTTTATAATTCTTTTTTTTTATTTTTCCCTTTTGCGAAGTCAGTCAGTCAGTCTGACAGTCAATCAGTCAAGCACTCAGTCATTCAGTCTCAGTCAGTCAGTCCAGTCAGTCAGTCACTCAGTCAGTCAGTTAGTCCTTCAGCCAGTCAGTCAAGCAGTCAGTCATTTAGTCTCAGTCAGTCAGTCATTCAGTCAGTCAGTCAGTCAGTCAGTCAGTCAGTCAGTCAGTCGGTCAGTCCTGTGCAGTCAGTTAGTCACTAAAGCATTCAGTCAGTCTCAGTCAGTCAGTCAGTCAGTCAGTCCAGTCCAGTCTCAGTCAGTCAGTCAGTCAGTCTCGGTCAGTCAGTCAGTCAGTCAGTCAGTCAGTCAGGCAGTCAGTCAGTCGGTCAGCCTTATTCAGTCAGTCTGTCAGTCAGTCAGTCAGTCAGCCTTATTCAGTCAGTCTGTCAGTCATCCTTATTCAGTCAGACTGTCAGTCAGTCAGTCGGTCAGTCCTGTCCAGTCAGTTAGTCAGTCAAGCAGTCAGTCAGGTAGTCAAGCAGTCAGTCAGTCAGTGTCAGTCAGTCATTTATTCATTCAGTCAGTCAGTGAAATAGCCAGTCAGAGAGTCAAGCAGTCAGTCAGTCAGTCTCAGTCAGTCAGTCAGTCAGTCAGTCAGTCAGTCAGTCCAGTCTCAGTCAGTCAGGCAGTTAGTCAGTCAGTCTCGGTCAGTCAGTGAGTCAGTCAGTCAGTATCAGTCAGTCAGTGAGTCAGGCAGTATCAGTCAGGCAGTAAGACTCCGCTCGACAGAACTCCGATAGCCTAATGGCTAGACCGCTGGTCTTCCAAGCGAGTGGCCTGAGTTCGAGTCCCAGCCGGAGCGAATATCTTCAATGTATATATTTCTTTTCTAATTTGAAAATTCTTTTTTTTTTCAATTTCTTTCCTTTGCAATTATTTATTATTTATGTAGGGAAGAAAATTCTGAGTCAGTTTAATTTTTCGACACGAAGATTTCAAAGTGTTTAAATAAACAATTACCAAGGTGCATTTTTTGTTTTTATTATATTTAAAACTCCCACCGATAGAGCTCCCATAGACTAATGGCTAGAGTGATAGGCTTAAAAGCGAGTGGCCCTGGGTTCGAGTCCCAGCCTGAACGAAAATCTTCAATGTATACTTTTAGTTTCTAATTTGAAATTTCTTCTTCTTTTTTTTTTTAATTTTTCTCTTTTGCGAATATTGATTATTTATGTAGGGAGAAAAATTCTGAGTCAGTTTAATTATTCTACCTGTAAATTTCAAAGTGTTTGAATCAATAATTACCAAGGTGCATTTTTTGTTTTTATTATATTTAAGACTTCCATCGACAGAGCTCCGATAGCCTAATGGCTAGACCGTTGGGTTCCAAGCGCGTGGTACTGGGTTCGAGTCCCGGCCGGAACGAAAATCTTCCATGTATATATTTCTCTTCTAATTTGAAGATTCTTTTTTTTTTCAATTTCTTTCTTTTGCAAATATGGATTATTTATGTACGGAAGAAAATTCTGAGTCAGTTTAATCATTCGACCTTTAGATTTCAAAGATTTTAGATCAATAATTACTAAGGTGCAGTTTTTGTTTTTATTATAATTAAGACACCGATCAACAGAGATCCGATAGTATATTGGCGAGAGCGTTGGGCTTCCATGAGTGTCGCCCTGGGTACAAATCCCAGCCGGAAAGAAAACCCTAAATGCAAATATTTTTTTCTAATTTTATAATTCTTTTTTTTTTATTTTTCCCTTTTGCGAAGTCAGTCAGTCAGTCTGACAGTCAATCAGTCAAGCACTCAGTCATTCAGTCTCAGTCAGTCAGTCCAGTCAGTTAGTCCTTCAGCCAGTCAGTCAAGCAGTCAGTCATTTAGTCTCAGTCAGTCAGTCATTCAGTCAGTCAGTCAGTCAGGCAGTCAGTCAGTCAGTCAGTCGGTCAGTCCTGTGCAGTCAGTTAGTCACTAAAGCAGTCAGCCAGTCTCAGTCAGTCAGTCAGTCAGTCAGTCCAGTCCAGTCTCAGTCAGTCAGACAGTCAGTCTCGGTCAGTCAGTCAGTCAGTCAGTCAGTCAGGCAGTCAGTCAGTCGGTCAGCCTTATTCAGTCAGTCTGTCAGTCAGTCAGTCAGTCAGCCTTGTTCAGTCAGTCTGTCAGTCATCCTTATTCAGTCAGTCTGGCAGTCAGTCAGTCGGTCAGTCCTGTCCAGTCAGTTAGTCAGTCAAGCAGTCAGTCAGGTAGTCAAGCAGTCAGTCAGTCATTTAGTCATTCAGTCAGTCAGTGAAATAGCCAGTCAGAGAGTCAAGCAGTCAGTCAGTCAGTCTCAGTCAGTCAGTTAGTCAGTCAGTCAGTCAGTCAGTCAGTCCAGTCTCAGTCAGTCAGGCAGTTAGTCAGTCAGTCTCGGTCAGTCAGTGAGTCAGTCAGTCAGTATCAGTCAGTCAGTGAGTCAGTCTGTCAGTCAGGCAGTATCAGTCAGGCAGTAAGACTCCGCTTGACAGAACTCCGATAGCCTAATGGCTAGACCGCTGGTCTTCCAAGCGAGTGGCCTGGGTTCGAGTCCCAGCCGGAGCGAATATCTTCGATGTATATATTTCTTTTCTAATTTGAAAATTCTTTTTTTTTCAATTTCTTTCCTTTGCAATTATTGATTATTTATGTAGGGAAGAAAATTCTGAGTCAGTTTAATTTTTCGACACGAAGATTTCAAAGTGTTTAAATAAACAATTACCAAGGTGCATTTTTTGTTTTTATTATATTTAAAACTCCCACCGACAGAGCTCCCATAGACTAATGGCTAGAGTGGTAGGCTTCCATGCGAGTGGCCCTGGGTTCGAGTCCCAGCCTGAACGAAAATCTTCAATGTATACTTTTAGTTTCTAATTTGAAATTTCTTCTTCTTTTTTTTTTAATTTTTCTCTTTTGCGAATATTGATTATTTATGTAGGGAGAAAAATTCTGAGTCAGTTTAATTATTCGACCTGTAAATTTCAAAGTGTTTGAATCAATAATTACCAAGGTGCATTTTTTGTTTTTATTATATTTAAGACTTCCATCGACAGAGCTCCGATAGCCTAATGGCTAGACCGTTGGGTTCCAAGCGCGTGGTACTGGGTTCGAGTCCCGGCCGGAACGAAAATCTTCCATGTATATATTTCTCTTCTAATTTGAAGATTCTTTTTTTTTCAATTTCTTTCTTTTGCAAATATGGATTATTTATGTACGGAAGAAAATTCTGAGTCAGTTTAATCATTCGACCTTTAGATTTCAAAGATTTTAGATCAATAATTACTAACGTGCATTTTTTGTTTTTATTATAATTAAGACACCGATCAACAGAGATCCGATAGTATATTGGCGAGAGCGTTGGGCTTCCATGAGTGTCGCCCTGGGGTCAAATCCCAGCCGGAAAGGAAATCTTAAATGCAAATATTTTTTTCTAATTTTATAATTCTTTTTTTTTATTTTTCCCTTTTGCGAAGTCAGTCAGTCAGTCTGACAGTCAATCAGTCAAGCACTCAGTCATTCAGTCTCAGTCAGTCAGTCCAGTCAGTCAGTCACTCAGTCAGTCAGTTAGTCCTTCAGCCAGTCAGTCAAGCAGTCAGTCATTTAGTCTCAGTCAGTCAGTCATTCAGTCAGTCAGGCAGTCAGTCAGTCAGTCAGTCGGTCAGTCCTGTGCAGTCAGTTAGTCACTAAAGCAGTCAGTCAGTCTCAGTCAGTCAGTCAGTCAGTCAGTCCAGTCCAGTCTCAGTCAGTCAGTCAGTCAGTCTCGGTCAGTCAGTCAGTCAGTCAGTCAGTCAGTCAGTCAGACAGTCAGTCAGTCGGTCAGCCTTATTCAGTCAGTCTGTCAGTCAGTCAGTCAGTCAGCCTTATTCAGTCAGTCTGTCAGTCATCCTTATTCAGTCAGTCTGTCAGTCAGTCAGTCGGTCAGTCCTGTCCAGTCAGTTAGTCAGTCAAGCAGTCAGTCAGGTAGTCAAGCAGTCAGTCAGTCAGTGTCAGTCAGTCATTTATTCATTCAGTCAGTCAGTGAAATAGCCAGTCAGAGAGTCAAGCAGTCAGTCAGTCAGTCTCAGTCAGTCAGTTAGTCAGTCAGTCAGTCAGTCAGTCAGTCAGTCCAGTCTCAGTCAGTCAGGCAGTTAGTCAGTCAGTCTCGGTCAGTCAGTGAGTCAGTCAGTCAGTATCAGTCAGTCAGTGAGTCAGGCAGTATCAGTCAGGCAGTAAGACTCCGCTCGACAGAACTCCGATAGCCTAATGGCTAGACCGCTGGTCTTCCAAGCGAGTGGCCTGGTTCGAGTCCCAGCCGGAGCGAATATCTTCAATGTATATATTTCTTTTCTAATTTGAAAATTCTTTTTTTTTTCAATTTCTTTCCTTTGCAATTATTTATTATTTATGTAGGGAAGAAAATTCTGAGTCAGTTTAATTTTTCGACACGAAGATTTCAAAGTGTTTAAATTAACAATTACCAAGGTGCATTTTTTGTTTTTATTATATTTAAAACTCCCACCGATAGAGCTCCCATAGACTAATGGCTAGAGTGATAGGCTTAAAAGCGAGTGGCCCTGGGTTCGAGTCCCAGCCTGAACGAAAATCTTCAATGTATACTTTTAGTTTCTAATTTGAAATTTCTTCTTCTTTTTTTTTTTTTTTAATTTTTCTCTTTTGCGAATATTGATTATTTATGTAGGGAGAAAAATTCTGAGTCAGTTTAATTATTCTACCTGTAAATTTCAAAGTGTTTGAATCAATAATTACCAAGGTGCATTTTTTGTTTTTATTATATTTAAGACTTCCATCGACAGAGCTCCGATAGCCTAATGGCTAGACCGTTGGGTTCCAAGCGCGTGGTACTGGGTTCGAGTCCCGGCCGGAACGAAAATCTTCCATGTATATATTTCTCTTCTAATTTGAAGATTCTTTTTTTTTTCAATTTCTTTCTTTTGCAAATATGGATTATTTATGTACGGAAGAAAATTCTGAGTCAGTTTAATCATTCGACCTTTAGATTTCAAAGATTTTAGATCAATAATTACTAAGGTGCAGTTTTTGTTTTTATTATAATTAAGACACCGATCAACAGAGATCCGATAGTATATTGGCGAGAGCGTTGGGCTTCCATGAATGTCGCCCTGGGTTCAAATCCCAGCCGGAAAGAAAACCTTAAATGCAAATATTTTTTTCTAATTTTATAATTCTTTTTTTTTTATTTTTCCCTTTTGCGAAGTCAGTCAGTCAGTCTGACAGTCAATCAGTCAAGCACTCAGTCATTCAGTCTCAGTCAGTCAGTCCAGTCAGTCAGTCACTCAGTCAGTCAGTTAGTCCTTCAGCCAGTCAGTCAAGCAGTCAGTCATTTAGTCTCAGTCAGTCAGTCATTCAGTCAGTCAGTCAGTCAGTCAGTCAGTCAGTCAGTCAGTCGGTCAGTCCTGTGCAGTCAGTTAGTCACTAAAGCATTCAGTCAGTCTCAGTCAGTCAGTCAGTCAGTCAGTCCAGTCCAGTCTCAGTCAGTCAGTCAGTCAGTCTCGGTCAGTCAGTCAGTCAGTCAGTCAGTCAGTCAGGCAGTCAGTCAGTCGGTCAGCCTTATTCAGTCAGTCTGTCAGTCAGTCAGTCAGTCAGCCTTATTCAGTCAGTCTGTCAGTCATCCTTATTCAGTCAGTCTGTCAGTCAGTCAGTCGGTCAGTCAGTCAGTCAGTCGTGTCAGTCCTGTGCAGTCAGTTAGTCACTAAAGCAGTCAGTCAGTCTCAGTCAGTCAGTCAGTCAGTCAGTCCAGTCCAGTCTCAGTCAGTCAGTCAGTCAGTCTCGGTCAGTCAGTCAGTCATTCAGTCAGTCAGTCAGTCAGGCAGTCAGTCAGTCGGTCAGCCTTATTCAGTCAGTCTGTCAGTCAGTCAGTCGGTCAGTCCTGTCCAGTCAGTTAGTCAGTCAAGCAGTCAGTCAGGTAGTCAAGCAGTCAGTCAGTCAGTGTCAGTCAGTCATTTAGTCATTCAGTCAGTCAGTGAAATAGCCAGTCAGAGAGTCAAGCAGTCAGTCAGTCAGTCTCAGTCAGTCAGTTAGTCAGTCAGTCAGTCAGTCAGTCAGTCAGTCCAGTCTCAGTCAGTCAGGCAGTTAGTCAGTCAGTCTCGGTCAGTCAGTGAGTCAGTCAGTCAGTATCAGTCAGTCAGTGAGTCAGGCAGTATCAGTCAGGCAGTAAGACTCCGCTCGACAGAACTCCGATAGCCTAATGGCTAGACCGCTGGTCTTCCAAGCGAGTGGCCTGGTTCGAGTCCCAGCCGGAGCGAATATCTTCAATGTATATATTTCTTTTCTAATTTGAAAATTCTTTTTTTTTTCAATTTCTTTCCTTTGCAATTATTTATTATTTATGTAGGGAAGAAAATTCTGAGTCAGTTTAATTTTTCGACACGAAGATTTCAAAGTGTTTAAATAAACAATTACCAAGGTGCATTTTTTGTTTTTATTATATTTAAAACTCCCACCGATAGAGCTCCCATAGACTAATGGCTAGAGTGATAGGCTTAAAAGCGAGTGGCCCTGGGTTCGAGTCCCAGCCTGAACGAAAATCTTCAATGTATACTTTTAGTTTCTAATTTGAAATTTCTTCTTCTTTTTTTTTTTTTTTAATTTTTCTCTTTTGCGAATATTGATTATTTATGTAGGGAGAAAAATTCTGAGTCAGTTTAATTATTCTACCTGTAAATTTCAAAGTGTTTGAATCAATAATTACCAAGGTGCATTTTTTGTTTTTATTATATTTAAGACTTCCATCGACAGAGCTCCGATAGCCTAATGGCTAGACCGTTGGGTTCCAAGCGCGTGGTACTGGGTTCGAGTCCCGGCCGGAACGAAAATCTTCCATGTATATATTTCTCTTCTAATTTGAAGATTCTTTTTTTTTTCAATTTCTTTCTTTTGCAAATATGGATTATTTATGTACGGAAGAAAATTCTGAGTCAGTTTAATCATTCGACCTTTAGATTTCAAAGATTTTAGATCAATAATTACTAAGGTGCAGTTTTTGTTTTTATTATAATTAAGACACCGATCAACAGAGATCCGATAGTATATTGGCGAGAGCGTTGGGCTTCCATGAATGTCGCCCTGGGTTCAAATCCCAGCCGGAAAGAAAACCTTAAATGCAAATATTTTTTTCTAATTTTATAATTCTTTTTTTTTTATTTTTCCCTTTTGCGAAGTCAGTCAGTCAGTCTGACAGTCAATCAGTCAAGCACTCAGTCATTCAGTCTCAGTCAGTCGGTCCAGTCAGTTAGTCCTTCAGTCAGTCAGTCAAGCAGTCAGTCATTTAGTCTCAGTCAGTCAGTCATTCAGTCAGTCAGTCAGTCAGGCAGTCAGTCAGTCAGTCAGTCGGTCAGTCCTGTGCAGTCAGTTAGTCACTAAAGCAGTCAGTCTCAGTCAGTCATTCAGTCAGTCAGTCCAGTCCAGTCTCAGTCAGTCAGTCAGTCAGTCTCGGTCAGTCAGTTAGTCAGTCATTCAGTCAGTCAGTCAGTCAGGCAGTCAGTCAGTCGGTCAGCCTTATTCAGTCAGTCTGTCAGTCAGTCAGTCAGTCAGCCTTATTCAGTCAGTCTGTCAGTCATCCTTATTCAGTCAGTCTGTCAGTCAGTCAGTCGGTCAGTCAGTCAGTCAGTCGTGTCTGTCCTGTGCATTCAGTTAGTCACTAAAGCAGTCAGTCAGTCTCAGTCAGTCAGTCAGTCAGTCAGTCCAGTCCAGTCTCAGTCAGTCAGTCAGTCAGTCTCGGTCAGTCAGTCAGTCAGTCATTCAGTCAGTCAGTCAGTCAGGCAGTCAGTCAGTCGGTCAGCCTTATTCAGTCAGTCTGTCAGTCAGTCAGTCGGTCAGTCCTGTCCAGTCAGTTAGTCAGTCAAGCAGTCAGTCAGGTAGTCAAGCAGTCAGTCAGTCAGTGTCAGTCAGTCATTTAGTCATTCAGTCAGTCAGTGAAATAGCCAGTCAGAGAGTCAAGCAGTCAGTCAGTCAGTCTCAGTCAGTCAGTTAGTCAGTCAGTCAGTCAGTCAGTCCAGTCTCAGTCAGTCAGGCAGTTAGTCAGTCAGTTTCGGTCAGTCAGTGAGTCAGTCAGTCAGTATCAGTCAGTCAGTGAGTCAGTCTGTCAGTCAGGCAGTATCAGTCAGGCAGTAAGACTCCGCTCGACAGAACTCCGATAGCCTAATGGCTAGACCGCTGGTCTTCCAAGCGAGTGGCCTGGGTTCGAGTCCCAGCCGGAGCGAATATCTTCAATGTATATATTTCTTTTCTAATTTGAAAATTCTTTTTTTTTTCAATTTCTTTCCTTTGCAATTATTGATTATTTATGTAGGGAAGAAAATTCTGATTCAGTTTAATTTTTCGACACGAAGATTTCAAAGTGTTTAAATAAACAATTACCAAGGTGCATTTTTTGTTTTTATTATATTTAAAACTCCCACCGACAGAGCTCCCATAGACTAATGGCTAGAGTGTTAGGCTTCCAAGCGAGTGGCCCGGGGTTCGAGTCCCAGCCTGAACGAAAATCTTCAATGTATATATTTCTTTTCTAATTTGAAAATTCTTTTTTTTTTCAATTTCTTTCCTTTGCAATTATTGATTATTTATGTAGGGAAGAAAATTCTGAGTCAGTTTAATTTTTCGACACGAAGATTTCAAAGTGTTTAAATAAACAATTACCAAGGTGCATTTTTTGTTTTTATTATATTTAAAACTCCCACCGACAGAGCTCCCATAGACTAATGGCTAGAGTGTTAGGCTTCCAAGCGAGTGGCCCTGGGTTCGAGTCCCAGCCTGAACGAAAATCTTCAATGTATACTTTTTGTTTCTAATTTGAAATTTCTTCTTCTTTTTTTTTTAATTTTTCTCTTTTGCGAATATTGATTATTTATGTAGGGAGAAAAATTCCGAGTCAGTTTAATTATTCGACCTGTAAATTTCAAAGTGTTTGAATCAATAATTACCAAGGTGCATTTTTTGTTTTTATTATATTTAAGACTTCCATCGACAGAGCTCCGATAGCCTAATGGCTAGACCGTTGGGTTTCAAGCGCGTGGTACTGGGTTCGAGTCCCGGCCGGAACGAAAATCTTCCATGTATATGTTTCTCTTCTTATTTGAAGATTCTTTTTTTTCAATTTCTTTCTTTTGCAAATATGGATTATTTATGTACGGAAGAAAATTCTGAGTCAGTTTAATCATTCGACCTTTAGATTTCAAAGATTTTAGATCAATAATTACTAAGGTGCATTTTTTGTTTTTATTATAATTAAGACACCGATCAACAGAGATCCGATAGTATATTGGCGAGAGCGATGGGCTTCCATGAGTGTCGCCCTGGGTTCAAGTCCCAGCCGGAAAGGAAATCTTAAATGCAAATATTTTTTTCTAATTTTATAATTCTTTTTTTTTTATTTTTCCCTTTTGCGAAGTCAGTCAGTCAGTCTGACAGTCAATCAGTCAAGCACTCAGTCATTCAGTCTCAGTCAGTCACTCAGTCAGTCAGTTAGTCCTTCAGCCAGTCAGTCAAGCAGTCAGTCATTTAGTCTCAGTCAGTCAGTCATTCAGTCAGTCAGTCAGTCAGGCAGTCAGTCAGTCAGTCAGTCGGTCAGTCCTGTGCAGTCAGTTAGTCACTAAAGCAGTCAGTCTCAGTCAGTCATTCAGTCAGTCAGTCCAGTCCAGTCTCAGTCAGTCAGTCTCGGTCAGTCAGTTAGTCAGTCATTCAGTCAGTCAGTCAGTCAGGCAGTCAGTCAGTCGGTCAGCCTTATTCAGTCAGTCTGTCAGTCAGTCAGTCAGTCAGCCTTATTCAGTCAGTCTGTCAGTCATCCTTATTCAGTCAGTCTGTCAGTCAGTCAGTCGGTCAGTCAGTCAGTCAGTCGTGTCAGTCCTGTGCAGTCAGTTAGTCACTAAAGCAGTCAGTCAGTCTCAGTCAGTCAGTCAGTCAGTCAGTCCAGTCCAGTCTCAGTCAGTCAGTCAGTCAGTCTCGGTCAGTCAGTCAGTCAGTCATTCTGTCAGTCAGTCAGTCAGGCAGTCAGTCAGTCGGTCAGCCTTATTCAGTCAGTCGGTCAGTCCTGTCCAGTCAGTTAGTCAGTCAAGCAGTCAGTCAGGTAGTCAAGCAGTCAGTCAGTCAGTGTCAGTCAGTCATTTAGTCATTCAGTCAGTCAGTGAAATAGCCAGTCAGAGAGTCAAGCAGTCAGTCAGTCAGTCTCAGTCAGTCAGTTAGTCAGTCAGTCAGTCAGTCAGTCAGTCAGTCCAGTCTCAGTCAGTCAGGCAGTTAGTCAGTCAGTTTCGGTCAGTCAGTGAGTCAGTCAGTCAGTATCAGTCAGTCAGTGAGTCAGTCTGTCAGTCAGGCAGTATCAGTCAGGCAGTAAGACTCCGCTCGACAGAACTCCGATAGCCTAATGGCTAGACCGCTGGTCTTCCAAGCGAGTGGCCTGGGTTCGAGTCCCAGCCGGAGCGAATATCTTCAATGTATATATTTCTTTTCTAATTTGAAAATTCTTTTTTTTTTTCAATTTCTTTCCTTTGCAATTATTGATTATTTATGTAGGGAAGAAAATTCTGAGTCAGTTTAATTTTTCGACACAAAGATTTCAAAGTGTTTAAATAAACAATTACCAAGGTGCATTTTTTGTTTTTATTATATTTAAAACTCCCACCGACAGAGCTCCCATAGATTAATGGCTAGAGTGTTAGGCTTCCAAGCGAGTGGCCCTGGGTTCGAGTCCCAGCCTGAACGAAAATCTTCAATGTATACTTTTAGTTTCTAATTTGAAATTTCTTCTTCTTTTTTTTTTAAATTTTTCTCTTTTGCGAATATTGATTATTTATGTAGGGAGAAAAATTCTGAGTCAGTTTAATTATTCGACCTGTAAATTTCAAAGTGTTTGAATCAATAATTACCAAGGTGCATTTTTTGTTTTTATTATATTTAAGACTTCCATCGACAGAGCTCCGATAGCCTAATGGCTAGACCATTGGGTTCCAAGCGCGTAATTGGGTTCGAGTCCCGGCCGGAACGAAAATCTTCCATGTATAGATTTCTCTTCTAATTTGAAAATTCTTTTTTTTTTCAATTTCTTTCTTTTTCAAATATGGATTATTTATGTACGGAAGAAAATTCTGAGTCAGTTTAATCATTCGACCTTTAGATTTCAAAGATTTTAGATCAATAATTACTAAGGTGCATTTTTTGTTTTTATTTTAATTAAGACACCGATCAATAGAGATCCGATAGTATATTGGCGAGAGCGTTGGGCTTCCATGAGTGTCGCCCTGGGTTCAAATCCCAGCCGGAAAGGAAATCTTAAATGCAAATATTTTTTTCTAATTTTATAATTCTTTTTTTTTTATTTTTCCCTTTTGCGAAGTCAGTCAGTCAGTCTGACAGTCAATCAGTCAAGCACTCAGTCATTCAGTCTCAGTCAGTCAGTCCAGTCAGTTAGTCCTTCAGCCAGTCAGTCAAGCAGTCAGTCATTTAGTCTCAGTCAGTCAGTCATTCAGTCAGTCAGTCAGTCAGTCAGTCAGTCAGTCAGTCGGTCAGTCTTGTGCAGTCAGTTAGTCACTAAAGCAGTCAGTCAGTCTCAGTCAGTCAGTCAGTCAGTCAGTCCAGTCCAGTCTCAGTCAGTCAGTCAGTCAGTCTCGGTCAGTCAGTCAGTCAGTCATTCAGTCAGTCAGTCAGTCAGGCAGTCAGTCAGTCGGTCAGCCTTATTCAGTCAGTCTGTCAGTCAGTCAGTCAGTCAGCCTTATTCAGTCAGTCTGTCAGTCATCCTTATTCAGTCAGTCTGTCAGTCAGTCAGTCGGTCAGTCCTGTCCAGTCAGTTAGTCAGTCAAACAGTCAGTCAGGTAGTCAAGCAGTCAGTCAGTCAGTGTCAGTCAGTCATTTAGTCATTCAGTCAGTCAGTGAAATAGCCAGTCAGAGAGTCAAGCAGTCAGTCAGTCAGTCTCAGTCAGTCAGTTAGTCAGTCAGTCAGTCAGTCAGTCAGTCAGTCCAGTCTCAGTCAGTCAGGCAGTTAGTCAGTCAGTTTCGGTCAGTCAGTGAGTCAGTCAGTCAGTATCAGTCAGTCAGTGAGTCAGTCTGTCAGTCAGGCAGTATCAGTCAGGCAGTAAGACTCCGCTCGACAGAACTCCGATAGCCTAATGGCTAGACCGCTGGTCTTCCAAGCGAGTGGCCTGGGTTCGAGTCCCAGCCGGAGCGAATATCTTCAATGTATATATTTCTTTTCTAATTTGAAAATTCTTTTTTTTTTTCAATTTCTTTCCTTTGCAATTATTGATTATTTATGTAGGGAAGAAAATTCTGAGTCAGTTTAATTTTTCGACACAAAGATTTCAAAGTGTTTAAATAAACAATTACCAAGGTGCATTTTTTGTTTTTATTATATTTAAAACTCCCACCGACAGAGCTCCCATAGATTAATGGCTAGAGTGTTAGGCTTCCAAGCGAGTGGCCCTGGGTTCGAGTCCCAGCCTGAACGAAAATCTTCAATGTATACTTTTAGTTTCTAATTTGAAATTTCTTCTTCTTTTTTTTTTAAATTTTTCTCTTTTGCGAATATTGATTATTTATGTAGGGAGAAAAATTCTGAGTCAGTTTAATTATTCGACCTGTAAATTTCAAAGTGTTTGAATCAATAATTACCAAGGTGCATTTTTTGTTTTTATTATATTTAAGACTTCCATCGACAGAGCTCCGATAGCCTAATGGCTAGACCATTGGGTTCCAAGCGCGTAATTGGGTTCGAGTCCCGGCCGGAACGAAAATCTTCCATGTATAGATTTCTCTTCTAATTTGAAAATTCTTTTTTTTTTCAATTTCTTTCTTTTTCAAATATGGATTATTTATGTACGGAAGAAAATTCTGAGTCAGTTTAATCATTCGACCTTTAGATTTCAAAGATTTTAGATCAATAATTACTAAGGTGCATTTTTTGTTTTTATTATAATTAAGACACCGATCAATAGAGATCCGATAGTATATTGGCGAGAGCGTTGGGCTTCCATGAGTGTCGCCCTGGGTTCAAATCCCAGCCGGAAAGGAAATCTTAAATGCAAATATTTTTTTCTAATTTTATAATTCTTTTTTTTTTATTTTTCCCTTTTGCGAAGTCAGTCAGTCAGTCTGACAGTCAATCAGTCAAGCACTCAGTCATTCAGTCTCAGTCAGTCAGTCCAGTCAGTTAGTCCTTCAGCCAGTCAGTCAAGCAGTCAGTCATTTAGTCTCAGTCAGTCAGTCATTCAGTCAGTCAGTCAGTCAGTCAGTCAGTCAGTCAGTCGGTCAGTCTTGTGCAGTCAGTTAGTCACTAAAGCAGTCAGTCAGTCTCAGTCAGTCAGTCAGTCAGTCAGTCCAGTCCAGTCTCAGTCAGTCAGTCAGTCAGTCTCGGTCAGTCAGTCAGTCAGTCATTCAGTCAGTCAGTCAGTCAGGCAGTCAGTCAGTCGGTCAGCCTTATTCAGTCAGTCTGTCAGTCAGTCAGTCAGTCAGCCTTATTCAGTCAGTCTGTCAGTCATCCTTATTCAGTCAGTCTGTCAGTCAGTCAGTCGGTCAGTCCTGTCCAGTCAGTTAGTCAGTCAAACAGTCAGTCAGGTAGTCAAGCAGTCAGTCAGTCAGTGTCAGTCAGTCATTTAGTCATTCAGTCAGTCAGTGAAATAGCCAGTCAGAGAGTCAAGCAGTCAGTCAGTCAGTCTCAGTCAGTCAGTTAGTCAGTCAGTCAGTCAGTCAGTCAGTCAGTCCAGTCTCAGTCAGTCAGGCAGTTAGTCAGTCAGTTTCGGTCAGTCAGTGAGTCAGTCAGTCAGTATCAGTCAGTCAGTGAGTCAGTCTGTCAGTCAGGCAGTATCAGTCAGGCAGTAAGACTCCGCTCGACAGAACTCCGATAGCCTAATGGCTAGACCGCTGGTCTTCCAAGCGAGTGGCCTGGGTTCGAGTCCCAGCCGGAGCGAATATCTTCAATGTATATATTTCTTTTCTAATTTGAAAATTCTTTTTTTTTTTCAATTTCTTTCCTTTGCAATTATTGATTATTTATGTAGGGAAGAAAATTCTGAGTCAGTTTAATTTTTCGACACGAAGATTTCAAAGTGTTTAAATAAACAATTACCAAGGTGCATTTTTTGTTTTTATTATATTTAAAACTCCCACCGACAGAGCTCCCATAGATTAATGGCTAGAGTGTTAGGCTTCCAAGCGAGTGGCCCTGGGTTCGAGTCCCAGCCTGAACGAAAATCTTCAATGTATACTTTTAGTTTCTAATTTGAAATTTCTTCTTCTTTTTTTAATTTTTCTCTTTTGCGAATATTGATTATTTATGTAGGGAGAAAAATTCTGAGTCAGTTTAATTATTCGACCTGTAAATTTCAAAGTGTTTGAATCAATAATTACCAAGGTGCATTTTTTGTTTTTATTATATTTAAGACTTCCATCGACAGAGCTCCGATAGCCTAATGGCTAGACCATTGGGTTCCAAGCGCGTAATTGGGTTCGAGTCCCGGCCGGAACGAAAATCTTCCATGTATAGATTTCTCTTCTAATTTGAAAATTCTTTTTTTTTCAATTTCTTTCTTTTTCAAATATGGATTATTTATGTACGGAAGAAAATTCTGAGTCAGTTTAATCATTCGACCTTTAGATTTCAAAGATTTTAGATCAATAATTACTAAGGTGCATTTTTTGTTTTTATTATAATTAAGACACCGATCAATAGAGATCCGATAGTATATTGGCGAGAGCGTTGGGCTTCCATGAGTGTCGCCCTGGGTTCAAATCCCAGCCGGAAAGGAAATCTTAAATGCAAATATTTTTTTCTAATTTTATAATTCTTTTTTTTTTATTTTTCCCTTTTGCGAAGTCAGTCAGTCAGTCTGACAGTCAATCAGTCAAGCACTCAGTCATTCAGTCTCAGTCAGTCAGTCCAGTCAGTTAGTCCTTCAGCCAGTCAGTCAAGCAGTCAGTCATTTAGTCTCAGTCAGTCAGTCATTCAGTCAGTCAGTCAGTCAGTCAGTCAGTCAGTCAGTCGGTCAGTCTTGTGCAGTCAGTTAGTCACTAAAGCAGTCAGTCAGTCTCAGTCAGTCAGTCAGTCAGTCAGTCCAGTCCAGTCTCAGTCAGTCAGTCAGTCAGTCTCGGTCAGTCAGTCAGTCAGTCATTCAGTCAGTCAGTCAGTCAGGCAGTCAGTCAGTCGGTCAGCCTTATTCAGTCAGTCTGTCAGTCAGTCAGTCAGTCAGCCTTATTCAGTCAGTCTGTCAGTCATCCTTATTCAGTCAGTCTGTCAGTCAGTCAGTCGGTCAGTCCTGTCCAGTCAGTTAGTCAGTCAAACAGTCAGTCAGGTAGTCAAGCAGTCAGTCAGTCAGTGTCAGTCAGTCATTTAGTCATTCAGTCAGTCAGTGAAATAGCCAGTCAGAGAGTCAAGCAGTCAGTCAGTCAGTCTCAGTCAGTCAGTTAGTCAGTCAGTCAGTAAGTCAGTCAGTCAGTCCAGTCTCAGTCAGTCAGGCAGTTAGTCAGTCAGTCTCGGTCAGTCAGTCAGTCAGTATCAGTCAGTCAGTGAGTCAGTCTGTCAGTCAGGCAGTATCAGTCAGGCAGTAAGACTCCGCTCGACAGATCTCCGATAGCCTAATGGCTAGACCGCTGGTCTTCCAAGCGAGTGGCCTGGGTTCGAGTCCCAGCCGGAGCGAATATCTTCAATGTATATATTTCTTTTCTAATTTGAAAATTCATTTTTTTTTCAATTTCTTTCCTTTGCAATTTTTGATTATTTATGTAGGGAAGAAAATTCTGAGTCAGTTTAATTTTTCGACACGAAGATTTCAAAGTGTTTAAATAAACAATTACCAAGGTGCATTTTTTGTTTTTATTATATTTAAAACTCCCACCGACAGAGCTCCCATAGACTAATGGCTAGAGTGTTAGGCTTCCAAGCGAGTGGCCCTGGGTTCGAGTCCCAGCCTGAACGAAAATCTTCAATGTATACTTTTAGTTTCTAATTTGAAATTTCTTCTTTTTTTTTTAATTTTTCTCTTTTGCGAATATTGATTATTTATGTAGGGAGAAAAATTCTGAGTCAGTTTAATTATTCGACCTGTAAATTTCAAAGTGTTTGAATCAATAATTACCAAGGTGCATTTTTTGTTTTTATTATATTTAAGACTTCCATCGACAGAGCTCCGATAGCCTAATGGCTAGACCGTTGGGTTCCAAGCGCGTGGTACTGGGTTCGAGTCCCGGCCGGAACGAAAATCTTCCATGTATAGATTTCTCTTCTAATTTGAAAATTCTTTTTTTTTTCAATTTCTTTCTTTTTCAAATATGGATTATTTATGTACGGAAGAAAATTCTGAGTCAGTTTAATCATTCGACCTTTAGATTTCAAAGATTTTAGATCAATAATTACTAAGGTGCATTTTTTGTTTTTATTATAATTAAGACACCGATCAATAGAGATCCGATAGTATATTGGCGAGAGCGTTGGGCTTCCATGAGTGTCGCCCTGGGTTCAAATCCCAGCCGGAAAGGAAATCTTAAATGCAAATATTTTTTTCTAATTTTATAATTCTTTTTTTTTTATTTTTCCCTTTTGCGAAGTCAGTCAGTCAGTCTGACAGTCAATCAGTCAAGCACTCAGTCATTCAGTCTCAGTCAGTCAGTCCAGTCAGTCAGTCACTCAGTCAGTCAGTTAGTCCTTCAGCCAGTCAGTCAAGCAGTCAGTCATTTAGTCTCAGTCAGTCAGTCATTCAGTCAGTCAGTCAGTCAGTCAGTCAGTCAGTCGGTCAGTCCTGTGCAGTCAGTTAGTCACTAAAGCAGTCAGTCAGTCTCAGTCAGTCAGTCAGTCAGTCAGTCCAGTCCAGTCTCAGTCAGTCAGTCAGTCAGTCTCGGTCAGTCAGTCAGTCAGTCATTCAGTCAGTCAGGCAGTCAGTCAGTCGGTCAGCCTTATTCAGTCAGTCTGTCAGTCAGTCAGTCAGTCAGCCTTATTCAGTCAGTCTGTCAGTCATCCTTATTCAGTCAGTCTGTCAGTCAGTCAGTCGGTCAGTCCTGTCCAGTCAGTTAGTCAGTCAAACAGTCAGTCAGGTAGTCAGGCAGTCAGTCAGTCAGTGTCAGTCAGTCATTTAGTCATTCAGTCAGTCAGTGAAATAGCCAGTCAGAGAGTCAAGCAGTCAGTCAGTCAGTCTCAGTCAGTCAGTTAGTCAGTCAGTCAG
This sequence comes from Uloborus diversus, assembly GCF_026930045.1. Lineage (NCBI taxonomy): Eukaryota > Metazoa > Arthropoda > Arachnida > Araneae > Uloboridae > Uloborus > Uloborus diversus. Next base: position 602,959 of record NW_026558395.1, read on the forward strand.
TAAGTCAGTCAGTCAGTCCAGTCTCAGTCAGTCAGGCAGTTAGTCAGTCAGTCTCGGTCAGTCAGTCAGTCAGTATCAGTCAGTCAGTGAGTCAGTCTGTCAGTCAGGCAGTATCAGTCAGGCAGTAAGACTCCGCTCGACAGATCTCCGGTAGCCTAATGGCTAGACCGCTGGTCTTCCAAGCGAGTGGCCTGGGTTCGAGTCCCAGCCGGAGCGAATATCTTCAATGTATATATTTCTTTTCTAATTTGAAAATTCTTTTTTTTTTCAATTTCTTTCCTTTGCAATTTTTGATTATTTATGTAGGGAAGAAAATTCTGAGTCAGTTTAATTTTTCGACACGAAGATTTCAAAGTGTTTAAATAAACAATTACCAAGGTGCATTTTTTGTTTTTATTATATTTAAAACTCCCACCGACAGAGCTCCCATAGACTAATGGCTAGAGTGTTAGGCTTCCAAGCGAGTGGCCCTGGGTTCGAGTCCCAGCCTGAACGAAAATCTTCAATGTATACTTTTAGTTTCTAATTTGAAATTTCTTCTTCTTTTTTTTTTAATTTTTCTCTTTTGCGAATATTGATTATTTATGTAGGGAGAAAAATTCTGAGTCAGTTTAATTATTCGACCTGTAAATTTCAAAGTGTTTGAATCAATAATTACCAAGGTGCATTTTTTGTTTTTATTATATTTAAGACTTCCATCGACAGAGCTCCGATAGCCTAATGGCTAGACCGTTGGGTTCCAAGCGCGTGGTACTGGGTTCGAGTCCCGGCCGGAACGAAAATTTTCCATGTATATATTTCTCTTCTAATTTGAAGATTCTTTTTTTTTTCAATTTCTTTCTTTTGCAAATATGGATTATTTATGTACGGAAGAAAATTCTGAGTCAGTTTAATCATTCGACCTTTAGATTTCAAAGATTTTAGATCAATAATTACTAAGGTGCATTTTTTGTTTTTATTATAATTAAGACACCGATCAACAGAGATCCGATAGTATATTGGCGAGAGCGTTGGGCTTCCATGAGTGTCGCCCTGGGTTCAAATCCCAGCCGGAAAGGAAATCTTAAATGCAAATATTTTTTTATAATTCTTTTTTTTTATTTTTCCCTTTTGCGAAGTCAGTCAGTCAGTCTGACAGTCAATCAGTCAAGCACTCAGTCATTCAGTCTCAGTCAGTCAGTCCAGTCAGTCAGTCAGTCAGGCAGTCAGTCAGTCGGTCAGCCTTATTCAGTCAGTCTGTCAGTCACTCAGTCAGTCAGCCTCATTCAGTCAGTCTGTCAGTCATCCTTATTCAGTCAGTCTGTCAGTCAGTCAGTCGGTCAGTCCTGTCCAGTCAGTTAGTCAGTCAAGCAGTCAGTCAGGTAGTCAAGCAGTCAGTCAGTCAGTGTCAGTCAGTCATTTAGTCATTCAGTCAGTCAGTGAAATAGCCAGTCAGAGAGTCAAGCAGTCAGTCAGTCAGTCTCAGTCAGTCAGTTAGACAGTCAGTCAGTCAGTCAGTCAGTCAGTCCAGTCTCAGTCAGTCAGGCAGTTAGTCAGTCAGTCTCGGTCAGTCAGTGAGTCAGTCAGTCAGTATCAGTCAGTCAGTGAGTCAGTCTGTCAGTCAGGCAGTATCAGTCAGGCAGTAAGACTCCGCTCGACAGAACTCCGATAGCCTAATGGCTAGACCGCTGGTCTTCCAAGCGAGTGGCCTGGGTTCGAGTCCCAGCCGGAGCGAATATCTTCAATGTATATATTTCTTTTCTAATTTGAAAATTCTTTTTTTTTCAATTTCTTTCCTTTGCAATTATTGATTATTTATGTAGGGAAGAAAATTCTGAGTCAGTTTAATTTTTCGACACGAAGATTTCAAAGTGTTTAAATAAACAATTACCAAGGTGCATTTTTTGTTTTTATTATATTTAAAACTCCCACCGACAGAGCTTCCATAGACTAATGGCTAGAGTGTTAGGCTTCCAAGCGAGTGGCCCTGGGTTCGAGTCCCAGCCTGAACGAAAATCTTCAATGTATACTTTAGTTTCTAATTTGAAATTTCTTCTTCTTTTTTTTTTAATTTTTCTCTTTTGCGAATATTGATTATTTATGTAGGGAGAAAAATTCTGAGTCAGTTTAATTATTCGACCTGTAAATTTCAAAGTGTTTGAATCAATAAATACCAAGGTGCATTTTTTGTTTTTATTATATTTAAGACTTCCATCGACAGAGCTCCGATAGCCTAATGGCTAGACCGTTGGGTTCCAAGCGCGTGGTACTGGGTTCGAGTCCCGGCCGGAACGAAAATCTTCCATGTATATATTTGTCTTCTAATTTGAAGATTCTTTTTTTTTTCAATTTCTTTCTTTTGCAAATATGGATTATTTATGTACGGAAGAAAATTCTGAGTCAGTTTAATCATTCGACCTTTAGATTTCAAAGATTTTAGATCAATAATTACTAAGGTGCATTTTTTGTTTTTATTATAATTAAGACACCGATCAACAGAGATCCGATAGTATATTGGCGAGAGCGTTGGGCTTCCATGAGTGTCGCCCTGGGTTCAAATCCCAGCCGGAAAGGAAATCTTAAATGCAAATATTTTTTTATAATTTTATAATTCTTTTTTTTTTATTTTTCCCTTTTGCGAAGTCAGTCAGACAGTCTGACAGTCAATCAGTCAAGCACTCAGTCATTCAGTCTCAGTCAGTCAGTCCAGTCAGTCAGTCACTCAGTCAGTCAGTTAGTCCTTCAGCCAGTCAGTCAAGCAGTCAGTCATTTAGTCTCAGTCAGTCAGTCATTCAGTCAGTCAGTCAGTCAGGCAGTCAGTCAGTCAGTCAGTCGGTCAGTCCTGTGCAGTCAGTTAGTCACTAAAGCAGTCAGTCAGTCTCAGTCAGTCAGTCAGTCAGTCAGTCCAGTTCAGTCTCAGTCAGTCAGTCAGTCAGTCTCGGTCAGTCAGTCAGTCAGTCATTCAGTCAGTCAGTCAGTCAGGCAGTCAGTCAGTCGGTCAGCCTTATTCAGTCAGTCTGTCAGTCAGTCAGTCAGTCAGCCTTATTCAGTCAGTCTGTCTGTCCTCCTTATTCAGTCAGTCTGTCAGTCAGTCAGTCGGTCAGTCCTGTCCAGTCAGTTAGTCAGTCCATCAGTCAGTCAGGTAGTCAAGCAGTCAGTCAGTCAGTGTCAGTCAGTCATTTAGTCATTCAGTCAGTCAGTGAAATAGCCAGTCAGAGAGTCAAGCAGTCAGTCAGTCAGTCTCAGTCAGTCAGTTAGACAGTCAGTCAGTCAGTCAGTCAGTCAGTCCAGTCTCAGTCAGTCAGGCAGTTAGTCAGTCAGTCTCGGTCAGTCAGTGAGTCAGTCAGTCAGTATCAGTCAGTCAGTGAGTCAGTCTGTCAGTCAGGCAGTATCAGTCAGGCAGTAAGACTCCGCTCGACAGAACTCCGATAGCCTAATGGCTAGACCGCTGGTCTTCCAAGCGAGTGGCCCGGGTTCGAGTCCCAGCCGGAGCGAATATCTTCAATGTATATATTTCTTTTCTAATTTGAAAATTCTTTTTTTTTTCAATTTCTTTCCTTTGCAATTATTGATTATTTATGTAGGGAAGAAAATTCTGAGTCAGTTTAATTTTTCGACACAAAGATTTCAAAGTGTTTAAATAAACAATTACCAAGGTGCATTTTTTGTTTTTATTATATTTAAAACTCCCACCGACAGAGCTCCCATAGACTAATGGCTAGAGTGTTAGGCTTCCAAGCGAGTGGCCCTGGGTTCGAGTCCCAGCCTGAACGAAAATCTTCAATGTATACTTTTAGTTCCTAATTTGAAATTTCTTCTTCTTTTTTTTTTAATTTTTCTCTTTTGCGAATATTGATTATTTATGTAGGGAGAAAAATTCTGAGTCAGTTTAATTATTCGACCTGTAAATTTCAAAGTGTTTGAATCAATAATTACCAAGGTGCATTTTTTGTTTTTATTATATTTAAGACTTCCATCGACAGAGCTCCGATAGCCTAATGGCTAGACCGTTGGGTTCCAAGCGCGTGGTACTGGGTTCGAGTCCCGGCCGGAATGAAAATCTTCCATGTATATATTTCTCTTCTAATTTGAAGATTCTTTTTTTTTCAATTTCTTTCTTTTGCAAATATGGATTATTTATGTACGGAAGAAAATTCTGAGTCAGTTTAATCATTCGACCTTTAGATTTCAAAGATTTTAGATCAATAATTACTAAGGTGCATTTTTTGTTTTTATTATAATTAAGACACCGATCAAGAGAGATCCAATAGTATATTGGCGAGAGCGTTGGGCTTCCATGAGTGTCGCCCTGGGTTCAAATCCCATCCGGAAAGGAAATCTTAAATGCAAATATTTTTTTCTAATTTTATAATTCTTTTTTTTTTATTTTTCCCTTTTGCGAAGTCAGTCAGTCAGTCTGACAGTCAATCAGTCAAGCACTCAGTCATTCAGTCTCAGTCAGTCAGTCCAGTCAGTCAGTCACTCAGTCAGTCAGTTAGTCCTTCAGCCAGTCAGTCAAGCAGTCAGTCATTTAGTCTCAGTCAGTCAGTCATTCAGTCAGTCAGTCAGTCAGTCAGTCAGTCAGTCAGTCAGTCAGTCAGTCGGTCAGTCCTGTGCAGTCAGTTAGTCACTAAAGCAGTCAGTCAGTCCAGTCCAGTCTCAGTCAGTCAGTCAGTCAGTCTCGGTCAGTCAGTCAGTCAGTCATTCAGTCAGTCAGTCAGTCAGGCAGTCAGTCAGTCGGTCAGCCTTATTCAGTCAGTCTGTCAGTCAGTCAGTCAGTCAGCCTTATTCAGTCAGTCTGTCAGTCATCCTTATTCAGTCAGTCTGTCAGTCATCCTTATTCAGTCAGTCTGTCAGTCAGTCAGTCGGTCAGTCCTGTCCAGTCAGTTAGTCAGTCAAGCAGTCAGTCAGGTAGTCAAGCAGTCAGTCAGTCAGTGTCAGTCAGTCATTTAGTCATTCAGTCAGTCAGTGAAATAGCCAGTCAGAGAGTCAAGCAGTCAGTCAGTCAGTTAGTCAGTCAGTCAGTTAGTCAGTCAGTCAGTCAGTCAGTCAGTCAGTCAGTCCAGTCTCAGTCAGTCAAGCAGTTAGTCAGTCAGTCTCGGTCAGTCAGTGAGTCAGTCAGTCAGTATCAGTCAGTCAGTGAGTCAGTCTGTCAGTCAGGCAGTATCAGTCAGGCAGTAAGACTCCGCTCGACAGAACTCCGATAGCCTAATGGCTAGACCGCTGGTCTTCCAAGCGAGTGGCCTGGGTTCGAGTCCCAGCCGGAGCGAATATCTTCAATGTATATATTTCTTTTCTAATTTGAAAATTCTTTTTTTTTTCAATTTCTTTCCTTTGCAATTATTGATTATTTATGTAGGGAGGAAAATTCTGAGTCAGTTTAATTTTTCGACACGAAGATTTCAAAGTGTTTAAATAAACAATTACCAAGGTGCATTTTTTGTTTTTATTATATTTAAAACTCCCACCGACAGAGCTCCCATAGACTAATGGCTAGAGTGTTAGGCTTCCAAGCGAGTGGCCCTGGGTTCGAGTCCCAGCCTGAACGAAAATCTTCAATGTATACTTTTAGTTTCTAATTTGAAATTTCTTCTTCTTTTTTTTTTTAATTTTTCTCTTTTGCGAATGTTGATTATTTATGTAGGGAGAAACATTCTGAGTCAGTTTAATTATTCGACCTGTAAATTTCAAAGTGTTTGAATCAATAATTACCAAGGTGCATTTCTTGTTTTTATTATATTTAAGACTTCCATCGACAGAGCTCCGATAGCCTAATGGCTAGACCGTTGGGTTCCAAGCGCGTGGTACTGGGTTCGAGTCCCGGCCGGAACGAAAATCTTCCATGTATATATTTCTCTTCTAATTTGAAGATTCTTTTTTTTTCAATTTCTTTCTTTTGCAAATATGGATTATTTATGTACGGAAGAAAATTCTGAGTCAGTTTAATCATTCGACCTTTAGATTTCAAAGATTTTAGATCAATAATTACTAAGGTGCATTTTTTGTTTTTATTATAATTAAGACACCGATCAACAGAGATCCGATAGTGCATTGGCGAGAGCGTTTGGCTTCCATGAGTGTCGCCCTGGGTTCAAATCCCAGCCGGAAAGGAAATCTTAAATGCAAATATTTTTTTCTAATTTTATAATTCTTTTTTTTTTATTTTTCCCTTTTGCGAAGTCAGTCAGTCAGTCTGACAGTCAATCAGTCAAGCACTCAGTCATTCAGTCTCAGTCAGTCAGTCCAGTCAGTCAGTCACTCAGTCAGTCAGTTAGTCCTTCAGCCAGTCAGTCAAGCAGTCAGTCATTTAGTCTCAGTCAGTCAGTCATTCAGTCAGTCAGTCAGTCAGGCAGTCAGTCAGTCAGTCGGTCAGTCCTGTGCAGTCAGTTAGTCACTAAAGCAGTCAGTCAGTCTCAGTCAGTCAGTCAGTCAGTCAGTCAGTCAGCCTTATTCAGTCAGTCTGTCAGTCAGTCAGTCAGCCTTATTCAGTCAGTCTGTCAGTCATCCTTATTCAGTCAGTCTGTCAGTCAGTCAGTCGGTCAGTCCTGTCCAGTCAGTTAGTCAGTCAAGCAGTCAGTCAGGTAGTCAAGCAGTCAGTCAGTCAGTGTCAGTCAGTCATTTAGTCATTCAGTCAGTCAGTGAAATAGCCAGTCAGAGAGTCAAGCAGTTAGTCAGTCAGTCTCAGTCAGTCAGTTAGTCAGTCAGTCAGTCAGTCAGTCAGTCAGTCCAGTCTCAGTCAGTCAGGCAGTTAGTCAGTCAGTCTCGGTCAGTCAGTCAGTCAGTATCAGTCAGTCAGTGAGTCAGTCTGTCAGTCAGGCAGTATCAGTCAGGCAGTAAGACTCCGCTCGACAGAACTCCGATAGCCTAATGGCTAGACCGCTGGTCTTCCAAGCGAGTGGCCAGGGTTCGAGTCCCAGCCGGAGCGAATATCTTCAATGTATATATTTCTTTTCTAATTTGAAAATTCTTTTTTTTTTTCAATTTCTTTCCTTTGCAATTATTGATTATTTATGTAGGGAAGAAAATTCTGAGTCAGTTTAATTTTTCGACACGAAGATTTCAAAGTGTTTAAATAAACAATTACCAAGGTGCATTTTTTGTTTTTATTATATTTAAAACTCCCTCCGACAGAGCTCCCATAGACTAATGGCTAGAGTGTTAGGCTTCCAAGCGAGTGGCCCTGGGTTCGAGTCCCAGCCTGAACGAAAATCTTCAATGTATACTTTTAGTTTCTAATTTGAAATTTCTTCTTCTTTTTTTTTTAATTTTTCTCTTTTGCGAATATTGATTATTTATGTAGGGAGAAAAATTCTGAGTCAAATTAATTATTCGACCTGTAAATTTCAAAGTGTTTGAATCAATAATTACCAAGGTGCATTTTTTGTTTTTATTATATTTAAGACTTCCATCGACAGAGCTCCGATAGCCTAATGGCTAGACCGTTGGGTTCCTAGCGCGTGGTACTGGGTTCGAGTCCCGGCCGGAAAGGAAATCTTAAATGCAAATATTTTTTTCTAATTTTATAATTCTTTTCTTTTATTTTTCCCTTTTGCGAAGTCAGTCAGTCAGTCTGACAGTCAATCAGTCAAGCACTCAGTCATTCAGTCTCAGTCAGTCAGTCCAGTCAGTCAGTCACTCAGTCAGTCAGTTAGTCCTTCAGTCAGTCAGTCAGGCAGTCAGTCTGTCAGTCAGTCGGTCAGTCCTGTGCAGTCAGTTAGTCACTAAAGCAGTCAGTCAGTCTCAGTCAGTCAGTCAGTCAGTCAGTCCAGTCCAGTTTCAGTCAGTCAGTCAGTCAGTCTCGGTCAGTCAGTCAGTCAGTCATTCAGTCAGTCAGTCAGTCAGGCAGTCCGTCAGTCGGTCAGCCTTATTCAGTCAGTCTGTCAGTCAGTCAGTCAGTCAGCCTTATTCAGTCAGTCTGTCAGTCATCCTTATTCAGTCAGTCTGTCAGTCAGTCAGTCGGTCAGTCCTGTCCAGTCAGTTAGTCAGTCAAGCAGTCAGTCAGGTAGTCAAGCAGTCAGTCAGTCAGTGTCAGTGAGTCATTTAGTCATTCAGTCAGTCAGTGAAATAGCCAGTCAGAGAGTCAAGCAGTCAGTCAGTCAGTCTCAGTCAGTCAGTTAGTCAGTCAGTCAGTCAGTCAGTCAGTCAGTCCAGTCTCAGTCAGTCAGGCAGTTAGTCAGTCAGTCTCGGTCAGTCAGTGAGTCAGTCAGTCAGTATCAGTCAGTCAGGGATCAGTCTGTCAGTCAGGCAGTATCAGTCAGGCAGTAAGACTCCGCTCGACAGAACTCCGATAGCCTAATGGCTAGGCCGCTGGTCTTCCAAGCGAGTGGCCTGGGTTCGAGTCCCAGCCGGAGCGAATATCTTCAATGTATATATTTCTTTTCTAATTTGAAAATTCTTTTTTTTTTCAATTTCTTTCCTTTGCAATTATTGATTATTTATGTAGGGAAGAAAATTCTGAGTCCGTTTAATTTTTCGACACGAAGATTTCAAAGTGTTTAAATAAACAATTACCAAGGTGCATTTTTTGTTTTTATTATATTTAAAACTCCACCGACAGAGCTCCCATAGACTAATGGCTAGAGTGTTAGGCTTCCAAGCGAGTGGCCCTGGGTTCGAGTCCCAGCCTGAACGAAAATCTTCAATGTATACTTTTAGTTTCTAATTTGAAATTTCTTCTTCTTTTTTTTTTAATTTTTCTCTTTTGCGAATATTGATTATTTATGTAGGGAGAAAAATTCTGAGTCAGTTTAATTATTCGACCTGTAAATTTCAAAGTGTTTGAATCAATAATTACCAAGGTGCAATTTTTGTTTTTATTATATTTAAGACTTCCATCGACAGAGCTCCGATAGCCTAATGGCTAGACCGTTGGGTTCCAAGCGCGTGGTACTGGGTTCGAGTCCCGGCCGGAACGAAAATCTTCCATGTATATATTTCTCTTCTAATTTGAAGATTCTTTTTTTTTTCAATTTCTTTCTTTTGCAAATATGGATTATTTATGTACGGAAGAAAATTCTGAGTCAGTTTAATCATTCGACCTTTAGATTTCAAAGATTTTAGATCAATAATTACTAAGGTGCATTTTTTGTTTTTATTATAATTAAGACACCGATCAACAGAGATCCGATAGTATATTGGCGAGAGCGTTGGGCTTCCATGAGTGTCGCCCTGGGTTCAAATCCCAGCCGGAAAGGAAATCTTAAATGCAAATATTTTTTTCTAATTTTATAATTCTTTTTTTTTTATTTTTCCCTTTTGCGAAGTCAGTCAGTCAGTCTGACAGTCAATCAGTCAAGCACTCAGTCATTCAGTCTCAGTCAGTCAGTCCAGTCAGTCAGTCACTCTGTCAGTCAGTTAGTCCTTCAGCCAGTCAGTCAAGCAGTCAGTCATTTAGTCTCAGTCAGTCAGTCATTCAGTCAGTCAGTCAGTCAGGCAGTCAGTCAGTCAGTCAGTCGGTCAGTCCTGTGCAGTCAGTTAGTCACTAAAGCAGTCAGTCAGTCTCAGTCAGTCAGTCAGTCAGTCAGTCCAGTCCAGTCTCAGTCAGTCAGTCAGTCAGTCTCGGTCAGTCAGTCAGTCAGTCATTCAGTCAGTCAGTCAGGCAGGCAGTCAGTCAGTCGGTCAGCCTTATTCAGTCAGTCTGTCAGTCAGTCAGTCAGTCAGCCTTATTCAGTCAGTCTGTCAGTCATCCTTATTCAGTCAGTCTGTCAGTCAGTCAGTCGGTCAGTCCTGTCCAGTCAGTTAGTCAGTCAAGCAGTCAGTCAGGTAGTCAAGCAGTCAGTCAGTCTGTGTCAGTCAGTCATTTAGTCATTCAGTCAGTCAGTGAAATAGCCAGTCAGAGAGTCAAGCAGTCAGTCAGTCAGTCTCAGTCAGTCAGTTAGTCAGTCAGTCAGTCAGTCAGTCAGTCAGTCCAGTCTCAGTCAGTCAGGCAGTTAGTCAGTCAGTCTCGGTCAGTCAGTGAGTCAGTCAGTCAGTATCAGTCAGTCAGTGAGTCAGTCTGTCAGTCAGGCAGTATCAGTCAGGCAGTAAGACTCCGCTCGACAGAACGCCGATAGCCTAATGGCTAGACCGCTGGTCTTCCAAGCGAGTGGCCTGGGTTCGAGTCCCAGCCGGAGCGAATATCTTCAATGTATATATTTCTTTTCTAATTTGAAAATTCTTTTTTTTTTTCAATTTCTTTCCTTTGCAATTATTGATTATTTATGTAGGGAAGAAAATTCGGAGTCAGTTTAATTTTTCGACACGAAGATTTCAAAGTGTTTAAATAAACAATTACCAAGGTGCATTTTTTGTTTTTATTATATTTAAAACTCCCACCGACAGAGCTCCCATAGATTAATGGCTAGAGTGTTAGGCTTCCAAGCGAGTGGCCCTGGGTTCGAGTCCCAGCCTGAACGAAAATCTTCAATGTATACTTTTAGTTTCTAATTTGAAATTTCTTCTTCTTTTTTTTTAAATTTTTCTCTTTTGCGAATATTGATTATTTATGTAGGGAGAAAAATTCTGAGTCAGTTTAATTATTCGACCTGTAAATTTCAAAGTGTTTGAATCAATAATTACCAAGGTGCATTTTTTGTTTTTATTATATTTAAGACTTCCATCGACAGAGCTCCGATAGCCTAATGGCTAGACCGTTGGGTTCCAAGCGCGTGGTACTGGGTTCGAGTCCCGGCCGGAACGAAAATCTTCCATGTATAGATTTCTCTTCTAATTTGAAAATTCTTTTTTTTTTCAATTTCTTTCTTTTTCAAATATGGATTATTTATGTACGGAAGAAAATTCTGAGTCAGTTTAATCATTCGACCTTTAGATTTCAAAGATTTTAGATCAATAATTACTAAGGTGCATTTTTTGTTTTTATTATAATTAAGACACCGATCAATAGAGATCCGATAGTATATTGGCGAGAGCGTTGGGCTTCCATGAGTGTCGCCCTGGGTTCAAATCCCAGCCGGAAAGGAAATCTTAAATGCAAATATTTTTTTCTAATTTTATAATTCTTTTTTTTTTATTTTTCCCTTTTGCGAAGTCAGTCAGTCAGTCTGACAGTCAATCAGTCAAGCACTCAGTCATTCAGTCTCAGTCAGTCAGTCCAGTCAGTCAGTCACTCAGTCAGTCAGTTAGTCCTTCAGCCAGTCAGTCAAGCAGTCAGTCATTTAGTCTCAGTCAGTCAGTCATTCAGTCAGTCAGTCAGTCAGTCAGTCAGTCGGTCAGTCTTGTGCAGTCAGTTAGTCACTAAAGCAGTCAGTCAGTCTCAGTCAGTCAGTCAGTCAGTCAGTCCAGTCCAGTCTCAGTCAGTCAGTCAGTCAGTCTCGGTCAGTCAGTCAGTCAGTCATTCAGTCAGTCAGTCAGTCAGGCAGTCAGTCAGTCGGTCAGCCTTATTCAGTCAGTCTGTCAGTCAGTCAGTCAGTCAGCCTTATTCAGTCAGTCTGTCAGTCATCCTTATTCAGTCAGTCTGTCAGTCATCCTTATTCAGTCAGTCTGTCAGTCAGTCAGTCGGTCAGTCAGTCAGTCAGTCGTGTCAGTCCTGTGCAGTCAGTTAGTCACTAAAGCAGTCAGTCAGTCTCAGTCCGTCAGTCAGTCAGTCAGTCCAGTCCAGTCTCAGTCAGTCAGTCAGTCAGTCTCGGTCAGTCAGTCAGTCAGTCATTCAGTCAGTCAGTCAGTCAGGCAGTCAGTCAGTCGGTCAGCCTTATTCAGTCAGTCTGTCAGTCAGTCAGTCGGTCAGTCCTGTCCAGTCAGTTAGTCAGTCAAGCAGTCAGTCAGGTAGTCAAGCAGTCAGTCAGTCAGTGTCAGTCAGTCATTTAGTCATTCAGTCAGTCAGTGAAATAGCCAGTCAGAGAGTCAAGCAGTCAGTCAGTCAGTGTCAGTCAGTCAGTTAGTCAGTCAGTCAGTCAGTCAGTCAGTCAGTCCAGTCTCAGTCAGTCAGGCAGTTAGTCAGTCAGTTTCGGTCAGTCAGTGAGTCAGTCAGTCAGTATCAGTCAGTCAGTGAGTCAGTCTGTCAGTCAGGCAGTATCAGTCAGGCAGTAAGACTCCGCTCGACAGAACTCCGATAGCCTAATGGCTAGACCGCTGGTCTTCCAAGCGAGTGGCCTGGGTTCGAGTCCCAGCCGGAGCGAATATCTTCAATGTATATATTTCTTTTCTAATTTGAAAATTCTTTTTTTTTTCAATTTCTTTCCTTTGCAATTATTGATTATTTATGTAGGGAAGAAAATTCTGATTCAGTTTAATTTTTCGACACGAAGATTTCAAAGTGTTTAAATAAACAATTACCAAGGTGCATTTTTTGTTTTTATTATATTTAAAACTCCCACCGACAGAGCTCCCATAGACTAATGGCTAGAGTGTTAGGCTTCGAAGCGAGTGGCCCGGGGTTCGAGTCCCAGCCTGAACGAAAATCTTCAATGTATATATTTCTTTTCTAATTTGAAAATTCTTTTTTTTTTCAATTTCTTTCCTTTGCAATTATTGATTATTTATGTAGGGAAGAAAATTCTGAGTCAGTTTAATTTTTCGACACGAAGATTTCAAAGTGTTTAAATAAACAATTACCAAGGTGCATTTTTTGTTTTTATTATATTTAAAACTCCCACCGACAGAGCTCCCATAGACTAATGGCTAGAGTGTTAGGCTTCCAAGCGAGTGGCCCTGGGTTCGAGTCCCAGCCTGAACGAAAATCTTCAATGTATACTTTTTGTTTCTAATTTGAAATTTCTTCTTCTTTTTTTTTTAATTTTTCTCTTTTGCGAATATTGATTATTTATGTAGGGAGAAAAATTCTGAGTCAGTTTAATTATTCGACCTGTAAATTTCAAAGTGTTTGAATCAATAATTACCAAGGTGCATTTTTTGTTTTTATTATATTTAAGACTTCCATCGACAGAGCTCCGATAGCCTAATGGCTAGACCGTTGGGTTTCAAGCGCGTGGTACTGGGTTCGAGTCCCGGCCGGAACGAAAATCTTCCATGTATATGTTTCTCTTCTTATTTGAAGATTCTTTTTTTTCAATTTCTTTCTTTTGCAAATATGGATTATTTATGTACGGAAGAAAATTCTGAGTCAGTTTAATCATTCGACCTTTAGATTTCAAAGATTTTAGATCAATAATTACTAAGGTGCATTTTTTGTTTTTATTATAATTAAGACACCGATCAACAGAGATCCGATAGTATATTGGCGAGAGCGATGGGCTTCCATGAGTGTCGCCCTGGGTTCAAGTCCCAGCCGGAAAGGAAATCTTAAATGCAAATATTTTTTTCTAATTTTATAATTCTTTTTTTTTATTTTTCCCTTTTGCGAAGTCAGTCAGTCAGTCTGACAGTCAATCAGTCAAGCACTCAGTCATTCAGTCTCAGTCAGTCACTCAGTCAGTCAGTTAGTCCTTCAGCCAGTCAGTCAAGCAGTCAGTCATTTAGTCTCAGTCAGTCAGTCATTCAGTCAGTCAGTCAGTCAGGCAGTCAGTCAGTCAGTCAGTCGGTCAGTCCTGTGCAGTCAGTTAGTCACTAAAGCAGTCAGTCTCAGTCAGTCATTCAGTCAGTCAGTCCAGTCCAGTCTCAGTCAGTCAGTCAGTCTCGGTCAGTCAGTTAGTCAGTCATTCAGTCAGTCAGTCAGTCAGGCAGTCAGTCAGTCGGTCAGCCTTATTCAGTCAGTCTGTCAGTCAGTCAGTCAGTCAGCCTTATTCAGTCAGTCTGTCAGTCATCCTTATTCAGTCAGTCTGTCAGTCAGTCAGTCGGTCAGTCAGTCAGTCAGTCGTGTCAGTCCTGTGCAGTCAGTTAGTCACTAAAGCAGTCAGTCAGTCTCAGTCAGTCAGTCAGTCAGTCAGTCCAGTCCAGTCTCAGTCAGTCAGTCAGTCAGTCTCGGTCAGTCAGTCAGTCAGTCATTCTGTCAGTCAGTCAGTCAGGCAGTCAGTCAGTCGGTCAGCCTTATTCAGTCAGTCGGTCAGTCCTGTCCAGTCAGTTAGTCAGTCAAGCAGTCAGTCAGGTAGTCAAGCAGTCAGTCAGTCAGTGTCAGTCAGTCATTTAGTCATTCAGTCAGTCAGTGAAATAGCCAGTCAGAGAGTCAAGCAGTCAGTCAGTCAGTCTCAGTCAGTCAGTTAGTCAGTCAGTCAGTCAGTCAGTCAGTCAGTCCAGTCTCAGTCAGTCAGGCAGTTAGTCAGTCAGTTTCGGTCAGTCAGTGAGTCAGTCAGTCAGTATCAGTCAGTCAGTGAGTCAGTCTGTCAGTCAGGCAGTATCAGTCAGGCAGTAAGACTCCGCTCGACAGAACTCCGATAGCCTAATGGCTAGACCGCTGGTCTTCCAAGCGAGTGGCCTGGGTTCGAGTCCCAGCCGGAGCGAATATCTTCAATGTATATATTTCTTTTCTAATTTGAAAATTCTTTTTTTTTTCAATTTCTTTCCTTTGCAATTATTGATTATTTATGTAGGGAAGAAAATTCTGAGTCAGTTTAATTTTTCGACACAAAGATTTCAAAGTGTTTAAATAAACAATTACCAAGGTGCATTTTTTGTTTTTATTATATTTAAAACTCCCACCGACAGAGCTCCCATAGATTAATGGCTAGAGTGTTAGGCTTCCAAGCGAGTGGCCCTGGGTTCGAGTCCCAGCCTGAACGAAAATCTTCAATGTATACTTTTAGTTTCTAATTTGAAATTTCTTCTTCTTTTTTTTTTAAATTTTTCTCTTTTGCGAATATTGATTATTTATGTAGGGAGAAAAATTCTGAGTCAGTTTAATTATTCGACCTGTAAATTTCAAAGTGTTTGAATCAATAATTACCAAGGTGCATTTTTTGATTTTATTATATTTAAGACTTCCATCGACAGAGCTCCGATAGCCTAATGGCTAGACCATTGGGTTCCAAGCGCGTAATTGGGTTCGAGTCCCGGCCGGAACGAAAATCTTCCATGTATAGATTTCTCTTCTAATTTGAAAATTCTTTTTTTTTTCAATTTCTTTCTTTTTCAAATATGGATTATTTATGTACGGAAGAAAATTCTGAGTCAGTTTAATCATTCGACCTTTAGATTTCAAAGATTTTAGATCAATAATTACTAAGGTGCATTTTTTGTTTTTATTATAATTAAGACACCGATCAATAGAGATCCGATAGTATATTGGCGAGAGCGTTGGGCTTCCATGAGTGTCGCCCTGGGTTCAAATCCCAGCCGGAAAGGAAATCTTAAATGCAAATATTTTTTTCTAATTTTATAATTCTTTTTTTTTTATTTTTCCCTTTTGCGAAGTCAGTCAGTCAGTCTGACAGTCAATCAGTCAAGCACTCAGTCATTCAGTCTCAGTCAGTCAGTCCAGTCAGTCAGTCACTCAGTCAGTCAGTTAGTCCTTCAGCCAGTCAGTCAAGCAGTCAGTCATTTAGTCTCAGTCAGTCAGTCATTCAGTCAGTCAGTCAGTCAGTCAGTCAGTCAGTCAGTCGGTCAGTCTTGTGCAGTCAGTTAGTCACTAAAGCAGTCAGTCAGTCTCAGTCAGTCAGTCAGTCAGTCAGTCCAGTCCAGTCTCAGTCAGTCAGTCAGTCAGTCTCGGTCAGTCAGTCAGTCAGTCATTCAGTCAGTCAGTCAGTCAGGCAGTCAGTCAGTCGGTCAGCCTTATTCAGTCAGTCTGTCAGTCAGTCAGTCAGTCAGCCTTATTCAGTCAGTCTGTCAGTCATCCTTATTCAGTCAGTCTGTCAGTCAGTCAGTCGGTCAGTCCTGTCCAGTCAGTTAGTCAGTCAAACAGTCAGTCAGGTAGTCAAGCAGTCAGTCAGTCAGTGTCAGTCAGTCATTTAGTCATTCAGTCAGTCAGTGAAATAGCCAGTCAGAGAGTCAAGCAGTCAGTCAGTCAGTCTCAGTCAGTCAGTTAGTCAGTCAGTCAGTAAGTCAGTCAGTCAGTCCAGTCTCAGTCAGTCAGGCAGTTAGTCAGTCAGTCTCGGTCAGTCAGTCAGTCAGTATCAGTCAGTCAGTGAGTCAGTCTGTCAGTCAGGCAGTATCAGTCAGGCAGTAAGACTCCGCTCGACAGATCTCCGATAGCCTAATGGCTAGACCGCTGGTCTTCCAAGCGAGTGGCCTGGGTTCGAGTCCCAGCCGGAGCGAATATCTTCAATGTATATATTTCTTTTCTAATTTGAAAATTCATTTTTTTTTCAATTTCTTTCCTTTGCAATTTTTGATTATTTATGTAGGGAAGAAAATTCTGAGTCAGTTTAATTTTTCGACACGAAGATTTCAAAGTGTTTAAATAAACAATTACCAAGGTGCATTTTTTGTTTTTATTATATTTAAAACTCCCACCGACAGAGCTCCCATAGACTAATGGCTAGA
This sequence comes from Uloborus diversus, assembly GCF_026930045.1. NCBI lineage: Eukaryota > Metazoa > Arthropoda > Arachnida > Araneae > Uloboridae > Uloborus > Uloborus diversus. The sequence continues at coordinate 619,246 of NW_026558395.1, forward strand.
GTGTTAGGCTTCCAAGCGAGTGGCCCTGGGTTCGAGTCCCAGCCTGAACGAAAATCTTCAATGTATACTTTTAGTTTCTAATTTGAAATTTCTTCTTTTTTTTTTTAATTTTTCTCTTTTGCGAATATTGATTATTTATGTAGGGAGAAAAATTCTGAGTCAGTTTAATTATTCGACCTGTAAATTTCAAAGTGTTTGAATCAATAATTACCAAGGTGCATTTTTTGTTTTTATTATATTTAAGACTTCCATCGACAGAGCTCCGATAGCCTAATGGCTAGACCGTTGGGTTCCAAGCGCGTGGTACTGGGTTCGAGTCCCGGCCGGAACGAAAATCTTCCATGTATAGATTTCTCTTCTAATTTGAAAATTCTTTTTTTTTTCAATTTCTTTCTTTTTCAAATATGGATTATTTATGTACGGAAGAAAATTCTGAGTCAGTTTAATCATTCGACCTTTAGATTTCAAAGATTTTAGATCAATAATTACTAAGGTGCATTTTTTGTTTTTATTATAATTAAGACACCGATCAATAGAGATCCGATAGTATATTGGCGAGAGCGTTGGGCTTCCATGAGTGTCGCCCTGGGTTCAAATCCCAGCCGGAAAGGAAATCTTAAATGCAAATATTTTTTTCTAATTTTATAATTCTTTTTTTTTTATTTTTCCCTTTTGATAGTCAGTCAGTCAGTCTGACAGTCAATCAGTCAAGCACTCAGTCATTCAGTCTCAGTCAGTCAGTCCAGTCAGTCAGTCACTCAGTCAGTCAGTTAGTCCTTCAGCCAGTCAGTCAAGCAGTCAGTCATTTAGTCTCAGTCAGTCAGTCATTCAGTCAGTCAGTCAGTCAGTCAGTCAGTCAGTCAGTCAGTCGGTCAGTCCTGTGCAGTCAGTTAGTCACTAAAGCAGTCAGTCAGTCTCAGTCAGTCAGTCAGTCAGTCAGTCCAGTCCAGTCTCAGTCAGTCAGTCAGTCAGTCTCGGTCAGTCAGTCAGTCAGTCATTCAGTCAGTCAGTCAGTCAGGCAGTCAGTCAGTCGGTCAGCCTTATTCAGTCAGTCTGTCAGTCAGTCAGTCAGTCAGCCTTATTCAGTCAGTCTGTCAGTCATCCTTATTCAGTCAGTCTGTCAGTCAGTCAGTCGGTCAGTCCTGTCCAGTCAGTTAGTCAGTCAAACAGTCAGTCAGGTAGTCAGGCAGTCAGTCAGTCAGTGTCAGTCAGTCATTTAGTCATTCAGTCAGTCAGTGAAATAGCCAGTCAGAGAGTCAAGCAGTCAGTCAGTCAGTCTCAGTCAGTCAGTTAGTCAGTCAGTCAGTAAGTCAGTCAGTCAGTCCAGTCTCAGTCAGTCAGGCAGTTAGTCAGTCAGTCTCGGTCAGTCAGTCAGTCAGTATCAGTCAGTCAGTGAGTCAGTCTGTCAGTCAGGCAGTATCAGTCAGGCAGTAAGACTCCGCTCGACAGATCTCCGATAGCCTAATGGCTAGACCGCTGGTCTTCCAAGCGAGTGGCCTGGGTTCGAGTCCCAGCCGGAGCGAATATCTTCAATGTATATATTTCTTTTCTAATTTGAAAATTCTTTTTTTTTTCAATTTCTTTCCTTTGCAATTTTTGATTATTTATGTAGGGAAGAAAATTCTGAGTCAGTTTAATTTTTCGACACGAAGATTTCAAAGTGTTTAAATAAACAATTACCAAGGTGCATTTTTTGTTTTTATTATATTTAAAACTCCCACCGACAGAGCTCCCATAGACTAATGGCTAGAGTGTTAGGCTTCCAAGCGAGTGGCCCTGGGTTCGAGTCCCAGCCTGAACGAAAATCTTCAATGTATACTTTTAGTTTCTAATTTGAAATTTCTTCTTCTTTTTTTTTTAATTTTTCTCTTTTGCGAATATTGATTATTTATGTAGGGAGAAAAATTCTGAGTCAGTTTAATTATTCGACCTGTAAATTTCAAAGTGTTTGAATCAATAATTACCAAGGTGCATTTTTTGTTTTTATTATATTTAAGACTTCCATCGACAGAGCTCCGATAGCCTAATGGCTAGACCGTTGGGTTCCAAGCGCGTGGTACTGGGTTCGAGTCCCGGCCGGAACGAAAATTTTCCATGTATATATTTCTCTTCTAATTTGAAGATTCTTTTTTTTTTCAATTTCTTTCTTTTGCAAATATGGATTATTTATGTACGGAAGAAAATTCTGAGTCAGTTTAATCATTCGACCTTTAGATTTCAAAGATTTTAGATCAATAATTACTAAGGTGCATTTTTTGTTTTTATTATAATTAAGACACCGATCAACAGAGATCCGATAGTATATTGGCGAGAGCGTTGGGCTTCCATGAGTGTCGCCCTGGGTTCAAATCCCAGCCGGAAAGGAAATCTTAAATGCAAATATTTTTTTATAATTTTATAATTCTTTTTTTTTTATTTTTCCCTTTTGCGAAGTCAGTCAGTCAGTCTGACAGTCAATCAGTCAAGCACTCAGTCATTCAGTCTCAGTCAGTCAGTCCAGTCAGTCAGTCACTCAGTCAGTCAGTTAGTCCTTCAGCCAGTCAGTCAAGCAGTCAGTCATTTAGTCTCAGTCAGTCAGTCATTCAGTCAGTCAGTCAGTCAGGCAGTCAGTCAGTCAGTCAGTCGGTCAGTCCTGTGCAGTCAGTTAGTCACTAAAGCAGTCAGTCAGTCTCAGTCAGTCAGTCAGTCAGTCAGTCCAGTCCAGTCTCAGTCAGTCAGTCAGTCAGTCAGTCAGTCAGTCATTCAGTCAGTCAGTCAGTCAGGCAGTCAGTCAGTCGGTCAGCCTTATTCAGTCAGTCTGTCAGTCACTCAGTCAGTCAGCCTTATTCAGTCAGTCTGTCAGTCATCCTTATTCAGTCAGTCTGTCAGTCAGTCAGTCGGTCAGTCCTGTCCAGTCAGTTAGTCAGTCAAGCAGTCAGTCAGGTAGTCAAGCAGTCAGTCAGTCAGTGTCAGTCAGTCATTTAGTCATTCAGTCAGTCAGTGAAATAGCCAGTCAGAGAGTCAAGCAGTCAGTCAGTCAGTCTCAGTCAGTCAGTTAGACAGTCAGTCAGTCAGTCAGTCAGTCAGTCCAGTCTCAGTCAGTCAGGCAGTTAGTCAGTCAGTCTCGGTCAGTCAGTGAGTCAGTCAGTCAGTATCAGTCAGTCAGTGAGTCAGTCTGTCAGTCAGGCAGTATCAGTCAGGCAGTAAGACTCCGCTCGACAGAACTCCGATAGCCTAATGGCTAGACCGCTGGTCTTCCAAGCGAGTGGCCTGGGTTCGAGTCCCAGCCGGAGCGAATATCTTCAATGTATATATTTCTTTTCTAATTTGAAAATTCTTTTTTTTTCAATTTCTTTCCTTTGCAATTATTGATTATTTATGTAGGGAAGAAAATTCTGAGTCAGTTTAATTTTTCGACACGAAGATTTCAAAGTGTTTAAATAAACAATTACCAAGGTGCATTTTTTGTTTTTATTATATTTAAAACTCCCACCGACAGAGCTCCCATAGACTAATGGCTAGAGTGTTAGGCTTCCAAGCGAGTGGCCCTGGGTTCGAGTCCCAGCCTGAACGAAAATCTTCAATGTATACTTTAGTTTCTAATTTGAAATTTCTTCTTCTTTTTTTTTTAATTTTTCTCTTTTGCGAATATTGATTATTTATGTAGGGAGAAAAATTCTGAGTCAGTTTAATTATTCGACCTGTAAATTTCAAAGTGTTTGAATCAATAAATACCAAGGTGCATTTTTTGTTTTTATTATATTTAAGACTTCCATCGACAGAGCTCCGATAGCCTAATGGCTAGACCGTTGGGTTCCAAGCGCGTGGTACTGGGTTCGAGTCCCGGCCGGAACGAAAATCTTCCATGTATATATTTGTCTTCTAATTTGAAGATTCTTTTTTTTTTCAATTTCTTTCTTTTGCAAATATGGATTATTTATGTACGGAAGAAAATTCTGAGTCAGTTTAATCATTCGACCTTTAGATTTCAAAGATTTTAGATCAATAATTACTAAGGTGCATTTTTTGTTTTTATTATAATTAAGACACCGATCAACAGAGATCCGATAGTATATTGGCGAGAGCGTTGGGCTTCCATGAGTGTCGCCCTGGGTTCAAATCCCAGCCGGAAAGGAAATCTTAAATGCAAATATTTTTTTATAATTTTATAATTCTTTTTTTTTTATTTTTCCCTTTTGCGAAGTCAGTCAGACAGTCTGACAGTCAATCAGTCAAGCACTCAGTCATTCAGTCTCAGTCAGTCAGTCCAGTCAGTCAGTCACTCAGTCAGTCAGTTAGTCCTTCAGCCAGTCAGTCAAGCAGTCAGTCATTTAGTCTCAGTCAGTCAGTCATTCAGTCAGTCAGTCAGTCAGGCAGTCAGTCAGTCAGTCAGTCGGTCAGTCCTGTGCAGTCAGTTAGTCACTAAAGCAGTCAGTCAGTCTCAGTCAGTCAGTCAGTCAGTCAGTCCAGTTCAGTCTCAGTCAGTCAGTCAGTCAGTCTCGGTCAGTCAGTCAGTCAGTCATTCAGTCAGTCAGTCAGTCAGGCAGTCAGTCAGTCGGTCAGCCTTATTCAGTCAGTCTGTCAGTCAGTCAGTCAGTCAGCCTTATTCAGTCAGTCTGTCTGTCCTCCTTATTCAGTCAGTCTGTCAGTCAGTCAGTCGGTCAGTCCTGTCCAGTCAGTTAGTCAGTCCATCAGTCAGTCAGGTAGTCAAGCAGTCAGTCAGTCAGTGTCAGTCAGTCATTTAGTCATTCAGTCAGTCAGTGAAATAGCCAGTCAGAGAGTCAAGCAGTCAGTCAGTCAGTCTCAGTCAGTCAGTTAGACAGTCAGTCAGTCAGTCAGTCAGTCAGTCCAGTCTCAGTCAGTCAGGCAGTTAGTCAGTCAGTCTCGGTCAGTCAGTGAGTCAGTCAGTCAGTATCAGTCAGTCAGTGAGTCAGTCTGTCAGTCAGGCAGTATCAGTCAGGCAGTAAGACTCCGCTCGACAGAACACCGATAGCCTAATGGCTAGACCGCTGGTCTTCCAAGCGAGTGGCCCGGGTTCGAGTCCCAGCCGGAGCGAATATCTTCAATGTATATATTTCTTTTCTAATTTGAAAATTCTTTTTTTTTTCAATTTCTTTCCTTTGCAATTATTGATTATTTATGTAGGGAAGAAAATTCTGAGTCAGTTTAATTTTTCGACACAAAGATTTCAAAGTGTTTAAATAAACAATTACCAAGGTGCATTTTTTGTTTTTATTATATTTAAAACTCCCACCGACAGAGCTCCCATAGACTAATGGCTAGAGTGTTAGGCTTCCAAGCGAGTGGCCCTGGGTTCGAGTCCCAGCCTGAACGAAAATCTTCAATGTATACTTTTAGTTCCTAATTTGAAATTTCTTCTTCTTTTTTTTTTAATTTTTCTCTTTTGCGAATATTGATTATTTATGTAGGGAGAAAAATTCTGAGTCAGTTTAATTATTCGACCTGTAAATTTCAAAGTGTTTGAATCAATAATTACCAAGGTGCATTTTTTGTTTTTATTATATTTAAGACTTCCATCGACAGAGCTCCGATAGCCTAATGGCTAGACCGTTGGGTTCCAAGCGCGTGGTACTGGGTTCGAGTCCCGGCCGGAATGAAAATCTTCCATGTATATATTTCTCTTCTAATTTGAAGATTCTTTTTTTTTCAATTTCTTTCTTTTGCAAATATGGATTATTTATGTACGGAAGAAAATTCTGAGTCAGTTTAATCATTCGACCTTTAGATTTCAAAGATTTTAGATCAATAATTACTAAGGTGCATTTTTTGTTTTTATTATAATTAAGACACCGATCAAGAGAGATCCAATAGTATATTGGCGAGAGCGTTGGGCTTCCATGAGTGTCGCCCTGGGTTCAAATCCCATCCGGAAAGGAAATCTTAAATGCAAATATTTTTTTCTAATTTTATAATTCTTTTTTTTTTATTTTTCCCTTTTGCGAAGTCAGTCAGTCAGTCTGACAGTCAATCAGTCAAGCACTCAGTCATTCAGTCTCAGTCAGTCAGTCCAGTCAGTCAGTCACTCAGTCAGTCAGTTAGTCCTTCAGCCAGTCAGTCAAGCAGTCAGTCATTTAGTCTCAGTCAGTCAGTCATTCAGTCAGTCAGTCAGTCAGTCAGTCAGTCAGTCAGTCAGTCAGTCAGTCAGTCAGTCGGTCAGTCCTGTGCAGTCAGTTAGTCACTAAAGCAGTCAGTCAGTCCAGTCCAGTCTCAGTCAGTCAGTCAGTCAGTCTCGGTCAGTCAGTCAGTCAGTCATTCAGTCAGTCAGTCAGTCAGGCAGTCAGTCAGTCGGTCAGCCTTATTCAGTCAGTCTGTCAGTCAGTCAGTCAGTCAGCCTTATTCAGTCAGTCTGTCAGTCATCCTTATTCAGTCAGTCTGTCAGTCATCCTTATTCAGTCAGTCTGTCAGTCAGTCAGTCGGTCAGTCCTGTCCAGTCAGTTAGTCAGTCAAGCAGTCAGTCAGGTAGTCAAGCAGTCAGTCAGTCAGTGTCAGTCAGTCATTTAGTCATTCAGTCAGTCAGTGAAATAGCCAGTCAGAGAGTCAAGCAGTCAGTCAGTCAGTTAGTCAGTCAGTCAGTTAGTCAGTCAGTCAGTCAGTCAGTCAGTCAGTCAGTCCAGTCTCAGTCAGTCAAGCAGTTAGTCAGTCAGTCTCGGTCAGTCAGTGAGTCAGTCAGTCAGTATCAGTCAGTCAGTGAGTCAGTCTGTCAGTCAGGCAGTATCAGTCAGGCAGTAAGACTCCGCTCGACAGAACTCCGATAGCCTAATGGCTAGACCGCTGGTCTTCCAAGCGAGTGGCCTGGGTTCGAGTCCCAGCCGGAGCGAATATCTTCAATGTATATATTTCTTTTCTAATTTAAAAATTCTTTTTTTTTTCAATTTCTTTCCTTTGCAATTATTGATTATTTATGTAGGGAGGAAAATTCTGAGTCAGTTTAATTTTTCGACACGAAGATTTCAAAGTGTTTAAATAAACAATTACCAAGGTGCATTTTTTGTTTTTATTATATTTAAAACTCCCACCGACAGAGCTCCCATAGACTAATGGCTAGAGTGTTAGGCTTCCAAGCGAGTGGCCCTGGGTTCGAGTCCCAGCCTGAACGAAAATCTTCAATGTATACTTTTAGTTTCTAATTTGAAATTTCTTCTTCTTTTTTTTTTTAATTTTTCTCTTTTGCGAATGTTGATTATTTATGTAGGGAGAAACATTCTGAGTCAGTTTAATTATTCGACCTGTAAATTTCAAAGTGTTTGAATCAATAATTACCAAGGTGCATTTCTTGTTTTTATTATATTTAAGACTTCCATCGACAGAGCTCCGATAGCCTAATGGCTAGACCGTTGGGTTCCAAGCGCGTGGTACTGGGTTCGAGTCCCGGCCGGAACGAAAATCTTCCATGTATATATTTCTCTTCTAATTTGAAGATTCTTTTTTTTTTCAATTTCTTTCTTTTGCAAATATGGATTATTTATGTACGGAAGAAAATTCTGAGTCAGTTTAATCATTCGACCTTTAGATTTCAAAGATTTTAGATCAATAATTACTAAGGTGCATTTTTTGTTTTTATTATAATTAAGACACCGATCAACAGAGATCCGATAGTACATTGGCGAGAGCGTTTGGCTTCCATGAGTGTCGCCCTGGGTTCAAATCCCAGCCGGAAAGGAAATCTTAAATGCAAATATTTTTTTCTAATTTTATAATTCTTTTTTTTTTATTTTTCCCTTTTGCGAAGTCAGTCAGTCAGTCTGACAGTCAATCAGTCAAGCACTCAGTCATTCAGTCTCAGTCAGTCAGTCCAGTCAGTCAGTCACTCAGTCAGTCAGTTAGTCCTTCAGCCAGTCAGTCAAGCAGTCAGTCATTTAGTCTCAGTCAGTCAGTCATTCAGTCAGTCAGTCAGTCAGGCAGTCAGTCAGTCAGTCGGTCAGTCCTGTGCAGTCAGTTAGTCACTAAAGCAGTCAGTCAGTCTCAGTCAGTCAGTCAGTCAGTCAGTCAGTCAGCCTTATTCAGTCAGTCTGTCAGTCAGTCAGTCAGCCTTATTCAGTCAGTCTGTCAGTCATCCTTATTCAGTCAGTCTGTCAGTCAGTCAGTCGGTCAGTCCTGTCCAGTCAGTTAGTCAGTCAAGCAGTCAGTCAGGTAGTCAAGCAGTCAGTCAGTCAGTGTCAGTCAGTCATTTAGTCATTCAGTCAGTCAGTGAAATAGCCAGTCAGAGAGTCAAGCAGTTAGTCAGTCAGTCTCAGTCAGTCAGTTAGTCAGTCAGTCAGTCAGTCAGTCAGTCAGTCCAGTCTCAGTCAGTCAGGCAGTTAGTCAGTCAGTCTCGGTCAGTCAGTCAGTCAGTATCAGTCAGTCAGTGAGTCAGTCTGTCAGTCAGGCAGTATCAGTCAGGCAGTAAGACTCCGCTCGACAGAACTCCGATAGCCTAATGGCTAGACCGCTGGTCTTCCAAGCGAGTGGCCAGGGTTCGAGTCCCAGCCGGAGCGAATATCTTCAATGTATATATTTCTTTTCTAATTTGAAAATTCTTTTTTTTTTTTCAATTTCTTTCCTTTGCAATTATTGATTATTTATGTAGGGAAGAAAATTCTGAGTCAGTTTAATTTTTCGACACGAAGATTTCAAAGTGTTTAAATAAACAATTACCAAGGTGCATTTTTTGTTTTTATTATATTTAAAACTCCCTCCGACAGAGCTCCCATAGACTAATGGCTAGAGTGTTAGGCTTCCAAGCGAGTGGCCCTGGGTTCGAGTCCCAGCCTGAACGAAAATCTTCAATGTATACTTTTAGTTTCTAATTTGAAATTTCTTCTTCTTTTTTTTTTAATTTTTCTCTTTTGCGAAAATTGATTATTTATGTAGGGAGAAAAATTCTGAGTCAGATTAATTATTCGACCTGTAAATTTCAAAGTGTTTGAATCAATAATTACCAAGGTGCATTTTTTGTTTTTATTATATTTAAGACTTCCATCGACAGAGCTCCGATAGCCTAATGGCTAGACCGTTGGGTTCCTAGCGCGTGGTACTGGGTTCGAGTCCCGGCCGGAAAGGAAATCTTAAATGCAAATATTTTTTTCTAATTTTATAATTCTTTTCTTTTATTTTTCCCTTTTGCGAAGTCAGTCAGTCAGTCTGACAGTCAATCAGTCAAGCACTCAGTCATTCAGTCTCAGTCAGTCAGTCCAGTCAGTCAGTCACTCAGTCAGTCAGTTAGTCCTTCAGTCAGTCAGTCAGGCAGTCAGTCTGTCAGTCAGTCGGTCAGTCCTGTGCAGTCAGTTAGTCACTAAAGCAGTCAGTCAGTCTCAGTCAGTCAGTCAGTCAGTCAGTCCAGTCCAGTTTCAGTCAGTCAGTCTCGGTCAGTCAGTCAGTCAGTCATTCAGTCAGTCAGTCAGTCAGGCAGTCAGTCAGTCGGTCAGCCTTATTCAGTCAGTCTGTCAGTCAGTCAGTCAGTCAGCCTTATTCAGTCAGTCTGTCAGTCATCCTTATTCAGTTAGTCTGTCAGTCAGTCAGTCGGTCAGTCCTGTCCAGTCAGTTAGTCAGTCAAGCAGTCAGTCAGGTAGTCAAGCAGTCAGTCAGTCAGTGTCAGTGAGTCATTTAGTCATTCAGTCAGTCAGTGAAATAGCCAGTCAGAGAGTCAAGCAGTCAGTCAGTCAGTCTCAGTCAGTCAGTTAGTCAGTCAGTCAGTCAGTCAGTCAGTCAGTCCAGTCTCAGTCAGTCAGGCAGTTAGTCAGTCAGTCTCGGTCAGTCAGTGAGTCAGTCAGTCAGTATCAGTCAGTCAGGGATCAGTCTGTCAGTCAGGCAGTATCAGTCAGGCAGTAAGACTCCGCTCGACAGAACTCCGATAGCCTAATGGCTAGGCCGCTGGTCTTCCAAGCGAGTGGCCTGGGTTCGAGTCCCAGCCGGAGCGAATATCTTCAATGTATATATTTCTTTTCTAATTTGAAAATTCTTTTTTTTTTCAATTTCTTTCCTTTGCAATTATTGATTATTTATGTAGGGAAGAAAATTCTGAGTCCGTTTAATTTTTCGACACGAAGATTTCAAAGTGTTTAAATAAACAATTACCAAGGTGCATTTTTTGTTTTTATTATATTTAAAACTCCCACCGACAGAGCTCCCATAGACTAATGGCTAGAGTGTTAGGCTTCCAAGCGAGTGGCCCTGGGTTCGAGTCCCAGCCTGAACGAAAATCTTCAATGTATACTTTTAGATTCTAATTTGAAATTTCTTCTTCTTTTTTTTTTAATTTTTCTCTTTTGCGAATATTGATTATTTATGTAGGGAGAAAAATTCTGAGTCAGTTTAATTATTCGACCTGTAAATTTCAAAGTGTTTGAATCAATAATTACCAAGGTGCAATTTTTGTTTTTATTATATTTAAGACTTCCATCGACAGAGCTCCGATAGCCTAATGGCTAGACCGTTGGGTTCCAAGCGCGTGGTACTGGGTTCGAGTCCCGGCCGGAACGAAAATCTTCCATGTATATATTTCTCTTCTAATTTGAAGATTCTTTTTTTTTTCAATTTCTTTCTTTTGCAAATATGGATTATTTATGTACGGAAGAAAATTCTGAGTCAGTTTAATCATTCGACCTTTAGATTTCAAAGATTTTAGATCAATAATTACTAAGGTGCATTTTTTGTTTTTATTATAATTAAGACACCGATCAACAGAGATCCGATAGTATATTGGCGAGAGCGTTGGGCTTCCATGAGTGTCGCCCTGGGTTCAAATCCCAGCCGGAAAGGAAATCTTAAATGCAAATATTTTTTTCTAATTTTATAATTCTTTTTTTTTTATTTTTCCCTTTTGCGAAGTCAGTCAGTCAGTCTGACAGTCAATCAGTCAAGCACTCAGTCATTCAGTCTCAGTCAGTTAGTCCAGTCAGTCAGTCACTCAGTCAGTCAGTTAGTCCTTCAGCCAGTCAGTCAAGCAGTCAGTCATTTAGTCTCAGTCAGTCAGTCATTCAGTCAGTCAGTCAGTCAGGCAGTCAGTCAGTCAGTCAGTCGGTCAGTCCTGTGCAGTCAGTTAGTCACTAAAGCAGTCAGTCAGTCTCAGTCAGTCAGTCAGTCAGTCAGTCCAGTCCAGTCTCAGTCAGTCAGTCAGTCAGTCTCGGTCAGTCAGTCAGTCAGTCATTCAGTCAGTCAGTCAGGCAGGCAGTCAGTCAGTCGGTCAGCCTTATTCAGTCAGTCTGTCAGTCAGTCAGTCAGTCAGCCTTATTCAGTCAGTCTGTCAGTCATCCTTATTCAGTCAGTCTGTCAGTCAGTCAGTCGGTCAGTCCTGTCCAGTCAGTTAGTCAGTCAAGCAGTCAGTCAGGTAGTCAAGCAGTCAGTCAGTCTGTGTCAGTCAGTCATTTAGTCATTCAGTCAGTCAGTGAAATAGCCAGTCAGAGAGTCAAGCAGTCAGTCAGTCAGTCTCAGTCAGTCAGTTAGTCAGTCAGTCAGTCAGTCAGTCAGTCAGTCCAGTCTCAGTCAGTCAGGCAGTTAGTCAGTCAGTCTCGGTCAGTCAGTGAGTCAGTCAGTCAGTATCAGTCAGTCAGTGAGTCAGTCTGTCAGTCAGGCAGTATCAGTCAGGCAGTAAGACTCCGCTCGACAGAACTCCGATAGCCTAATGGCTAGACCGCTGGTCTTCCAAGCGAGTGGCCAGGGTTCGAGTCCCAGCCGGAGCGAATATCTTCAATGTATATATTTCTTTTCTAATTTGAAAATTCTTTTTTTTTTTCAATTTCTTTCCTTTGCAATTATTGATTATTTATGTAGGGAAGAAAATTCTGAGTCAGTTTAATTTTTCGACACGAAGATTTCAAAGTGTTTAAATAAACAATTACCAAGGTGCATTTTTTGTTTTTATTATATTTAAAACTCCCTCCGACAGAGCTCCCATAGACTAATGGCTAGAGTGTTAGGCTTCCAAGCGAGTGGCCCTGGGTTCGAGTCCCAGCCTGAACGAAAATCTTCAATGTATACTTTTAGTTTCTAATTTGAAATTTCTTCTTCTTTTTTTTTTAATTTTTCTCTTTTGCGAATATTGATTATTTATGTAGGGAGAAAAATTCTGAGTCAGTTTAATTATTCGACCTGTAAATTTCAAAGTGTTTGAATCAATAATTACCAAGGTGCATTTTTTGTTTTTATTATATTTAAGACTTCCATCGACAGAGCTCCGATAGCCTAATGGCTAGACCGTTGGGTTCCAAGCGCGTGGTACTGGGTTCGAGTCCCGGCCGGAACGAAAATTTTCCATGTATATATTTCTCTTCTAATTTGAAGCTTCTTTTTTTTTTTCAATTTCTTTCTTTTGCAAATATGGATTATTTATGTACGGAAGAAAATTCTGAGTCAGTTTAATCATTCGACCTTTAGATTTCAAAGATTTTAGATCAATAATTACTAAGGTGCATTTTTTGTTTTTATTATAATTAAGACACCGATCAACAGAGATCCGATAGTATATTGGCGAAAGCGTTGGGCTTCCATGAGTGTCGCCCTGGGTTCAAATCCCAGCCGGAAAGGAAATCTTAAATGCAAATATTTTTTTCTAATTTTATAATTCTTTTTTTTTTATTTTTCCCTTTTGCGAAGTCAGTCAGTCAGTCTGACAGTCAATCAGTCAAGCACTCAGTCATTCAGTCTCAGTCAGTCAGTCCAGTCAGTCAGTCACTCATTCAGTCAGTTAGTCCTTCAGCCAGTCAGTCAAGCAGTCAGTCATTTAGTCTCAGTCAGTCAGTCATTCAGTCAGTCAGTCAGTCAGGCAGTCAGTCAGTCAGTCAGTCGGTCAGTCCTGTGCAGTCAGTTAGTCACTAAAGCAGTCAGTCAGTCTCAGTCAGTCAGTCAGTCAGTCAGTCCAGTCCAGTCTCAGTCAGTCAGTCAGTCAGTCTCGGTCAGTCAGTCAGTCAGTCATTCAGTCAGGCAGGCAGTCAGTCAGTCGGTCAGCCTTATTCAGTCAGTCTGTCAGTCAGTCAGTCAGTCAGCCTTATTCAGTCAGTCTGTCAGTCATCCTTATTCAGTCAGTCTGTCAGTCAGTCAGTCGGTCAGTCCTGTCCAGTCAGTTAGTCAGTCAAGCAGTCAAGCAGTCAGTCAGTCAGTGTCAGTCAGTCATTTAGTCATTCAGTCAGTCAGTGAAATAGCCAGTCAGAGAGTCAAGCAGTCAGTCAGTCAGTCTCAGTCAGTCAGTTAGTCAGTCAGTCAGTCAGTCAGTCCAGTCTCAGTCAGTCAGGCAGTTAGTCAGTCAGTCTCGGTCAGTCAGTGAGTCAGTCAGTCAGTATCAGTCAGTCAGTGAGTCAGTCTGTCAGTCAGGCAGTATCAGTCAGGCAGTAAGACTCCGCTCGACAGAACTCCGATAGCCTAATGGCTAGACCGCTGGTCTTCCAAGCGAGTGGCCAGGGTTCGAGTCCCAGCCGGAGCGAATATCTTCAATGTATATATTTCTTTTCTAATTTGAAAATTCTTTTTTTTTTTTCAATTTCTTTCCTTTGCAATTATTGATTATTTATGTAGGGAAGAAAATTCTGAGTCAGTTTAATTTTTCGACACGAAGATTTCAAAGTGTTTAAATAAACAATTACCAAGGTGCATTTTTTGTTTTTATTATATTTAAAACTCCCTCCGACAGAGCTCCCATAGACTAATGGCTAGAGTGTTAGGCTTCCAAGCGAGTGGCCCTGGGTTCGAGTCCCAGCCTGAACGAAAATCTTCAATGTATACTTTTAGTTTCTAATTTGAAATTTCTTCTTCTTTTTTTTTTAATTTTTCTCTTTTGCGAATATTGATTATTTATGTAGGGAGAAAAATTCTGAGTCAGTTTAATTATTCGACCTGTAAATTTCAAAGTGTTTGAATCAATAATTACCAAGGTGCATTTTTTGTTTTTATTATATTTAAGACTTCCATCGACAGAGCTCCGATAGCCTAATGGCTAGACCGTTGGGTTCCAAGCGCGTGGTACTGGGTTCGAGTCCCGGCCGGAAAGGAAATCTTAAATGCAAATATTTTTTTCTAATTTTATAATTCTTTTTTTTTTATTTTTCCCTTTTGCGAAGTCAGTCAGTCAGTCTGACAGTCAATCAGTCAAGCACTCAGTCATTCAGTCTCAGTCAGTCAGTCCAGTCAGTCAGTCACTCAGTCAGTCAGTTAGTCCTTCAGCCAGTCAGTCAAGCAGTCAGTCATGTAGTCTCAGTCAGTCAGTCATTCAGTCAGTCAGTCAGTCAGTCAGTCAGTCAGTCGGTCAGTCCTGTGCAGTCAGTTAGTCACTAAAGCAGTCAGTCAGTCTCAGTCAGTCAGTCAGTCAGTCAGTCCAGTCCAGTCTCAGTCAGTCAGTCAGTCAGTCTCGGTCCGTCAGTCAGTCAGTCAGTCAGTCAGTCAGTCAGTCAGGCAGTCAGTCAGTCGGTCAGCCTTATTCAGTCAGTCTGTCAGTCAGTCAGTCAGTCAGCCTTATTCAGTCAGTCTGTCAGTCATCCTTATTCAGTCAGTCTGTCAGTCAGTCAGTCGGTCAGTCCTGTCCAGTCAGTTAGTCAGTCAAGCAGTCAGTCAGGTAGTCAAGCAGTCAGTCAGTCAGTGTCAGTCAGTCATTTAGTCATTCAGTCAGTCAGTGAAATAGCCAGTCAGAGAGTCAAGCAGTCAGTCAGTCAGTTAGTCAGTCAGTCAGTTAGTCAGTCAGTCAGTCAGTCAGTCAGTCAGTCAGTCCAGTCTCAGTCAGTCAAGCAGTTAGTCAGTCAGTCTCGGTCAGTCAGTGAGTCAGTCAGTCAGTATCAGTCAGTCAGTGAGTCAGTCTGTCAGTCAGGCAGTATCAGTCAGGCAGTAAGACTCCGCTCGACAGAACTCCGATAGCCTAATGGCTAGACCGCTGGTCTTCCAAGCGAGTGGCCTGGGTTCGAGTCCCAGCCGGAGCGAATATCTTCAATGTATATATTTCTTTTCTAATTTAAAAATTCTTTTTTTTTTCAATTTCTTTCCTTTGCAATTATTGATTATTTATGTAGGGAGGAAAATTCTGAGTCAGTTTAATTTTTCGACACGAAGATTTCAAAGTGTTTAAATAAACAATTACCAAGGTGCATTTTTTGTTTTTATTATATTTAAAACTCCCACCGACAGAGCTCCCATAGACTAATGGCTAGAGTGTTAGGCTTCCAAGCGAGTGGCCCTGGGTTCGAGTCCCAGCCTGAACGAAAATCTTCAATGTATACTTTTAGTTTCTAATTTGAAATTTCTTCTTCTTTTTTTTTTTAATTTTTCTCTTTTGCGAATGTTGATTATTTATGTAGGGAGAAACATTCTGAGTCAGTTTAATTATTCGACCTGTAAATTTCAAAGTGTTTGAATCAATAATTACCAAGGTGCATTTCTTGTTTTTATTATATTTAAGACTTCCATCGACAGAGCTCCGATAGCCTAATGGCTAGACCGTTGGGTTCCAAGCGCGTGGTACTGGGTTCGAGTCCCGGCCGGAACGAAAATCTTCCATGTATATATTTCTCTTCTAATTTGAAGATTCTTTTTTTTTTCAATTTCTTTCTTTTGCAAATATGGATTATTTATGTACGGAAGAAAATTCTGAGTCAGTTTAATCATTCGACCTTTAGATTTCAAAGATTTTAGATCAATAATTACTAAGGTGCATTTTTTGTTTTTATTATAATTAAGACACCGATCAACAGAGATCCGATAGTACATTGGCGAGAGCGTTTGGCTTCCATGAGTGTCGCCCTGGGTTCAAATCCCAGCCGGAAAGGAAATCTTAAATGCAAATATTTTTTTCTAATTTTATAATTCTTTTTTTTTTATTTTTCCCTTTTGCGAAGTCAGTCAGTCAGTCTGACAGTCAATCAGTCAAGCACTCAGTCATTCAGTCTCAGTCAGTCAGTCCAGTCAGTCAGTCACTCAGTCAGTCAGTTAGTCCTTCAGCCAGTCAGTCAAGCAGTCAGTCATTTAGTCTCAGTCAGTCAGTCATTCAGTCAGTCAGTCAGTCAGGCAGTCAGTCAGTCAGTCGGTCAGTCCTGTGCAGTCAGTTAGTCACTAAAGCAGTCAGTCAGTCTCAGTCAGTCAGTCAGTCAGTCAGTCAGTCAGCCTTATTCAGTCAGTCTGTCAGTCAGTCAGTCAGCCTTATTCAGTCAGTCTGTCAGTCATCCTTATTCAGTCAGTCTGTCAGTCAGTCAGTCGGTCAGTCCTGTCCAGTCAGTTAGTCAGTCAAGCAGTCAGTCAGGTAGTCAAGCAGTCAGTCAGTCAGTGTCAGTCAGTCATTTAGTCATTCAGTCAGTCAGTGAAATAGCCAGTCAGAGAGTCAAGCAGTTAGTCAGTCAGTCTCAGTCAGTCAGTTAGTCAGTCAGTCAGTCAGTCAGTCAGTCAGTCCAGTCTCAGTCAGTCAGGCAGTTAGTCAGTCAGTCTCGGTCAGTCAGTCAGTCAGTATCAGTCAGTCAGTGAGTCAGTCTGTCAGTCAGGCAGTATCAGTCAGGCAGTAAGACTCCGCTCGACAGAACTCCGATAGCCTAATGGCTAGACCGCTGGTCTTCCAAGCGAGTGGCCAGGGTTCGAGTCCCAGCCGGAGCGAATATCTTCAATGTATATATTTCTTTTCTAATTTGAAAATTCTTTTTTTTTTTTCAATTTCTTTCCTTTGCAATTATTGATTATTTATGTAGGGAAGAAAATTCTGAGTCAGTTTAATTTTTCGACACGAAGATTTCAAAGTGTTTAAATAAACAATTACCAAGGTGCATTTTTTGTTTTTATTATATTTAAAACTCCCTCCGACAGAGCTCCCATAGACTAATGGCTAGAGTGTTAGGCTTCCAAGCGAGTGGCCCTGGGTTCGAGTCCCAGCCTGAACGAAAATCTTCAATGTATACTTTTAGTTTCTAATTTGAAATTTCTTCTTCTTTTTTTTTTAATTTTTCTCTTTTGCGAAAATTGATTATTTATGTAGGGAGAAAAATTCTGAGTCAGATTAATTATTCGACCTGTAAATTTCAAAGTGTTTGAATCAATAATTACCAAGGTGCATTTTTTGTTTTTATTATATTTAAGACTTCCATCGACAGAGCTCCGATAGCCTAATGGCTAGACCGTTGGGTTCCTAGCGCGTGGTACTGGGTTCGAGTCCCGGCCGGAAAGGAAATCTTAAATGCAAATATTTTTTTCTAATTTTATAATTCTTTTCTTTTATTTTTCCCTTTTGCGAAGTCAGTCAGTCAGTCTGACAGTCAATCAGTCAAGCACTCAGTCATTCAGTCTCAGTCAGTCAGTCCAGTCAGTCAGTCACTCAGTCAGTCAGTTAGTCCTTCAGTCAGTCAGTCAGGCAGTCAGTCTGTCAGTCAGTCGGTCAGTCCTGTGCAGTCAGTTAGTCACTAAAGCAGTCAGTCAGTCTCAGTCAGTCAGTCAGTCAGTCAGTCCAGTCCAGTTTCAGTCAGTCAGTCTCGGTCAGTCAGTCAGTCAGTCATTCAGTCAGTCAGTCAGTCAGGCAGTCAGTCAGTCGGTCAGCCTTATTCAGTCAGTCTGTCAGTCAGTCAGTCAGTCAGCCTTATTCAGTCAGTCTGTCAGTCATCCTTATTCAGTTAGTCTGTCAGTCAGTCAGTCGGTCAGTCCTGTCCAGTCAGTTAGTCAGTCAAGCAGTCAGTCAGGTAGTCAAGCAGTCAGTCAGTCAGTGTCAGTGAGTCATTTAGTCATTCAGTCAGTCAGTGAAATAGCCAGTCAGAGAGTCAAGCAGTCAGTCAGTCAGTCTCAGTCAGTCAGTTAGTCAGTCAGTCAGTCAGTCAGTCAGTCAGTCCAGTCTCAGTCAGTCAGGCAGTTAGTCAGTCAGTCTCGGTCAGTCAGTGAGTCAGTCAGTCAGTATCAGTCAGTCAGGGATCAGTCTGTCAGTCAGGCAGTATCAGTCAGGCAGTAAGACTCCGCTCGACAGAACTCCGATAGCCTAATGGCTAGGCCGCTGGTCTTCCAAGCGAGTGGCCTGGGTTCGAGTCCCAGCCGGAGCGAATATCTTCAATGTATATATTTCTTTTCTAATTTGAAAATTCTTTTTTTTTTCAATTTCTTTCCTTTGCAATTATTGATTATTTATGTAGGGAAGAAAATTCTGAGTCCGTTTAATTTTTCGACACGAAGATTTCAAAGTGTTTAAATAAACAATTACCAAGGTGCATTTTTTGTTTTTATTATATTTAAAACTCCCACCGACAGAGCTCCCATAGACTAATGGCTAGAGTGTTAGGCTTCCAAGCGAGTGGCCCTGGGTTCGAGTCCCAGCCTGAACGAAAATCTTCAATGTATACTTTTAGATTCTAATTTGAAATTTCTTCTTCTTTTTTTTTTAATTTTTCTCTTTTGCGAATATTGATTATTTATGTAGGGAGAAAAATTCTGAGTCAGTTTAATTATTCGACCTGTAAATTTCAAAGTGTTTGAATCAATAATTACCAAGGTGCAATTTTTGTTTTTATTATATTTAAGACTTCCATCGACAGAGCTCCGATAGCCTAATGGCTAGACCGTTGGGTTCCAAGCGCGTGGTACTGGGTTCGAGTCCCGGCCGGAACGAAAATCTTCCATGTATATATTTCTCTTCTAATTTGAAGATTCTTTTTTTTTTCAATTTCTTTCTTTTGCAAATATGGATTATTTATGTACGGAAGAAAATTCTGAGTCAGTTTAATCATTCGACCTTTAGATTTCAAAGATTTTAGATCAATAATTACTAAGGTGCATTTTTTGTTTTTATTATAATTAAGACACCGATCAACAGAGATCCGATAGTATATTGGCGAGAGCGTTGGGCTTCCATGAGTGTCGCCCTGGGTTCAAATCCCAGCCGGAAAGGAAATCTTAAATGCAAATATTTTTTTCTAATTTTATAATTCTTTTTTTTTTATTTTTCCCTTTTGCGAAGTCAGTCAGTCAGTCTGACAGTCAATCAGTCAAGCACTCAGTCATTCAGTCTCAGTCAGTTAGTCCAGTCAGTCAGTCACTCAGTCAGTCAGTTAGTCCTTCAGCCAGTCAGTCAAGCAGTCAGTCATTTAGTCTCAGTCAGTCAGTCATTCAGTCAGTCAGTCAGTCAGGCAGTCAGTCAGTCAGTCAGTCGGTCAGTCCTGTGCAGTCAGTTAGTCACTAAAGCAGTCAGTCAGTCTCAGTCAGTCAGTCAGTCAGTCAGTCCAGTCCAGTCTCAGTCAGTCAGTCAGTCAGTCTCGGTCAGTCAGTCAGTCAGTCATTCAGTCAGTCAGTCAGGCAGGCAGTCAGTCAGTCGGTCAGCCTTATTCAGTCAGTCTGTCAGTCAGTCAGTCAGTCAGCCTTATTCAGTCAGTCTGTCAGTCATCCTTATTCAGTCAGTCTGTCAGTCAGTCAGTCGGTCAGTCCTGTCCAGTCAGTTAGTCAGTCAAGCAGTCAGTCAGGTAGTCAAGCAGTCAGTCAGTCTGTGTCAGTCAGTCATTTAGTCATTCAGTCAGTCAGTGAAATAGCCAGTCAGAGAGTCAAGCAGTCAGTCAGTCAGTCTCAGTCAGTCAGTTAGTCAGTCAGTCAGTCAGTCAGTCAGTCAGTCCAGTCTCAGTCAGTCAGGCAGTTAGTCAGTCAGTCTCGGTCAGTCAGTGAGTCAGTCAGTCAGTATCAGTCAGTCAGTGAGTCAGTCTGTCAGTCAGGCAGTATCAGTCAGGCAGTAAGACTCCGCTCGACAGAACTCCGATAGCCTAATGGCTAGACCGCTGGTCTTCCAAGCGAGTGGCCAGGGTTCGAGTCCCAGCCGGAGCGAATATCTTCAATGTATATATTTCTTTTCTAATTTGAAAATTCTTTTTTTTTTTCAATTTCTTTCCTTTGCAATTATTGATTATTTATGTAGGGAAGAAAATTCTGAGTCAGTTTAATTTTTCGACACGAAGATTTCAAAGTGTTTAAATAAACAATTACCAAGGTGCATTTTTTGTTTTTATTATATTTAAAACTCCCTCCGACAGAGCTCCCATAGACTAATGGCTAGAGTGTTAGGCTTCCAAGCGAGTGGCCCTGGGTTCGAGTCCCAGCCTGAACGAAAATCTTCAATGTATACTTTTAGTTTCTAATTTGAAATTTCTTCTTCTTTTTTTTTTAATTTTTCTCTTTTGCGAATATTGATTATTTATGTAGGGAGAAAAATTCTGAGTCAGTTTAATTATTCGACCTGTAAATTTCAAAGTGTTTGAATCAATAATTACCAAGGTGCATTTTTTGTTTTTATTATATTTAAGACTTCCATCGACAGAGCTCCGATAGCCTAATGGCTAGACCGTTGGGTTCCAAGCGCGTGGTACTGGGTTCGAGTCCCGGCCGGAAAGGAAATCTTAAATGCAAATATTTTTTTCTAATTTTATAATTCTTTTTTTTTTATTTTTCCCTTTTGCGAAGTCAGTCAGTCAGTCTGACAGTCAATCAGTCAAGCACTCAGTCATTCAGTCTCAGTCAGTCAGTCCAGTCAGTCAGTCACTCAGTCAGTCAGTTAGTCCTTCAGCCAGTCAGTCAAGCAGTCAGTCACGTAGTCTCAGTCAGTCATTCAGTCAGTCAGTCAGGCAGTCAGTCAGTCAGTCAGTCGGTCAGTCCTGTGCAGTCAGTTAGTCACTAAAGCAGTCAGTCAGTCTCAGTCAGTCAGTCAGTCAGTCAGTCCAGTCCAGTCTCAGTCAGTCAGTCAGTCAGTCTCGGTCAGTCAGTCAGTCAGTCATTCAGTCAGTCAGTCAGTCAGGCAGTCAGTCAGTCGGTCAGCCTTATTCAGTCAGTCTGTCAGTCAGTCAGTCAGTCAGCCTTATTCAGTCAGTCTGTCAGTCAGTCAGTCAGTCAGCCTTATTCAGTCAGTCTGTCAGTCATCCTTATTCAGTCAGTCTGTCAGTCAGTCAGTCGGTCAGTCCTGTCCAGTCAGTTAGTCAGTCAAGCAGTCAGTCAGGTAGTCAAGCAGTCAGTCAGTCAGTGTCAGTCAGTCATTTAGTCATTCAGTCAGTCAGTGAAATAGCCAGTCAGAGAGTCAAGCAGTCAGTCAGTCAGTCTCAGTCAGTCAGTTAGTCAGTCAGTCAGTCAGTCAGTCAGTCAGTCCAGTCTCAGTCAGTCAGGCAGTTAGTCAGTCAGTCTCGGTCAGTCAGTGAGTCAGTCAGTCAGTATCAGTCAGTCAGTGAGTCAGTCAGTCAGTCAGGCAGTATCAGTCAGGCAGTAAGACTCCGCTCGACAGAACTCCGATAGCCTAATGGCTAGACCGCTGGTCTTCCAAGCGAGTGGCCTGGGTTCGAGTCCCAGCCCGAGCGAATATCTTCAATGTATATATTTCTTTTCTAATTTGAAAATTCTTTTTTTTTTCAATTTCTTTCCTTTGCAATTATTGATTATTTATGTAGGGAAGAAAATTCTGAGTCAGTTTAATTTTTCGACACGAAGAGTTCAAAGTGTTTAAATAAACAATTACCAAGGTGCATTTTTTGTTTTATTATATTTAAAACTCCCACCGACAGAGCTCCCATAGACTAATGGCTAGAGTGTTAGGCTTCCAAGCGAGTGGCCCTGGGTTCGAGTCCCAGCCCGAACGAAAATCTTCAATGTATACTTTTAGTTTCTAATTTGAAATTTCTTCTTCTTTTTTTTTTAATTTTTCTCTTTTGCGAATATTGATTATTTATGTAGGGAGAAAAATTCTGAGTCAGTTTTATTATTCGACCTGTAAATTTCAAAGTGTTTGAATCAATAATTACCAAGGTGCAATTTTTGTTTTTATTATATTTAAGACTTCCATCGACAGAGCTCCGATAGCCTAATGGCTAGACCGTTGGGTTCCAAGCGCGTGGTACTGGGTTCGAGTCCCGGCCGGAACGAAAATTTTCCATGTATATATTTCTCTTCTAATTTGAAGCTTCTTTTTTTTTTTCAATTTCTTTCTTTTGCAAATATGGATTATTTATGTACGGAAGAAAATTCTGAGTCAGTTTAATCATTCGACCTTTAGATTTCAAAGATTTTAGATCAATAATTACTAAGGTGCATTTTTTGTTTTTATTATAATTAAGACACCGATCAACAGAGATCCGATAGTATATTGGCGAAAGCGTTGGGCTTCCATGAGTGTCGCCCTGGGTTCAAATCCCAGCCGGAAAGGAAATCTTAAATGCAAATATTTTTTTCTAATTTTATAATTCTTTTTTTTTTATTTTTCCCTTTTGCGAAGTCAGTCAGTCAGTCTGACAGTCAATCAGTCAAGCACTCAGTCATTCAGTCTCAGTCAGTCAGTCCAGTCAGTCAGTCACTCAGTCAGTCAGTTAGTCCTTCAGCCAGTCAGTCAAGCAGTCAGTCATTTAGTCTCAGTCAGTCAGTCATTCAGTCAGTCAGTCAGTCAGGCAGTCAGTCAGTCAGTCAGTCGGTCAGTCCTGTGCAGTCAGTTAGTCACTAAAGCAGTCAGTCAGTCTCAGTCAGTCAGTCAGTCAGTCAGTCCAGTCCAGTCTCAGTCAGTCAGTCAGTCAGTCTCGGTCAGTCAGTCAGTCAGTCATTCAGTCAGTCAGTCAGGCAGGCAGTCAGTCAGTCGGTCAGCCTTATTCAGTCAGTCTGTCAGTCAGTCAGTCAGTCAGCCTTATTCAGTCAGTCTGTCAGTCATCCTTATTCAGTCAGTCTGTCAGTCAGTCAGTCGGTCAGTCCTGTCCAGTCAGTTAGTCAGTCAAGCAGTCAAGCAGTCAGTCAGTCAGTGTCAGTCAGTCATTTAGTCATTCAGTCAGTCAGTGAAATAGCCAGTCAGAGAGTCAAGCAGTCAGTCAGTCAGTTAGTCAGTCAGTCAGTCAGTCAGTCCAGTCTCAGTCAGTCAGGCAGTTAGTCAGTCAGTCTCGGTCAGTCAGTGAGTCAGTCAGTCAGTATCAGTCAGTCAGTGAGTCAGTCTGTC
This sequence comes from Uloborus diversus, assembly GCF_026930045.1. Taxonomy (NCBI): domain Eukaryota; kingdom Metazoa; phylum Arthropoda; class Arachnida; order Araneae; family Uloboridae; genus Uloborus; species Uloborus diversus. Next base: position 642,089 of record NW_026558395.1, read on the forward strand.
AGTCAGGCAGTATCAGTCAGGCAGTAAGACTCCGCTCGACAGAACTCCGATAGCCTAATGGCTAGACCGCTGGTCTTCCAAGCGAGTGGCCAGGGTTCGAGTCCCAGCCGGAGCGAATATCTTCAATGTATATATTTCTTTTCTAATTTGAAAATTCTTTTTTTTTTTTCAATTTCTTTCCTTTGCAATTATTGATTATTTATGTAGGGAAGAAAATTCTGAGTCAGTTTAATTTTTCGACACGAAGATTTCAAAGTGTTTAAATAAACAATTACCAAGGTGCATTTTTTGTTTTTATTATATTTAAAACTCCCACCGACAGAGCTCCCATAGACTAATGGCTAGAGTGTTAGGCTTCCAAGCGAGTGGCCCTGGGTTCGAGTCCCAGCCTGAACGAAAATCTTCAATGTATACTTTTAGTTTCTAATTTGAAATTTCTTCTTCTTTTTTTTTTAATTTTTCTCTTTTGCGAATATTGATTATTTATGTAGGGAGAAAAATTCTGAGTCAGTTTAATTATTCGACCTGTAAATTTCAAAGTGTTTGAATCAATAATTACCAAGGTGCATTTTTTGTTTTTATTATATTTAAGACTTCCATCGACAGAGCTCCGATAGCCTAATGGCTAGACCGTTGGGTTCCAAGCGCGTGGTACTGGGTTCGAGTCCCGGCCGGAAAGGAAATCTTAAATGCAAATATTTTTTTCTAATTTTATAATTCTTTTTTTTTTATTTTTCCCTTTTGCGAAGTCAGTCAGTCAGTCTGACAGTCAATCAGTCAAGCACTCAGTCATTCAGTCTCAGTCAGTCAGTCCAGTCAGTCAGTCACTCAGTCAGTCAGTTAGTCCTTCAGCCAGTCAGTCAAGCAGTCAGTCATGTAGTCTCAGTCAGTCAGTCATTCAGTCAGTCAGTCAGTCAGTCAGTCAGTCAGTCGGTCAGTCCTGTGCAGTCAGTTAGTCACTAAAGCAGTCAGTCAGTCTCAGTCAGTCAGTCAGTCAGTCAGTCCAGTCCAGTCTCAGTCAGTCAGTCAGTCAGTCTCGGTCCGTCAGTCAGTCAGTCAGTCAGTCAGTCAGTCAGTCAGGCAGTCAGTCAGTCGGTCAGCCTTATTCAGTCAGTCTGTCAGTCAGTCAGTCAGTCAGCCTTATTCAGTCAGTCTGTCAGTCATCCTTATTCAGTCAGTCTGTCAGTCAGTCAGTCGGTCAGTCCTGTCCAGTCAGTTAGTCAGTCAAGCAGTCAGTCAGGTAGTCAAGCAGTCAGTCAGTCAGTGTCAGTGAGTCATTTAGTCATTCAGTCAGTCAGTGAAATAGCCAGTCAGAGAGTCAAGCAGTCAGTCAGTCAGTCTCAGTCAGTCAGTTAGTCAGTCAGTCAGTCAGTCAGTCAGTCAGTCCAGTCTCAGTCAGTCAGGCAGTTAGTCAGTCAGTCTCGGTCAGTCAGTGAGTCAGTCAGTCAGTATCAGTCAGTCAGTGAGTCAGTCTGTCAATCAGGCAGTATCAGTCAGGCAGTAAGACTCCGCTCGACAGAACTCCGATAGCCTAATGGCTAGACCGCTGGTCTTCCAAGCGAGTGGCCTGGGTTCGAGTCCCAGCCATAGCGAATATCTTCAATGTATATATTTCTTTTCTAATTTGAAAATTCTTTTTTTTTTCAATTTCTTTCCTTTGCAATTATTGATTATTTATGTAGGGAAGAAAATTCTGAGTCAGTTTAATTTTTCGACACGAAGATTTCAAAGTGTTTAAATAAACAATTACCAAGGTGCATTTTTTGTTTTTATTATATTTAAAACTCCCACCGACAGAGCTCCCATAGACTAATGGCTAGAGTGTTAGGCTTCCAAGCGAGTGGCCCTGGGTTCGAGTCCCAGCCCGAACGAAAATCTTCAATGTATACTTTTAGTTTCTAATTTGAAATTTCTTCTTCTTTTTTTTTAATTTTTCTCTTTTGCGAATATTGATTATTTATGTAGGGAGAAAAATTCTGAGTCAGTTTAATTATTCGACCTGTAAATTTCAAAGTGTTTGAATCAATAATTACCAAGGTGCATTTTTTGTTTTTATTATATTTAAGACTTCCATCGACAGAGCTCCGATAGCCTAATGGCTAGACCGTTGGGTTCCTAGCGCGTGGTACTGGGTTCGAGTCCCGGCCGGAAAGGAAATCTTAAATGCAAATATTTTTTTCTAATTTTATAATTCTTTTCTTTTATTTTTCCCTTTTGCGAAGTCAGTCAGTCAGTCTGACAGTCAATCAGTCAAGCACTCAGTCATTCAGTCTCAGTCAGTCAGTCCAGTCAGTCAGTCAGTCAGTTAGTCCTTCAGCCAGTCAGTTCAGTCATTTAGTCTCAGTCAGTCAGTCATTCAGTCAGTCAGTCAGTCAGGCAGTCAGTGTCAGTCAGTCGGTCAGTCCTGTGCAGTCAGTTAGTCACTAAAGCAGTCAGTCTCAGTCAGTCAGTCAGTCAGTCAGTCCAGTCCAGTCTCAGTCAGTCAGTCAGTCAGTCTCGGTCAGTCAGTCAGTCAGTCATTCAGTCAGTCAGTCAGTCAGGCAGTCAGTCAGTCGGTCAGCCTTATTCAGTCAGTCTGTCAGTCAGTCAGTCAGTCAGCCTTATTCAGTCAGTCTGTCAGTCATCCTTATTCAGTCAGTCTGTCAGTCAGTCAGTCGGTCAGTCCTGTCCAGTCAGTTAGTCAGTCAAGCAGTCAGTCAGGTAGTCAAGCAGTCAGTCAGTCAGTGTCAGTCAGTCATTTAGTCATTCAGTCAGTCAGTGAAATAGCCAGTCAGAGAGTCAAGCAGTCAGTCAGTCAGTCTCAGTCAGTCTCAGTCAGTCAGTTAGTCAGTCAGTCAGTCAGTCAGTCAGTCAGTCCAGTCTCAGTCAGTCAGGCAGTTAGTCAGTCAGTCTCGGTCAGTCAGTGAGTCAGTCAGTCAGTATCAGTCAGTCAGTGAGTCAGTCTGTCAATCAGGCAGTATCAGTCAGGCAGTAAGACTCCGCTCGACAGAACTCCGATAGCCTAATGGCTAGACCGCTGGTCTTCCAAGCGAGTGGCCTGGGTTCGAGTCCCAGCCATAGCGAATATCTTCAATGTATATATTTCTTTTCTAATTTGAAAATTCTTTTTTTTTTCAATTTCTTTCCTTTGCAATTATTGATTATTTATGTAGGGAAGAAAATTCTGAGTCAGTTTAATTTTTCGACACGAAGATTTCAAAGTGTTTAAATAAACAATTACCAAGGTGCATTTTTTGTTTTTATTATATTTAAAACTCCCACCGACAGAGCTCCCATAGACTAATGGCTAGAGTGTTAGGCTTCCAAGCGAGTGGCCCTGGGTTCGAGTCCCAGCCCGAACGAAAATCTTCAATGTATACTTTTAGTTTCTAATTTGAAATTTCTTCTTCTTTTTTTTTAATTTTTCTCTTTTGCGAATATTGATTATTTATGTAGGGAGAAAAATTCTGAGTCAGTTTAATTATTCGACCTGTAAATTTCAAAGTGTTTGAATCAATAATTACCAAGGTGCATTTTTTGTTTTTATTATATTTAAGACTTTCATCGACAGAGCTCCGATAGCCTAATGGCTAGACCGTTGGGTTCCTAGCGCGTGGTACTGGGTTCGAGTCCCGGTCGGAAAGGAAATCTTAAATGCAAATATTTTTTTCTAATTTTATAATTCTTTTCTTTTATTTTTCCCTTTTGCGAAGTCAGTCAGTCAGTCTGACAGTCAATCAGTCAAGCACTCAGTCATTCAGTCTCAGTCAGTCAGTCCAGTCAGTCAGTCACTCAGTCAGTCAGTTAGTCCTTCAGTCAGTCAGTCAGGCAGTCAGTCTGTCAGTCAGTCGGTCAGTCCTGTGCAGTCAGTTAGTCACTAAAGCAGTCAGTCAGTCTCAGTCAGTCAGTCAGTCAGTCAGTCCAGTCCAGTCTCAGTCAGTCAGTCAGTCAGTCTCGGTCAGTCAGTCAGTCAGGCAGTCAGTCAGTCGGTCAGCCTTATTCAGTCAGTCTGTCAGTCAGTCAGTCAGTCAGCCTTATTCAGTCAGTCTGTCAGTCATCCTTATTCAGTCAGTCTGTCAGTCAGTCAGTCGGTCAGTCCTGTCCAGTCAGTTAGTCAGTCAAGCAGTCAGTCAGGTAGTCAAGCAGTCAGTCAGTCAGTGTCAGTCAGTCATTTAGTCATTCAGTCAGTCAGTGAAATAGCCAGTCAGAGAGTCAAGCAGTCAGTCAGTCAGTCTCAGTCAGTCAGTTAGTCAGTCAGTCAGTCAGTCAGTCAGTCAGTCCAGTCTCAGTCAGTCAGGCAGTTAGTCAGTCAGTCTCGGTCAGTCAGTGAGTCAGTCAGTCAGTATCAGTCAGTCAGTGAGTCAGTCTGTCAGTCAGGCAGTATCAGTCAGGCAGTAAGACTCCGCTCGACAGAACTCCGATAGCCTAATGGCTAGACCGCTGGTCTTCCAAGCGAGTGGCCTGGGTTCGAGTCCCAGCCGGAGCGAATATCTTCAATGTATATATTTCTTTTCTAATTTGAAAATTCTTTTTTTTTTCAATTTCTTTCCTTTGCAATTATTGATTATTTATGTAGGGAAGAAAATTCTGAGTCAGTTTAATTTTTCGACACGAAGATTTCAAAGTGTTTAAATAAACAATTACCAAGGTGCATTTTTTGTTTTTATTATATTTAAAACTCCCACCGACAGAGCTCCCATAGACTAATGGCTAGAGTGTTAGGCTTCCAAGCGAGTGGCCCTGGGTTCGAGTCCCAGCCCGAACGAAAATCTTCAATGTATACTTTTAGTTTCTAATTTGAAATTTCTTCTTCTTTTTTTTTAATTTTTCTCTTTTGCGAATATTGATTATTTATGTAGGGAGAAAAATTCTGAGTCAGTTTAATTATTCGACCTGTAAATTTCAAAGTGTTTGAATCAATAATTACCAAGGTGCATTTTTTGTTTTTATTATATTTAAGACTTCCATCGACAGAGCTCCGATAGCCTAATGGCTAGACCGTTGGGTTCCTAGCGCGTGGTACTGGGTTCGAGTCCCGGCCGGAAAGGAAATCTTAAATGCAAATATTTTTTTCTAATTTTATAATTCTTTTCTTTTATTTTTCCCTTTTGCGAAGTCAGTCAGTCAGTCTGACAGTCAATCAGTCAAGCACTCAGTCATTCAGTCTCAGTCAGTCAGTCCAGTCAGTCAGTCACTCAGTCAGTCAGTTAGTCCTTCAGCCAGTCAGTCAAGCAGTCAGTCATTTAGTCTCAGTCAGTCAGTCATTCAGTCAGTCAGTCAGTCAGGCAGTCAGTCAGTCAGTCAGTCGGTCAGTCCTGTGCAGTCAGTTAGTCACTAAAGCAGTCAGTCAGTCTCAGTCAGTCAGTCAGTCAGTCAGTCCAGTCCAGTCTCAGTCAGTCAGTCAGTCAGTCTCGGTCAGTCAGTCAGTCAGTCATTCAGTCAGTCAGTCAGTCAGGCAGTCAGTCAGTCGGTCAGCCTTGTTCAGTCAGTCTGTCAGTCAGTCAGTCAGTCAGCCTTATTCAGTCAGTCTGTCAGTCATCCTTATTCAGTCAGTCTGTCAGTCAGTCAGTCGGTCAGTCCTGTCCAGTCAGTTAGTCAGTCAAGCAGTCAGTCAGGTAGTCAAGCAGTCAGTCAGTCAGTGTCAGTCAGTCATTTAGTCATTCAGTCAGTCAGTGAAATAGCCAGTCAGAGAGTCAAGCAGTCAGTCAGTCAGTCTCAGTCAGTCAGTTAGTCAGTCAGTCAGTCAGTCAGTCAGTCAGTCCAGTCTCAGTCAGTCAGGCAGTTAGTCAGTCAGTCTCGGTCAGTCAGTGAGTCAGTCAGTCAGTATCAGTCAGTCAGTGAGTCAGTCTGTCAGTCAGGCAGTATCAGTCAGGCAGTAAGACTCCGCTCGACAGAACTCCGATAGCATAATGGCTAGACCGCTGGTCTTCCAAGCGAGTGGCCTGGGTTCGAGTCCCAGCCCGAGCGAATATCTTCAATGTATATATTTCTTTTCTAATTTGAAAATTCTTTTTTTTTTCAATTTCTTTCCTTTGCAATTATTGATTATTTATGTTGGGAAGAAAATTCTGAGTCAGTTTAATTTTTCGACACGAAGAGTTCAAAGTGTTTAAATAAACAATTACCAAGGTGCATTTTTTGTTTTATTATATTTAAAACTCCCACCGACAGAGCTCCCATAGACTAATGGCTAGAGTGTTAGGCTTCCAAGCGAGTGGCCCTGGGTTCGAGTCCCAGCCCGAACGAAAATCTTCAATGTATACTTTTAGTTTCTAATTTGAAATTTCTTCTTCTTTTTTTTTTAATTTTTCTCTTTTGCGAATATTGATTATTTATGTAGGGAGAAAAATTCTGAGTCAGTTTAATTATTCGACCTGTAAATTTCAAAGTGTTTGAATCAATAATTACCAAGGTGCAATTTTTGTTTTTATTATATTTAAGACTTCCATCGACAGAGCTCCGATAGCCTAATGGCTAGACCGTTGGGTTCCAAGCGCGTGGTACTGGGTTCGAGTCCCGGCCGGAACGAAAATCTTCCATGTATATATTTCTCTTCTAATTTGAAGATTCTTTTTTTTTTCAATTTCTTTCTTTTGCAAATATGGATTATTTATGTACGGAAGAAAATTCTGAGTCAGTTTAATCATTCGACCTTTAGATTTCAAAGATTTTAGATCAATAATTACTAAGGTGCATTTTTTGTTTTTATTATAATTAAGACACCGATCAACAGAGATCCGATAGTATATTGGCGAGAGCGTTGGGCTTCCATGAGTGTCGCCCTGGGTTCAAATCCCAGCCGGAAAGGAAATCTTAAATGCAAATATTTTTTTCTAATTTTATAATTTTTTTTTTTTATTTTTCCCTTTTGCGAAGTCAGTCAGTCAGTCTGACAGTCAATCAGTCAAGCACTCAGTCATTCAGTCTCAGTCAGTCAGTCCAGTCAGTCAGTCACTCAGTCAGTCAGTTAGTCCTTCAGCCAGTCAGTCAAGCAGTCAGTCATTTAGTCTCAGTCAGTCAGTCATTCAGTCAGTCAGTCAGTCAGGCAGTCAGTCAGTCAGTCAGTCGGTCAGTCCTGTGCAGTCAGTTAGTCACTAAAGCAGTCAGTCAGTCTCAGTCAGTCAGTCAGTCAGTCAGTCCAGTCCAGTCTCAGTCAGTCAGTCAGTCAGTCTCGGTCAGTCAGTCAGTCAGTCATTCAGTCAGTCAGTCAGGCAGGCAGTCAGTCAGTCGGTCAGCCTTATTCAGTCAGTCTGTCAGTCAGTCAGTCAGTCAGCCTTATTCAGTCAGTCTGTCAGTCATCCTTATTCAGTCAGTCTGTCAGTCAGTCAGTCGGTCAGTCCTGTCCAGTCAGTTAGTCAGTCAAGCAGTCAAGCAGTCAGTCAGTCAGTGTCAGTCAGTCATTTAGTCATTCAGTCAGTCAGTGAAATAGCCAGTCAGAGAGTCAAGCAGTCAGTCAGTCAGTCTCAGTCAGTCAGTTAGTCAGTCAGTCAGTCAGTCAGTCCAGTCTCAGTCAGTCAGGCAGTTAGTCAGTCAGTCTCGGTCAGTCAGTGAGTCAGTCAGTCAGTATCAGTCAGTCAGTGAGTCAGTCTGTCAGTCAGGCAGTATCAGTCAGGCAGTAAGACTCCGCTCGACAGAACTCCGATAGCCTAATGGCTAGACCGCTGGTCTTCCAAGCGAGTGGCCAGGGTTCGAGTCCCAGCCGGAGCGAATATCTTCAATGTATATATTTCTTTTCTAATTTGAAAATTCTTTTTTTTTTTCAATTTCTTTCCTTTGCAATTATTGATTATTTATGTAGGGAAGAAAATTCTGAGTCAGTTTAATTTTTCGACACGAAGATTTCAAAGTGTTTAAATAAACAATTACCAAGGTGCATTTTTTGTTTTTATTATATTTAAAACTCCCTCCGACAGAGCTCCCATAGACTAATGGCTAGAGTGTTAGGCTTCCAAGCGAGTGGCCCTGGGTTCGAGTCCCAGCCTGAACGAAAATCTTCAATGTATACTTTTAGTTTCTAATTTGAAATTTCTTCTTCTTTTTTTTTTAATTTTTCTCTTTTGCGAATATTGATTATTTATGTAGGGAGAAAAATTCTGAGTCAGTTTAATTATTCGACCTGTAAATTTCAAAGTGTTTGAATCAATAATTACCAAGGTGCATTTTTTGTTTTTATTATATTTAAGACTTCCATCGACAGAGCTCCGATAGCCTAATGGCTAGACCGTTGGGTTCCAAGCGCGTGGTACTGGGTTCGAGTCCCGGCCGGAAAGGAAATCTTAAATGCAAATATTTTTTTCTAATTTTATAATTCTTTTTTTTTTATTTTTCCCTTTTGCGAAGTCAGTCAGTCAGTCTGACAGTCAATCAGTCAAGCACTCAGTCATTCAGTCTCAGTCAGTCAGTCCAGTCAGTCAGTCACTCAGTCAGTCAGTTAGTCCTTCAGCCAGTCAGTCAAGCAGTCAGTCATGTAGTCTCAGTCAGTCAGTCATTCAGTCAGTCAGTCAGTCAGGCAGTCAGTCAGTCAGTCAGTCGGTCAGTCCTGTGCAGTCAGTTAGTCACTAAAGCAGTCAGTCAGTCTCAGTCAGTCAGTCAGTCAGTCAGTCCAGTCCAGTCTCAGTCAGTCAGTCAGTCAGTCTCGGTCAGTCAGTCAGTCAGTCAGTCAGTCAGTCAGTCAGTCAGGCAGTCAGTCAGTCGGTCAGCCTTATTCAGTCAGTCTGTCAGTCAGTCAGTCAGTCAGCCTTATTCAGTCAGTCTGTCAGTCATCCTTATTCAGTCAGTCTGTCAGTCAGTCAGTCGGTCAGTCCTGTCCAGTCAGTTAGTCAGTCAAGCAGTCAGTCAGGTAGTCAAGCAGTCAGTCAGTCAGTGTCAGTGAGTCATTTAGTCATTCAGTCAGTCAGTGAAATAGCCAGTCAGAGAGTCAAGCAGTCAGTCAGTCAGTCTCAGTCAGTCAGTTAGTCAGTCAGTCAGTCAGTCAGTCAGTCAGTCAGTCAGTCCAGTCTCAGTCAGTCAGGCAGTTAGTCAGTCAGTCTCGGTCAGTCAGTGAGTCAGTCAGTCAGTATCAGTCAGTCAGTGAGTCAGTCTGTCAATCAGGCAGTATCAGTCAGGCAGTAAGACTCCGCTCGACAGAACTCCGATAGCCTAATGGCTAGACCGCTGGTCTTCCAAGCGAGTGGCCTGGGTTCGAGTCCCAGCCATAGCGAATATCTTCAATGTATATATTTCTTTTCTAATTTGAAAATTCTTTTTTTTTTCAATTTCTTTCCTTTGCAATTATTGATTATTTATGTAGGGAAAAAAATTCTGAGTCAGTTTAATTTTTCGACACGAAGATTTCAAAGTGTTTAAATAAACAATTACCAAGGTGCATTTTTTGTTTTTATTATATTTAAAACTCCCACCGACAGAGCTCCCATAGACTAATGGCTAGAGTGTTAGGCTTCCAAGCGAGTGGCCCTGGGTTCGAGTCCCAGCCCGAACGAAAATCTTCAATGTATACTTTTAGTTTCTAATTTGAAATTTCTTCTTCTTTTTTTTTAATTTTTCTCTTTTGCGAATATTGATTATTTATGTAGGGAGAAAAATTCTGAGTCAGTTTAATTATTCGACCTGTAAATTTCAAAGTGTTTGAATCAATAATTACCAAGGTGCATTTTTTGTTTTTATTATATTTAAGACTTCCATCGACAGAGCTCCGATAGCCTAATGGCTAGACCGTTGGGTTCCTAGCGCGTGGTACTGGGTTCGAGTCCCGGCCGGAAAGGAAATCTTAAATGCAAATATTTTTTTCTAATTTTATAATTCTTTTCTTTTATTTTTCCCTTTTGCGAAGTCAGTCAGTCAGTCTGACAGTCAATCAGTCAAGCACTCAGTCATTCAGTCTCAGTCAGTCAGTCCAGTCAGTCAGTCACTCAGTCAGTCAGTTAGTCCTTCAGTCAGTCAGTCAGGCAGTCAGTCTGTCAGTCAGTCGGTCAGTCCTGTGCAGTCAGTTAGTCACTAAAGCAGTCAGTCAGTCTCAGTCAGTCAGTCAGTCAGTCAGTCCAGTCCAGTCTCAGTCAGTCAGTCAGTCAGTCTCGGTCAGTCAGTCAGTCAGGCAGTCAGTCAGTCGGTCAGCCTTATTCAGTCAGTCTGTCAGTCAGTCAGTCAGTCAGCCTTATTCAGTCAGTCTGTCAGTCATCCTTATTCAGTCAGTCTGTCAGTCAGTCAGTCGGTCAGTCCTGTCCAGTCAGTTAGTCAGTCAAGCAGTCAGTCAGGTAGTCAAGCAGTCAGTCAGTCAGTGTCAGTCAGTCATTTAGTCATTCAGTCAGTCAGTGAAATAGCCAGTCAGAGAGTCAAGCAGTCAGTCAGTCAGTCTCAGTCAGTCAGTTAGTCAGTCAGTCAGTCAGTCAGTCAGTCAGTCCAGTCTCAGTCAGTCAGGCAGTTAGTCAGTCAGTCTCGGTCAGTCAGTGAGTCAGTCAGTCAGTATCAGTCAGTCAGTGAGTCAGTCTGTCAGTCAGGCAGTATCAGTCAGGCAGTAAGACTCCGCTCGACAGAACTCCGATAGCCTAATGGCTAGACCGCTGGTCTTCCAAGCGAGTGGCCTGGGTTCGAGTCCCAGCCGGAGCGAATATCTTCAATGTATATATTTCTTTTCTAATTTGAAAATTCTTTTTTTTTCAATTTCTTTCCTTTGCAATTATTGATTATTTATGTAGGGAAGAAAATTCTGAGTCAGTTTAATTTTTCGACACGAAGATTTCAAAGTGTTTAAATAAACAATTACCAAGGTGCATTTTTTGTTTTTATTATATTTAAAACTCCCACCGACAGAGCTCCCATAGACTAATGGCTAGAGTGTTAGGCTTCCAAGCGAGTGGCCCTGGGTTCGAGTCCCAGCCCGAACGAAAATCTTCAATGTATACTTTTAGTTTCTAATTTGAAATTTCTTCTTCTTTTTTTTTAATTTTTCTCTTTTGCGAATATTGATTATTTATGTAGGGAGAAAAATTCTGAGTCAGTTTAATTATTCGACCTGTAAATTTCAAAGTGTTTGAATCAATAATTACCAAGGTGCATTTTTTGTTTTTATTATATTTAAGACTTCCATCGACAGAGCTCCGATAGCCTAATGGCTAGACCGTTGGGTTCCTAGCGCGTGGTACTGGGTTCGAGTCCCGGCCGGAAAGGAAATCTTAAATGCAAATATTTTTTTCTAATTTTATAATTCTTTTCTTTTATTTTTCCCTTTTGCGAAGTCAGTCAGTCAGTCTGACAGTCAATCAGTCAAGCACTCAGTCATTCAGTCTCAGTCAGTCAGTCCAGTCAGTCAGTCACTCAGTCAGTCAGTTAGTCCTTCAGCCAGTCAGTCAAGCAGTCAGTCATTTAGTCTCAGTCAGTCAGTCATTCAGTCAGTCAGTCAGTCAGTCAGGCAGTCAGTCAGTCAGTCAGTCGGTCAGTCCTGTGCAGTCAGTTAGTCACTAAAGCAGTCAGTCAGCCTCAGTCAGTCAGTCAGTCAGTCAGTCCAGTCCAGTCTCAGTCAGTCAGTCAGTCAGTCTCGGTCAGTCAGTCAGTCAGTCATTCAGTCAGTCAGTCAGTCAGGCAGTCAGTCAGTCGGTCAGCCTTGTTCAGTCAGTCTGTCAGTCAGCCTTATTCAGTCAGTCTGTCAGTCATCCTTATTCAGTCAGTCTGTCAGTCAGTCAGTCGGTCAGTCCTGTCCAGTCAGTTAGTCAGTCAAGCAGTCAGTCAGGTAGTCAAGCAGTCAGTCAGTCAGTGTCAGTCAGTCATTTAGTCATTCAGTCAGTCAGTGAAATAGCCAGTCAGAGAGTCAAGCAGTCAGTCAGTCAGTCTCAGTCAGTCAGTTAGTCAGTCAGTCAGTCAGTCAGTCAGTCAGTCCAGTCTCAGTCAGTCAGGCAGTTAGTCAGTCAGTCTCGGTCAGTCAGTGAGTCAGTCAGTCAGTATCAGTCAGTCAGTGAGTCAGTCTGTCAGTCAGGCAGTATCAGTCAGGCAGTAAGACTCCGCTCGACAGAACTCCGATAGCCTAATGGCTAGACCGCTGGTCTTCCAAGCGAGTGGCCTGGGTTCGAGTCCCAGCCCGAGCGAATATCTTCAATGTATATATTTCTTTTCTAATTTGAAAATTCTTTTTTTTTTCAATTTCTTTCCTTTGCAATTATTGATTATTTATGTTGGGAAGAAAATTCTGAGTCAGTTTAATTTTTCGACACGAAGAGTTCAAAGTGTTTAAATAAACAATTACCAAGGTGCATTTTTTGTTTTATTATATTTAAAACTCCCACCGACAGAGCTCCCATAGACTAATGGCTAGAGTGTTAGGCTTCCAAGCGAGTGGCCCTGGGTTCGAGTCCCAGCCCGAACGAAAATCTTCAATGTATACTTTTAGTTTCTAATTTGAAATTTCTTCTTCTTTTTTTTTTAATTTTTCTCTTTTGCGAATATTGATTATTTATGTAGGGAGAAAAATTCTGAGTCAGTTTAATTATTCGACCTGTAAATTTCAAAGTGTTTGAATCAATAATTACCAAGGTGCAATTTTTGTTTTTATTATATTTAAGACTTCCATCGACAGAGCTCCGATAGCCTAATGGCTAGACCGTTGGGTTCCAAGCGCGTGGTACTGGGTTCGAGTCCCGGCCGGAACGAAAATCTTCCATGTATATATTTCTCTTCTAATTTGAAGATTCTTTTTTTTTTTCAATTTCTTTCTTTTGCAAATATGGATTATTTATGTACGGAAGAAAATTCTGAGTCAGTTTAATCATTCGACCTTTAGATTTCAAAGATTTTAGATCAATAATTACTAAGGTGCATTTTTTGTTTTTATTATAATTAAGACACCGATCAACAGAGATCCGATAGTATATTGGCGAGAGCGTTGGGCTTCCATGAGTGTCGCCCTGGGTTCAAATCCCAGCCGGAAAGGAAATCTTAAATGCAAATATTTTTTTCTAATTTTATAATTCTTTTTTTTTTTTTTTCCCTTTTGCGAAGTCAGTCAGTCAGTCTGACAGTCAATCAGTCAAGCACTCAGTCATTCAGTCTCAGTCAGTCAGTCCAGTCAGTCAGTCACTCAGTCAGTCAGTTAGTCCTTCAGCCAGTCAGTCAAGCAGTCAGTCATTTAGTCTCAGTCAGTCAGTCATTCAGTCAGTCAGTCAGTCAGGCAGTCAGTCAGTCAGTCAGTCGGTCAGTCCTGTGCAGTCAGTTAGTCACTAAAGCAGTCAGTCAGTCTCAGTCAGTCAGTCAGTCAGTCAGTCCAGTCCAGTCTCAGTCAGTCAGTCAGTCAGTCTCGGTCAGTCAGTCAGTCAGTCATTCAGTCAGTCAGTCAGGCAGGCAGTCAGTCAGTCGGTCAGCCTTATTCAGTCAGTCTGTCAGTCAGTCAGTCAGTAAGCCTTATTCAGTCAGTCTGTCAGTCATCCTTATTCAGTCAGTCTGTCAGTCAGTCAGTCGGTCAGTCCTGTCCAGTCAGTTAGTCAGTCAAGCAGTCAGTCAGGTAGTCAAGCAGTCAGTCAGTCAGTGTCAGTCAGTCATTTAGTCATTCAGTCAGTCAGTGAAATAGCCAGTCAGAGAGTCAAGCAGTCAGTCAGTCAGTCTCAGTCAGTCAGTTAGTCAGTCAGTCAGTCAGTCAGTCAGTCAGTCCAGTCTCAGTCAGTCAGGCAGTTAGTCAGTCAGTCTCGGTCAGTCAGTGAGTCAGTCAGTCAGTATCAGTCAGTCAGTGAGTCAGTCTGTCAGTCAGGCAGTATCAGTCAGGCAGTAAGACTCCGCTCGACAGAACTCCGATAGCCTAATGGCTAGACCGCTGGTCTTCCAAGCGAGTGGCCAGGGTTCGAGTCCCAGCCGGAGCGAATATCTTCAATGTATATATTTCTTTTCTAATTTGAAAATTCTTTTTTTTTTCAATTTCTTTCCTTTGCAATTATTGATTATTTATGTAGGGAAGAAAATTCTGAGTCAGTTTAATTTTTCGACACGAAGATTTCAAAGTGTTTAAATAAACAATTACCAAGGTGCATTTTTTGTTTTTATTATATTTAAAACTCCCTCCGACAGAGCTCCCATAGACTAATGGCTAGAGTGTTAGGCTTCCAAGCGAGTGGCCCTGGGTTCGAGTCCCAGCCTGAACGAAAATCTTCAATGTATACTTTTAGTTTCTAATTTGAAATTTCTTCTTCTTTTTTTTTTAATTTTTCTCTTTTGCGAATATTGATTATTTATGTAGGGAGAAAAATTCTGAGTCAGTTTAATTATTCGACCTGTAAATTTCAAAGTGTTTGAATCAATAATTACCAAGGTGCATTTTTTGTTTTTATTATACTTAAGACTTCCATCGACAGAGCTCCGATAGCCTAATGGCTAGACCGTTGGGTTCCAAGCGCGTGGTACTGGGTTCGAGTCCCGGCCGGAAAGGAAATCTTAAATGCAAATATTTTTTTCTAATTTTATAATTCTTTTTTTTTTATTTTTCCCTTTTGCGAAGTCAGTCAGTCAGTCTGACAGTCAATCAGTCAAGCACTCAGTCATTCAGTCTCAGTCAGTCAGTCCAGTCAGTCAGTCACTCAGTCAGTCAGTTAGTCCTTCAGCCAGTCAGTCAAGCAGTCAGTCATGTAGTCTCAGTCAGTCAGTCATTCAGTCAGTCAGTCAGTCAGGCAGTCAGTCAGTCAGTCAGTCGGTCAGTCCTGTGCAGTCAGTTAGTCACTAAAGCAGTCAGTCAGTCTCAGTCAGTCAGTCAGTCAGTCAGTCCAGTCCAGTCTCAGTCAGTCAGTCAGTCAGTCTCGGTCAGTCAGTCAGTCAGTCATTCAGTCAGTCAGTCAGTCAGGCAGTCAGTCAGTCGGTCAGCCTTATTCAGTCAGTCTGTCAGTCAGTCAGTCAGTCAGCCTTATTCAGTCAGTCTGTCAGTCATCCTTATTCAGTCAGTCTGTCAGTCAGTCAGTCGGTCAGTCCTGTCCAGTCAGTTAGTCAGTCAAGCAGTCAGTCAGGTAGTCAAGCAGTCAGTCAGTCAGTGTCAGTGAGTCATTTAGTCATTCAGTCAGTCAGTGAAATAGCCAGTCAGAGAGTCAAGCAGTCAGTCAGTCAGTCTCAGTCAGTCAGTTAGTCAGTCAGTCAGTCAGTCAGTCAGTCAGTCCAGTCTCAGTCAGTCAGGCAGTTAGTCAGTCAGTCTCGGTCAGTCAGTGAGTCAGTCAGTCAGTATCAGTCAGTCTGTCAGTCAGGCAGTATCAGTCAGGCAGTAAGACTCCGCTCGACAGAACTCCGATAGCCTAATGGCTAAACCGCTGGTCTTCCAAGCGAGTGGCCTGGGTTCGAGTCCCAGCCGGAGCGAATATCTTCAATGTATATATTTCTTTTCTAATTTGAAAATTCTTTTTTTTTCAATTTATTTCCTTTGCAATTATTGATTATTTATGTAGGGAAGAAAATTCTGAGTCCGTTTAATTTTTCGACACGAAGATTTCAAAGTGTTTAAATAAACAATTACCAAGGTGCATTTTTTGTTTTTATTATATTTAAAACTCCCACCGACAGAGCTCCCATAGACTAATGGCTAGAGTGTTAGGCTTCCAAGCGAGTGGCCCTGGGTTCGAGTCCCAGCCTGAACGAAAATCTTCAATGTATACTTTTAGTTTCTAATTTGAAATTTCTTCTTCTTTTTTTTAAAATTTTTCTCTTTTGCGAATATTGATTATTTATGTAGGGAGAAAAATTCTGAGTCAGTTTAATTATTCGACCTGTAAATTTTAAAGTGTTTGAATCAATAATTACCAAGGTGCATTTTTTGTTTTTATTATATTTAAGACTTCCATCGACAGAGCTCCGATAGCCTAATGGCTAGACCGTTGGGTTCCTAGCGCGTGGTACTGGGTTCGAGTCCCGGCCGGAAAGGAAATCTTAAATGCAAATATTTTTTTCTAATTTTATAATTCTTTTCTTTTATTTTTCCCTTTTGCGAAGTCAGTCAGTCAGTCTGACAGTCAATCAGTCAAGCACTCAGTCATTCAGTCTCAGTCAGTCAGTCCAGTCAGTCAGTCACTCAGTCAGTCAGTTAGTCCTTCAGCCAGTCAGTCAAGCAGTCAGTCATTTAGTCTCAGTCAGTCAGTCATTCAGTCAGTCAGTCAGTCAGGCAGTCAGTCTGTCAGTCAGTCGGTCAGTCCTGTGCAGTCAGTTAGTCACTAAAGCAGTCAGTCAGTCTCAGTCAGTCAGTCAGTCAGTCAGTCCAGTCCAGTCTCAGTCAGTCAGTCAGTCAGTCATTCAGTCAGTCAGTCAGTCAGTCATTCAGTCAGTCAGTCAGTCAGGCAGTCAGTCAGTCGGTCAGCCTTATTCAGTCAGTCTGTCAGTCAGTCAGTCAGTCATCCTTATTCAGTCAGTCTGTCAGTCAGTCAGTCGGTCAGTCCTGTCCAGTCAGTTAGTCAGTCAAGCAGTCAGTCAGGTAGTCAAGCAGTCAGTCAGTCAGTGTCAGTCAGTCATTTAGTCATTCAGTCAGTCAGTGAAATAGCCAGTCAGAGAGTCAAGCAGTCAGTCAGTCAGTCTCAGTCAGTCAGTTAGTCAGTCAGTCAGTCAGTCAGTCAGTCCAGTCTCAGTCAGTCAGGCAGTTAGTCAGTCAGTCTCGGTCAGTCAGTGAGTCAGTCAGTCAGTATCAGTCAGTCAGTGAGTCAGTCTGTCAGTCAGGCAGTATCAGTCAGGCAGTAAGACTCCGCTCGACAGAACTCCGATAGCCTAATGGCTAGACCGCTGGTCTTCCAAGCGAGTGGCCTGGGTTCGAGTCCCAGCCATAGCGAATATCTTCAATGTATATATTTCTTTTCTAATTTGAAAATTCTTTTTTTTTTTCAATTTCTTTCCTTTGCAATTATTGATTATTTATGTAGGGAAGAAAATTCTGAGTCAGTTTAATTTTTCGAAACGAAGATTTCAAAGTGTTTAAATAAACAATTACCAAGGTGCATTTTTTGTTTTTATTATATTTAAAACTCCCACCCACAGAGCTCCCATAGACTAATGGCTAGAGTGTTAGGCTTCCAAGCGAGTGGCCCTGGGTTCGAGTCCCAGCCCGAACGAAAATGTTCAATGTATACTTTTAGTTTCTAATTTGAAATTTCTTCTTCTTTTTTTTTTAATTTTTCTCTTTTGCGAATATTGATTATTTATGTAGGGAGAAAAATTCTGAGTCAGTTTAATTATTCGACCTGTAAATTTTAAAGTGTTTGAATCAATAATTACCAAGGTGCATTTTTTGTTTTTATTATATTTAAGACTTCCATCGACAGAGCTCCGATAGCCTAATGGCTAGACCGTTGGGTTCCTAGCGCGTGGTACTGGGTTCGAGTCCCGGCCGGAAAGGAAATCTTAAATGCAAATATTTTTTTCTAATTTTATAATTCTTTTCTTTTATTTTTCCCTTTTGCGAAGTCAGTCAGTCAGTCTGACAGTCAATCAGTCAAGCACTCAGTCATTCAGTCTCAGTCAGTCAGTCCAGTCAGTCAGTCACTCAGTCAGTCAGTTAGTCCTTCAGCCAGTCAGTCAAGCAGTCAGTCATTTAGTCTCAGTCAGTCAGTCATTCAGTCAGTCAGTCAGTCAGGCAGTCAGTCTGTCAGTCAGTCGGTCAGTCCTGTGCAGTCAGTTAGTCACTAAAGCAGTCAGTCAGTCCAGTCCAGTCTCAGTCAGTCAGTCAGTCAGTCATTCAGTCAGTCAGTCAGTCAGTCATTCAGTCAGTCAGTCAGTCAGGCAGTCAGTCAGTCGGTCAGGCTTATTCAGTCAGTCTGTCAGTCAGTCAGTCAGTCAGCCTTATTCAGTCAGTCTGTCAGTCATCCTTATTCAGTCAGTCTGTCAGTCAGTCAGTCGGTCAGTCCTGTCCAGTCAGTTAGTCAGTCAAGCAGTCAGTCAGGTAGTCAAGCAGTCAGTCAGTCAGTGTCAGTCAGTCATTTAGTCATTCAGTCAGTCAGTGAAATAGCCAGTCAGAGAGTCAAGCAGTCAGTCAGTCAGTCTCAGTCAGTCAGTTAGTCAGTCAGTCAGTCAGTCCAGTCTCAGTCAGTCAGGCAGTTAGTCAGTCAGTCTCGGTCAGTCAGTGAGTCAGTCAGTCAGTATCAGTCAGTCAGTGAGTCAGTCTGTCAGTCAGGCAGTATCAGTCAGGCAGTAAGACTCCGCTCGACAGAACTCCGATAGCCTAATGGCTAGACCGCTGGTCTTCCAAGCGAGTGGCCTGGGTTCGAGTCCCAGCCATAGCGAATATCTTCAATGTATATATTTCTTTTCTAATTTGAAAATTCTTTTTTTTTTTCAATTTCTTTCCTTTGCAATTATTGATTATTTATGTAGGGAAGAAAATTCTGAGTCAGTTTAATTTTTCGACACGAAGATTTCAAAGTGTTTAAATAAACAATTACCAAGGTGCATTTTTTGTTTTTATTATATTTAAGACTTCCATCGACAGAGCTCCGATAGCCTAATGGCTAGACCGTTGGGTTCCTAGCGCGTGGTACTGGGTTCGAGTCCCGGCCGGAAAGGAAATCTTAAATGCAAATATTTTTTTCTAATTTTATAATTCTTTTCTTTTATTTTTCCCTTTTGCGAAGTCAGTCAGTCAGTCTGACAGTCAATCAGTCAAGCACTCAGTCATTCAGTCTCAGTCAGTCAGTCCAGTCAGTCAGTCACTCAGTCAGTCAGTTAGTCCTTCAGCCAGTCAGTCAAGCAGTCAGTCATTTAGTCTCAGTCAGTCAGTCATTCAGTCAGTCAGTCAGTCAGGCAGTCAGTCAGTCAGTCGGTCAGTCCTGTGCAGTCAGTTAGTCACTAAAGCAGTCAGTCAGTCTCAGTCAGTCAGTCAGTCAGTCAGTCCAGTCCAGTCTCAGTCAGTCAGTCAGTCAGTCTCGGTCAGTCAGTCAGTCAGTCATTCAGTCAGTCAGTCAGGCAGGCAGTCAGTCAGTCGGTCAGCCTTATTCAGTCAGTCTGTCAGTCAGTCAGTCAGTCAGCCTTATTCAGTCAGTCTGTCAGTCATCCTTATTCAGTCAGTCTGTCAGTCAGTCAGTCGGTCAGTCCTGTCCAGTCAGTTAGTCAGTCAAGCAGTCAGTCAGGTAGTCAAGCAGTCAGTCAGTCAGTGTCAGTCAGTCATTTAGTCATTCAGTCAGTCAGTGAAATAGCCAGTCAGAGAGTCAAGCAGTCAGTCAGTCAGTCTCAGTCAGTCAGTTAGTCAGTCAGTCAGTCAGTCAGTCAGTCAGTCCAGTCTCAGTCAGTCAGGCAGTTAGTCAGTCAGTCTCGGTCAGTCAGTGAGTCAGTCAGTCAGTATCAGTCAGTCAGTGAGTCAGTCTGTCAGTCAGGCAGTATCAGTCAGGCAGTAAGACTCCGCTCGACAGAACTCCGATAGCCTAATGGCTAGACCGCTGGTCTTCCAAGCGAGTGGCCAGGGTTCGAGTCCCAGCCGGAGCGAATATCTTCAATGTATATATTTCTTTTCTAATTTGAAAATTCTTTTTTTTTTCAATTTCTTTCCTTTGCAATTATTGATTATTTATGTAGGGAAGAAAATTCTGAGTCAGTTTAATTTTTCGACACGAAGATTTCAAAGTGTTTAAATAAACAATTACCAAGGTGCATTTTTTGTTTTTATTATATTTAAAACTCCCTCCGACAGAGCTCCCATAGACTAATGGCTAGAGTGTTAGGCTTCCAAGCGAGTGGCCCTGGGTTCGAGTCCCAGCCTGAACGAAAATCTTCAATGTATACTTTTAGTTTCTAATTTGAAATTTCTTCTTCTTTTTTTTTTAATTTTTCTCTTTTGCGAATATTGATTATTTATGTAGGGAGAAAAATTCTGAGTCAGTTTAATTATTCGACCTGTAAATTTCAAAGTGTTTGAATCAATAATTACCAAGGTGCATTTTTTGTTTTTATTATACTTAAGACTTCCATCGACAGAGCTCCGATAGCCTAATGGCTAGACCGTTGGGTTCCAAGCGCGTGGTACTGGGTTCGAGTCCCGGCCGGAAAGGAAATCTTAAATGCAAATATTTTTTTCTAATTTTATAATTCTTTTTTTTTTATTTTTCCCTTTTGCGAAGTCAGTCAGTCAGTCTGACAGTCAATCAGTCAAGCACTCAGTCATTCAGTCTCAGTCAGTCAGTCCAGTCAGTCAGTCACTCAGTCAGTCAGTTAGTCCTTCAGCCAGTCAGTCAAGCAGTCAGTCATGTAGTCTCAGTCAGTCAGTCATTCAGTCAGTCAGTCAGTCAGGCAGTCAGTCAGTCAGTCAGTCGGTCAGTCCTGTGCAGTCAGTTAGTCACTAAAGCAGTCAGTCAGTCTCAGTCAGTCAGTCAGTCAGTCAGTCCAGTCCAGTCTCAGTCAGTCAGTCAGTCAGTCTCGGTCAGTCAGTCAGTCAGTCATTCAGTCAGTCAGTCAGTCAGGCAGTCAGTCAGTCGGTCAGCCTTATTCAGTCAGTCTGTCAGTCAGTCAGTCAGTCAGCCTTATTCAGTCAGTCTGTCAGTCATCCTTATTCAGTCAGTCTGTCAGTCAGTCAGTCGGTCAGTCCTGTCCAGTCAGTTAGTCAGTCAAGCAGTCAGTCAGGTAGTCAAGCAGTCAGTCAGTCAGTGTCAGTGAGTCATTTAGTCATTCAGTCAGTCAGTGAAATAGCCAGTCAGAGAGTCAAGCAGTCAGTCAGTCAGTCTCAGTCAGTCAGTTAGTCAGTCAGTCAGTCAGTCAGTCAGTCAGTCCAGTCTCAGTCAGTCAGGCAGTTAGTCAGTCAGTCTCGGTCAGTCAGTGAGTCAGTCAGTCAGTATCAGTCAGTCTGTCAGTCAGGCAGTATCAGTCAGGCAGTAAGACTCCGCTCGACAGAACTCCGATAGCCTAATGGCTAGACCGCTGGTCTTCCAAGCGAGTGGCCTGGGTTCGAGTCCCAGCCGGAGCGAATATCTTCAATGTATATATTTCTTTTCTAATTTGAAAATTCTTTTTTTTTTCAATTTCTTTCCTTTGCAATTATTGATTATTTATGTAGGGAAGAAAATTCTGAGTCAGTTTAATTTTTCGACACGAAGATTTCAAAGTGTTTAAATAAACAATTACCAAGGTGCATTTTTTGTTTTTATTATATTTAAAACTCCCACCGACAGAGCTCCCATAGACTAATGGCTAGAGTGTTAGGCTTCCAAGCGAGTGGCCCTGGGTTCGAGTCCCAGCCCGAACGAAAATGTTCAATGTATACTTTTAGTTTCTAATTTGAAATTTCTTCTTCTTTTTTTTTAATTTTTCTCTTTTGCGAATATTGATTATTTATGTAGGGAGAAAAATTCTGAGTCAGTTTAATTATTCGACCTGTAAATTTCAAAGTGTTTGAATCAATAATTACCAAGGTGCATTTTTTGTTTTTATTATATTTAAGACTTCCATCGACAGAGCTCCGATAGCCTAATGGCTAGACCGTTGGGTTCCTAGCGCGTGGTACTGGGTTCGAGTCCCGGCCGGAAAGGAAATCTTAAATGCAAATATTTTTTTCTAATTTTATAATTCTTTTCTTTTATTTTTCCCTTTTGCGAAGTCAGTCAGTCAGTCTGACAGTCAATCAGTCAAGCACTCAGTCATTCAGTCTCAGTCAGTCAGTCCAGTCAGTCAGTCACTCAGTCAGTCAGTTAGTCCTTCAGCCAGTCAGTCAAGCAGTCAGTCATTTAGTCTCAGTCAGTCAGTCATTCAGTCAGTCAGTCAGTCAGGCAGTCAGTCAGTCAGTCAGTCGGTCAGTCCTGTGCAGTCAGTTAGTCACTAAAGCAGTCAGTCAGTCTCAGTCAGTCAGTCAGTCAGTCAGTCCAGTCCAGTCTCAGTCAGTCAGTCAGTCAGTCTCGGTCAGTCAGTCAGTCATTCAGTCAGTCAGTCAGTCAGGCAGTCAGTCAGTCGGTCAGCCTTATTCAGTCAGTCTGTCAGTCAGTCAGTCAGTCAGCCTTATTCAGTCAGTCTGTCAGTCATCCTTATTCAGTCAGTCTGTCAGTCAGTCAGTCGGTCAGTCCTGTCCAGTCAGTTAGTCAGTCAAGCAGTCAGTCAGGTAGTCAAGCAGTCAGTCAGTCAGTGTCAGTCAGTCATTTAGTCATTCAGTCAGTCAGTGAAATAGCCAGTCAGAGAGTCAAGCAGTCAGTCAGTCCAGTCTCAGTCAGTCAGGCAGTTAGTCAGTCAGTCTCGGTCAGTCAGTGAGTCAGTCAGTCAGTATCAGTCAGTCAGTGAGTCAGTCTGTCAGTCAGGCAGTATCAGTCAGGCAGTAAGACTCCGCTCGACAGAACTCCGATAGCCTAATGGCTAGACCGCTGGTCTTCCAAGTGAGTGGCCTGGGTTCGAGTCCCAGCCCGAGCGAATATCTTCAATGTATATATTTCTTTTCTAATTTGAAAATTCTTTTTTTTTCAATTTCTTTCCTTTGCAATTATTGATTATTTATGTTGGGAAGAAAATTCTGAGTCAGTTTAATTTTTCGACACGAAGAGTTCAAAGTGTTTAAATAAACAATTACCAAGGTGCATTTTTTGTTTTATTATATTTAAAACTCTCACCGACAGAGCTCCCATAGACTAATGGCTAGAGTGTTAGGCTTCCAAGCGAGTGGCCCTGGGTTCGAGTCCCAGCCCGAACGAAAATCTTCAATGTATACTTTTAGTTTCTAATTTGAAATTTCTTCTTCTTTTTTTTTTTTAATTTTTCTCTTTTGCGAATATTGATTATTTATGTAGGGAGAAAAATTCTGAGTCAGTTTAATTATTCGACCTGTAAATTTCAAAGTGTTTGAATCAATAATTACCAAGGTGCATTTTTTGTTTTTATTATATTTAAGACTTCCATCGACAGAGCTCCGATAGCCTAATGGCTAGACCGTTGGGTTCCTAGCGCGTGGTACTGGGTTCGAGTCCCGGCCGGAAAGGAAATCTTAAATGCAAATATTTTTTTCTAATTTTATAATTCTTTTCTTTTATTTTTCCCTTTTGCGAAGTCAGTCAGTCAGTCTGACAGTCAATCAGTCATTCAGTCTCAGTCATTCAGTCTCAGTCAGTCAGTCCAGTCAGTCAGTCACTCAGTCAGTCAGTTAGTCCTTCAGTCAGTCAGTCAGGCAGTCAGTCTGTCAGTCAGTCGGTCAGTCCTGTGCAGTCAGTTAGTCACTAAAGCAGTCAGTCAGTCAGTCAGTCAGTCAGTCAGTCAGTCAGTCCAGTCCAGTCTCAGTCAGTCAGTCAGTCAGTCTCGGTCAGTCAGTCAGTCAGTCATTCAGTCAGTCAGTCAGTCAGGCAGTCAGTCAGTCGGTCAGCCTTATTCAGTCAGTCTGTCAGTCAGTCAGTCAGTCAGCCTTATTCAGTCAGTCTGTCAGTCATCCTTATTCAGTCAGTCTGTCAGTCAGTCAGTCGGTCAGTCCTGTCCAGTCAGTTAGTCAGTCAAGCAGTCAGTCAGGTAGTCAAGCAGTCAGTCAGTCAGTGTCAGTCAGTCATTTAGTCATTCAGTCAGTCAGTGAAATAGCCAGTCAGAGAGTCAAGCAGTCAGTCAGTCAGTCTCAGTCAGTCAGTTAGTCAGTCAGTCAGTCAGTCAGTCAGTCAGTCCAGTCTCAGTCAGTCAGGCAGTTAGTCAGTCAGTCTCGGTCAGTCAGTGAGTCAGTCAGTCAGTATCAGTCAGTCAGTGAGTCAGTCTGTCAGTCAGGCAGTATCAGTCAGGCAGTAAGACTCCGCTCGACAGAACTCCGATAGCCTAATGGCTAGACCGCTGGTCTTCCAAGCGAGTGACCTGGGTTCGAGTCCCAGCCGGAGCGAATATCTTCAATGTATATATTTCTTTTCTAATTTGAAAATTCTTTTTTTTTTCAATTTCTTTCCTTTGCAATTATTGATTATTTATGTAGGGAAGAAAATTCTGAGTCAGTTTAATTTTTCGACACGAAGATTTCAAAGTGTTTAAATAAACAATTACCAAGGTGCATTTTTTGTTTTTATTATATTTAAAACTCCCACCGACAGAGCTCCCATAGACTAATGGCTAGAGTGTTAGGCTTCCAAGCGAGTGGCCCTGGGTTCGAGTCCCAGCCCGAACGAAAATCTTCAATGTATACTTTTAGTTTCTAATTTGAAATTTCTTCTTCTTTTTTTTTTTTAATTTTTCACTTTTGCGAATATTGATTATTTATGTAGGGAGAAAAATTCTGAGTCAGTTTAATTATTCGACCTGTAAATTTCAAAGTGTTTGAATCAATAATTACCAAGGTGCATTTTTTGTTTTTATTATATTTAAGACTTCCATCGACAGAGCTCCGATAGCCTAATGGCTAGACCGTTGGGTTCCTAGCGCGTGGTACTGGGTTCGAGTCCCGGCCGGAAAGGAAATCTTAAATGCAAATATTTTTTTCTAATTTTATAATTCTTTTCTTTTATTTTTCCCTTTTGCGAAGACAGTCAGTCAGTCTGACAGTCAATCAGTCAAGCACTCAGTCATTCAGTCTCAGTCAGTCAGTCCAGTCAGTCAGTCACTCAGTCAGTCAGTTAGTCCTTCAGTCAGTCAGTCAGGCAGTCAGTCTGTCAGTCAGTCGGTCAGTCCTGTGCAGTCAGTTAGTCACTAAAGCAGTCAGTCAGTCTCAGTCAGTCAGTCAGTCAGTCAGTCCAGTCTCAGTCAGTCAGTCAGTCAGTCTCGGTCAGTCAGTCAGTCAGTCATTCAGTCAGTCAGTCAGTCAGGCAGTCAGTCAGTCGGTCAGCCTTATTCAGTCAGTCTGTCAGTCAGTCAGTCAGTCAGCCTTATTCAGTCAGTCTGTCAGTCATCCTTATTCAGTCAGTCTGTCAGTCAGTCAGTCGGTCAGTCCTGTCCAGTCAGTTAGTCAGTCAAGCAGTCAGTCAGGTAGTCAAGCAGTCAGTCAGTCAGTGTCAGTCAGTCATTTAGTCATTCAGTCAGTCAGTGAAATAGCCAGTCAGAGAGTCAAGCAGTCAGTCAGTCAGTCTCAGTCAGTCAGTTAGTCAGTCAGTCAGTCAGTCAGTCAGTCAGTCCAGTCTCAGTCAGTCAGGCAGTTAGTCAGTCAGTCTCGGTCAGTCAGTGAGTCAGTCAGTCAGTATCAGTCAGTCAGTGAGTCAGTCTGTCAGTCAGGCAGTATCAGTCAGGCAGTAAGACTCCGCTCGACAGAACTCCGATAGCCTAATGGCTAGACCGCTGGTCTTCCAAGCGAGTGGCCTGGGTTCGAGTCCCAGCCGGAGCGAATATCTTCAATGTATATATTTCTTTTCTAATTTGAAAATTCTTTTTTTTTTCAATTTCTTTCCTTTGCAATTATTGATTATTTATGTAGGGAAGAAAATTCTGAGTCAGTTTAATTTTTCGACACGAAGATTTCAAAGTGTTTAAATAAACAATTACCAAGGTGCATTTTTTGTTTTTATTATATTTAAAACTCCCACCGACAGAGCTCCCATAGACTAATGGCTAGAGTGTTAGGCTTCCAAGCGAGTGGCCCTGGGTTCGAGTCCCAGCCCGAACGAAAATCTTCAATGTATACTTTTAGTTTCTAATTTGAAATTTCTTCTTCTTTTTTTTTAATTTTTCTCTTTTGCGAATATTGATTATTTATGTAGGGAGAAAAATTCTGAGTCAGTTTAATTATTCGACCTGTAAATTTCAAAGTGTTTGAATCAATAATTACCAAGGTGCATTTTTTGTTTTTATTATATTTAAGACTTCCATCGACAGAGCTCCGATAGCCTAATGGCTAGACCGTTGGGTTCCTAGCGCGTGGTACTGGGTTCGAGTCCTAGCCGGAAAGGAAATCTTAAATGCAAATATTTTTTTCTAATTTTATAATTCTTTTCTTTTATTTTTCCCTTTTGCGAAGTCAGTCAGTCAGTCTGACAGTCAATCAGTCAAGCACTCAGTCATTCAGTCTCAGTCAGTCAGTCCAGT
The DNA here is from genome assembly GCF_026930045.1 of Uloborus diversus. Taxonomy (NCBI): domain Eukaryota; kingdom Metazoa; phylum Arthropoda; class Arachnida; order Araneae; family Uloboridae; genus Uloborus; species Uloborus diversus. Next base: position 667,922 of record NW_026558395.1, read on the forward strand.
CAGTCAGTCACTCAGTCAGTCAGTTAGTCCTTCAGCCAGTCAGTCAAGCAGTCAGTCATTTAGTCTCAGTCAGTCAGTCATTCAGTCAGTCAGTCAGGCAGTCAGTCAGTCAGTCAGTCGGTCAGTCCTGTGCAGTCAGTTAGTCACTAAAGCAGTCAGTCAGTCTCAGTCAGTCAGTCAGTCAGTCAGTCCAGTCCAGTCTCAGTCAGTCAGTCAGTCAGTCTCGGTCAGTCAGTCAGTCAGTCATTCAGTCAGTCAGTCAGGCAGGCAGTCAGTCAGTCGGTCAGCCTTATTCAGTCAGTCTGTCAGTCAGTCAGTCAGTCAGCCTTATTCAGTCAGTCTGTCAGTCATCCTTATTCAGTCAGTCTGTCAGTCAGTCAGTCGGTCAGTCCTGTCCAGTCAGTTAGTCAGTCAAGCAGTCAGTCAGGTAGTCAAGCAGTCAGTCAGTCAGTGTCAGTCAGTCATTTAGTCATTCAGTCAGTCAGTGAAATAGCCAGTCAGAGAGTCAAGCAGTCAGTCAGTCAGTCTCAGTCAGTCAGTTAGTCAGTCAGTCAGTCAGTCAGTCAGTCAGTCCAGTCTCAGTCAGTCAGGCAGTTAGTCAGTCAGTCTCGGTCAGTCAGTGAGTCAGTCAGTCAGTATCAGTCAGTCAGTGAGTCAGTCTGTCAGTCAGGCAGTATCAGTCAGGCAGTAAGACTCCGCTCGACAGAACTCCGATAGCCTAATGGCTAGACCGCTGGTCTTCCAAGCGAGTGGCCAGGGTTCGAGTCCCAGCCGGAGCGAATATCTTCAATGTATATATTTCTTTTCTAATTTGAAAATTCTTTTTTTTTTCAATTTCTTTCCTTTGCAATTATTGATTATTTATGTAGGGAAGAAAATTCTGAGTCAGTTTAATTTTTCGACACGAAGATTTCAAAGTGTTTAAATAAACAATTACCAAGGTGCATTTTTTGTTTTTATTATATTTAAAACTCCCTCCGACAGAGCTCCCATAGACTAATGGCTAGAGTGTTAGGCTTCCAAGCGAGTGGCCCTGGGTTCGAGTCCCAGCCTGAACGAAAATCTTCAATGTATACTTTTAGTTTCTAATTTGAAATTTCTTCTTCTTTTTTTTTTAATTTTTCTCTTTTGCGAATATTGATTATTTATGTAGGGAGAAAAATTCTGAGTCAGTTTAATTATTCGACCTGTAAATTTCAAAGTGTTTGAATCAATAATTACCAAGGTGCATTTTTTGTTTTTATTATATTTAAGACTTCCATCGACAAAGCTCCGATAGCCTAATGGCTAGACCGTTGGGTTCCAAGCGCGTGGTACTGGGTTCGAGTCCCGGCCGGAAAGGAAATCTTAAATGCAAATATTTTTTTCTAATTTTATAATTCTTTTTTTTTTTATTTTTCCCTTTTGCGAAGTCAGTCAGTCAGTCTGACAGTCAATCAGTCAAGCACTCAGTCATTCAGTCTCAGTCAGTCAGTCCAGTCAGTCAGTCACTCAGTCAGTCAGTTAGTCCTTCAGCCAGTCAGTCAAGCAGTCAGTCATTTAGTCTCAGTCAGTCAGTCATTCAGTCAGTCAGGCAGTCAGTCAGTCAGTCAGTCGGTCAGTCCTGTGCAGTCAGTTAGTCACTAAAGCAGTCAGTCAGTCTCAGTCAGTCAGTCAGTCAGTCAGTCCAGTAAAGTCTCAGTCAGTCAGTCAGTCAGTCTCGGTCAGTCAGTCAGTCAGTCATTCAGTCAGTCAGTCAGTCAGGCAGTCAGTCAGTCGGTCAGCCTTATTCAGTCAGTCTGTCAGTCAGTCAGTCAGTCAGCCTTATTCAGTCAGTCTGTCAGTCATCCTTATTCAGTCAGTCTGTCAGTCAGTCAGTCGGTCAGTCCTGTCCAGTCAGTTAGTCAGTCAAGCAGTCAGTCAGGTAGTCAAGCAGTCAGTCAGTCAGTGTCAGTCAGTCATTTAGTCATTCAGTCAGTCACTGAAATAGCCAGTCAGAGAGTCAAGCAGTCAGTCAGTCAGTCTCAGTCAGTCAGTTAGTCAGTCAGTCAGTCAGTCAGTCAGTCAGTCCAGTCTCAGTCAGTCAGGCAGTTAGTCAGTCAGTCTCGGTCAGTCAGTGAGTCAGTCAGTCAGTATCAGTGAGTCAGTCTGTCAGTCAGGCAGTATCAGTCAGGCAGTAAGACTCCGCTCGACAGAACTCCGATAGCCTAATGGCTAGACCGCTGGTCTTCCAAGCGAGTGGCCTGGGTTCGAGTCCCAGCCGGAGCGAATATCTTCAATGTATATATTTCTTTTCTAATTTGAAAATTCTTTTTTTTTCAATTTCTTTCCTTTGCAATTATTGATTATTTATGTAGGGAAGAAAATTCTGAGTCAGTTTAATTTTTCGACACAAAGATTTCAAAGTGTTTAAATAAACAATTACCAAGGTGCATTTTTTGTTTTTATTATATTTAAAACTCCCACCGACAGAGCTCCCATAGACTAATGGCTAGAGTGTTAGGCTTCCAAGCGAGTGGCCCTGGGTTCGAGTCCCAGCCTGAACGAAAATCTTCAATGTATACTTTTAGTTTCTAATTTGAAATTTCTTCTTCTTTTTTTTTAATTTTTCTCTTTTGCGAATATTGATTATTTATGTAGGGAGAAAAATTCTGAGTCAGTTTAATTATTCGACCTGTAAATTTCAAAGTGTTTGAATCAATAATTACCAAGGTGCATTTTTTGTTTTTATTATATTTAAGACTTCCATCGACAGAGCTCCGATAGCCTAATGGCTAGACCGTTGGGTTCCAAGCGCGTGGTACTGGGTTCGAGTCCCGGCCGGAACGAAAATCTTCCATGTATATATTTCTCTTCTAATTTGAAGATTCTTTTTTTTTCAATTTCTTTCTTTTGCAAATATGGATTATTTATGTACGGAAGAAAATTCTGAGTCAGTTTAATCATTCGACCTTTAGATTTCAAAGATTTTAGATCAATAATTACTAAGGTGCATTTTTTGTTTTTATAATAATTAAGACACCGATCAACAGAGATCCGATAGTATATTGGCGAGAGCGTTGGGCTTCCATGAGTGTCGCCCTGGGTTCAAATCCCAGCCGGAAAGGAAATCTTAAATGCAAATATTATTTTCTAATTTTATAATTCTTTTTTTTTTATTTTTCCCTTTTGCGAAGTCAGTCAGTCAGTCTGACAGTCAATCAGTCAAGCACTCAGTCATTCAGTCTCAGTCAGTCAGTCACTCAGTCAGTCAGTTTGTCCTTCAGCCAGTCAGTCAAGCAGTCAGTCATTTAGTCTCAGTCAGTCAGTCATTCAGTCAGTCAGTCAGTCAGGCAGTCAGTCAGTCAGTCAGTCGGTCAGTCCTGTGCAGTCAGTTAGTCACTAAAGCAGTCAGTCAGTCTCAGTCAGTCAGTCAGTCAGTCAGTCCAGTCCAGTCTCAGTCAGTCAGTCAGTCAGTCTCGGTCAGTCATTCAGTCAGTCATTCAGTCAGTCAGTCAGGCAGTCAGTCAGTCGGTCAGCCTTATTCAGTCAGTCTGTCAGTCAGTCAGTCAGTCAGCCTTATTCAGTCAGTCTGTCAGTCATCCTTATTCAGTCAGTCTGTCAGTCAGTCAGTCGGTCAGTCCTGTCCAGTCAGTTAGTCAGTCAAGCAGTCAGTCAGGTAGTCAAGCAGTCAGTCAGTCAGTGTCAGTCAGTCATTTAGTCATTCAGTCAGTCAGTGAAATACCCAGTCAGAGAGTCAAGCAGTCAGTCAGTCAGTCTCAGTCAGTCAGTTAGTCAGTCAGTCAGTCAGTCAGTCCAGTCTCAGTCAGTCAGGCAGTTAGTCAGTCAGTCTCGGTCAGTCAGTGAGTCAGTCAGTCAGTATCAGTCAGTCAGTGAGTCAGTCTGTCAGTCAGGCAGTATCAGTCAGGCAGTAAGACTCCGCTCGACAGAACTCCGATAGCCTAATGGCTAGACCGCTGGTCTTCCAAGCGAGTGGCCTCGGTTCGAGTCCCAGTCGGAGCGAATATCTTCAATGTATATATTTCTTTTCTAATTTGAAAATTCTTTTTTTTTTCAATTTCTTTCCTTTGCAATTATTGATTATTTATGTAGGGAAGAAAATTCTGAGTCAGTTTAATTTTTCGACACGAAGATTTCAAAGTGTTTAAATAAACAATTACCAAGGTGCATTTTTTGTTTTTATTATATTTAAAACTCCCACCGACAGAGCTCCCATAGACTAATGGCTAGAGTGTTAGGCTTCCAAGCGAGTGGCCCTGGGTTCGAGTCCCAGCCTGAACGAAAATCTTCAATGTATACTTTTAGTTTCTAATTTGAAATTTCTTCTTCTTTTTTTTTTAATTTTTCTCTTTTGCGAATATTGATTATTTATGTAGGGAGAAAAATTCTGAGTCAGTTTAATTATTCGACCTGTAAATTGCAAAGTGTTTGAATCAATAATTACCAAGGTGCATTTTTTGTTTTTATTATATTTAAGACTTCCATCGACAGAGCTCCGATAGCCTAATGGCTAGACCGTTGGGTTCCAAGCCCGTGGTACTGGGTTCGAGTCCCGGCCGGAAGGAAAATCTTCCATGTATATATTTCTCTTCTAATTCGAAGATTCTTTTTTTTTTTCAATTTCTTTCTTTTGCAAATATGGATTATTTATGTACGGAAGAAAATTCTGAGTCAGTTTAATCATTCGACCTTTAGATTTCAAAGATTTTAGATCAATAATTACTAAGGTGCATTTTTTGTTTTTATTATAATTAAGACACCGATCAACAGAGATCCGATAGTATATTGGCGAGAGCGTTTTGCTTCCATGAGTGTCGCCCTGGGTTCAAATCCCAGCCGGAAAGGAAATCTTAAATGCAATTTTTTTTTTTTCGAATTTTATAATTATTTTTTTTTATTTTTCCCTTTTGCGAAGTCAGTCAGTCAGTCTGACAGTCAATCAGTCAAGCACTCAGTCATTCAGTCTCAGTCAGTCAGTCCAGTCAGTCAGTCAGTCACTCAGTCAGTCAGTTAGTCCTTCAGCCAGTCAGTCAAGCAGTCAGTCATTTAGTCTCAGTCAGTCAGTCATTCAGTCAGTCAGTCAGTCAGGCAGTCAGTCAGTCAGTCAGTCAGTCAGGCAGTCAGTCAGTCAGTCAGTCGGTCAGTCCTGTGCAGTCAGTTAGTCACTAAAGCAGTCAGTCAGTCTCAGTCAGTCAGTCAGTCAGTCAGTCCAGTCCAGTCTCAGTCAGTCAGTCAGTCAGTCTCGGTCAGTCAGTCAGTCAGTCATTCAGTCAGTCAGTCAGTCAGGCAGTCAGTCAGTCGGTCAGCCTTATTCAGTCAGTCTGTCAGTCAGTCAGTCAGTCAGCCTTATTCAGTCAGTCTGTCAGTCATCCTTATTCAGACAGTCTGTCAGTCAGTCAGTCGGTCAGTCCTGTCCAGTCAGTTTGTCAGTCAAGCAGTCAGTCAGGTAGTCAAGCAGTCAGTCAGTCAGTGTCAGTCAGTCATTTAGTCATTCAGTCAGTCAGTGAAATAGCCAGTCAGAGAGTCAAGCAGTCAGTCAGTCAGTCTCAGTCAGTCAGTTAGTCAGTCAGTCAGTCAGTCAGTCAGTCAGTCCAGTCTCAGTCAGTCAGGCAGTTAGTCAGTCAGTCTCGGTCAGTCAGTGAGTCAGTCAGTCAGTATCAGTCAGTCAGTGAGTCAGTCTGTCAGTCAGGCAGTATCAGTCAGGCAGTAAGACTCCGCTCGACAGAACTCCGATAGCCTAATGGCTAGACCGCTGGTCTTCCGAGCGAGTGGCCTGGGTTCGAGTCCCAGCCGGAGCGAACATCTTCAATGTATATATTTCTTTTCTAATTTGAAAATTCTTTTTTTTTTTCAATTTCTTTCCTTTGCAATTATTGATTATTTATGTAGGGAAGAAAATTCTGAGTCAGTTTAATTTTTCGACACGAAGATTTCAAAGTGTTAAAATAAACAATTACCAAGGTGCATTTTTTGTTTTTATTATATTTAAAACTCCCACCGACAGAGCTCCCATAGACTAATGGCTAGAGTGTTAGGCTTCCAAGCGAGTGGCCCTGGGTTCGAGTCCCAGCCTGAACGAAAATCTTCAATGTCTACTTTTAGTTTCTAATTTGAAATTTCTTCTTCTTTTTTTTTTAATTTTTCTCTTTTGCGAATATTGATTATTTATGTAGGGAGAAAAATTCTGAGTCAGTTTAATTATTCGACCTGTAAATTTCAAAGTGTTTGAATCAATAATTACCGAGGTGCATTTTTTGTTTTTATTATATTTAAGACTTCCATCGACAGAGCTCCGATAGCCTAATGGCTAGACCGTTGGGTTCCAAGCGCGTGGTACTGGGTTCGAGTCCCGGCCGGAAAGGAAATCTTAAATGCAAATATTTTTTTCTAATTTTATAATTCTTTTTTTTTTTATTTTTCCCCTTTTGCGAAGTCAGTCAGTCAGTCTGACAGTCAATCAGTCAAGCACTCAGTCATTCAGTCTCAGTCAGACAGTCCAGTCAGTCAGTCACTCAGTCAGTCAGTTAGTCCTTCAGCCAGTCAGTCAAGCAGTCAGTCATTTAGTCTCAGTCAGTCAGTCATTCAGTCAGTCAGTCAGTCAGGCAGTCAGTCAGTCAGTCAGTCGGTCAGTCCTGTGCAGTCAGTTAGTCACTAAAGCAGTCAGTCAGTCTCAGTCAGTCAGTCAGTCCAGTCCAGTCTCAGTCAGTCAGTCAGTCAGTCTCGGTCAGTCAGTCAGTCAGTCATTCAGTCAGTCAGTCAGTCAGGCAGTCAGTCAGTCGGTCAGCCTTATTCAGTCAGTCCGTCAGTCAGTCAGTCAGTCAGCCTTATTCAGTCAGTCTGTCAGTCATCCTTATTCAGTCAGTCGGTCAGTCAGTCAGTCGGTCAGTCCTGTCCAGTCAGTTAGTCATTCAAGCAGTCAGTCAGGTAGTCAAGCAGTCAGTCAGTCAGTGTCAGTCAGTCATTTAGTCATTCAGTCAGTCAGTGAAATAGCCAGTCAGAGAGTCAAGCAGTCAGTCAGTCAGTCAGTTAGTCAGTCAGTCAGTCAGTCAGTCAGTCAGTCCAGTCTCAGTCAGTCAGGCAGTTAGTCAGTCAGTCTCGGTCAGTCAGTGAGTCTGTCAGTCAGTATCAGTCAGTCAGTGAGTCAGTCTGTCAGTCAGGCAGTATCAGTCAGGCAGTAAGACTCCGCTCGACAGAACTCCGATAGCCTAATGGCTGGACCGCTGGTCTTCCAAGCGAGTGGCCTGGGTTCGAGTCCCAGCCGGAGCGAATATCTTCAATGTATATATTTCTTTTCCAATTTGAAAATTCTTTTTTTTTCAATTTCTTTCCTTTGCAATTATTGATTATTTATGTAGGGAAGAAAATTCTGAGTCAGTTTAATTTTTCGACACAAAGATTTCAAAGTGTTTAAATAAACAATTACCAAGGTGCATTTTTTGTTTTTATTATATTTAAAACTCCCACCGACAGAGCTCCCATAGACTAATGGCTAGAGTGTTAGGCTTCCAAGCGAGTGGCCCTGGGTTCGAGTCCCAGCCTGAACGAAAATCTTCAATGTATACTTTTAGTTTCTAATTTGAAATTTCTTCTTCTTTTTTTTTTAATTTTTCTCTTTTGCGAATATTGATTATTTATGTAGGGAGAAAAATTCTGAGTCAGTTTAATTATTCGACCTGTAAATTTCAAAGTGTTTGAATCAATAATTACCAAGGTGCATTTTTTGTTTTTATTATATTTAAAACTCCCACCAACAGAGCTCCCATAGACTAATGGCTAGAGTGTTAGGCTTCCAAGCGAGTGGCCCTGGGTTCGAGTCCCAGCCTGAACGAAAATCTTCAATGTATACTTTTAGTTTCTAATTTGAAATTTCTTCTTCTTTTTTTTTAATTTTTCTCTTTTGCGAATATTGATTATTAATGTAGGGAGAAAAATTCTGAGTCAGTTTAATTATTCGACCTGTAAATTTCAAAGTGTTTGAATCAATACATTTTTTGTTTTTATTATATTTAAGACTTCCATCGACAGAGCTCCGATAGCCTAATGGCTAGACCGTTGGGTTCCAAGCGCGTGGTACTGGGTTCGAGTCCCGGCCGGAACGAAAATCTTCCATGTATATATTTCTCTTCTAATTTGAAGATTCTTTTTTTTTTCAATTTCTTTCTTTTGCAAATATGGATTATTTATGTACGGAAGAAAATTCTGAGTCAGTTTAATCATTCGACCTTTAGATTTCAAAGATTTTAGATCAATAATTACTAAGGTGCATTTTTTGTTTTTATTATAATTAAGACACCGATCAACAGAGATCCGATAGTATATTTGCGAGAGCGTTGGGCTTCCATGAGTGTCGCCCTGGGTTCAAATCCCAGCCGGAAAGGAAATCTTAAATGCAAATATTTTTTCTAATTTTATAATTCTTTTTTTTTATTTTTCCCTTTTGCGAAGTCAGTCAGTCAGTCTGACAGTCAATCAGTCAAGCACTCAGTCATTCAGTCTCAGTCAGTCAGTCCAGTCAGTCAGTCACTCAGTCAGTCAGTTAGTCCTTCAGCCAGTCAGTCAAGCAGTCAGTCATTTAGTCTCAGTCAGTCAGTCATTCAGTCAGGCAGTCAGTCAGTCAGTCAGTCGGTCAGTCCTGTGCAGTCAGTTAGTCACTAAAGCAGTCAGTCCGTCTCAGTCAGTCACTAAAGCAGTCAGTCCGTCTCAGTCAGTCAGTCAGTCAGTCAGTCCAGTCCAGTCTCAGTCAGTCAGTCAGTCAGTCTCGGTCAGTCAGTCATTCAGTCAGTCAGTCAGTCAGGCAGTCAGTCAGTCGGTCAGCCTTATTCAGTCAGTCTGTCAGTCAGTCAGTCAGTCAGCCTTATTCAGTCAGTCTGTCAGTCATCCTTATTCAGTCAGTCTGTCAGTCAGTCAGTCGATCAGTCCTGTCCAGTCAGTTTGTCAGTCAAGCAGTCAGTCAGGCAGTCAAGCAGTCAGTCAGTCAGTGTCAGTCAGTCATTTAGTCATTCAGTCAGTCAGTGAAATAGCCAGTCAGAGAGTCAAGCAGTCAGTCAGTCAGTCTCAGTCAGTCAGTCAGTCAGTCAGTCAGTCAGTCAGTCAGTCAGTCCAGTCTCAGTCAGTCAGGCAGTTAGTCAGTCAGTCTCGGTCAGTCAGTGAGTCAGTCAGTCAGTATCAGTCAGTCAGTGAGTCAGTCTGTCAGTCAGGCAGTATCAGTCAGGCAGTAAGACTCCGCTCGACAGAACTCCGATAGCCTAATGGCTAGACCGCTGGTCTTCCAAGCGAGTGGCCTGGGTTCGAGTCCCAGCCGGAGCGAATATCTTCAATGTATATATTTCTTTTCTAATTTGAAAATTCTTTTTTTTTTCAATTTCTTTCCTTTGCAATTATTGATTATTTATGTAGGGAAGAAAATTCTGAGTCAGTTTAATTTTTCGACACGAAGATTTCAAAGTGTTTAAATAAACAATTACCAAGGTGCATTTTTTGTTTTTATTATATTTAAAACTCCCACCGACAGAGCTCCCATAGACTAATGGCTAGAGTGTTAGGCTTCCAAGCGAGTGGCCCTGGGTTCGAGTCCCAGCCTGAACGAAAATCTTCAATGTATACTTTTAGATTCTAATTTGAAATTTCTTCTTCTTTTTTTTTAATTTTTCTCTTTTGCGAATATTGATTATTTATGTAGGGAGAAAAATTCTGAGTCAGTTTAATTATTCGACCTGTAAATTTCAAAGTGTTTGAATCAATAATTACCAAGGTGCATTTTTTGTTTTTATTATATTTAAGACTTCCATCGACAGAGCTCCGATAGCCTAATGGCTAGACCGTTGGGTTCCTAGCGCGTGGTACTGGGTTCGAGTCCCGGCCGGAAAGGAAATCTTAAATGCAAATATTTTTTTCCAATTTTATAATTCTTTTTTTTTTTTATTTTTCCCTTTTGCGAAGTCAGTCAGTCAGTCTGACAGTCAATCAGTCAAGCACTCAGTCATTCAGTCTCAGTCAGTCAGTCCAGTCAGTCAGTCACTCAGTCAGTCAGTTAGTCCTTCAGCAAGTCAGTCAAGCAGTCAGTCATTTAGTCTCAGTCAGTCAGTCATTCAGTCAGTCAGTCAGTCAGGCAGTCAGTCAGTCAGTCAGTCGGTCAGTCCTGTGCAGTCAGTTTGTCACTAAAGCAGTCAGTCAGTCTCAGTCAGTCAGTCAGTCAGTCAGTCCAGTCCAGTCTCAGTCAGTCAGTCAGTCAGTCTCGGTCAGTCAGTCAACAGTCATTCAGTCAGTCAGTCAGTCAGGCAGTCAGTCAGTCGGTCAGCCTTATTCAGTCAGTCTGTCAGTCAGTCAGTCAGCCTTATTCAGTCAGTCTGTCAGTCATCCTTATTCAGTCAGACTGTCAGTCAGTCAGTCGGTCAGTCCTGTCCAGTCAGTTAGTCAGTCAAGCAGTCAGTCAGGTAGTCAAGCAGTCAGTCAGTCAGTGTCAGTCAGTCATTTAGTCATTCAGTCAGTCAGTGAAATAGCCAGTCAGAGAGTCAAGCAGTCAGTCAGTCAGTCTCAGTCAGTCAGTTAGTCAGTCAGTCAGTCAGTCAGTAAGTCCAGTCTCAGTCAGTCAGGCAGTTAGTCAGTCAGTCTCGGTCAGTCAGTGAGTCAGTCAGTCAGTATCAGTCAGTCAGTGAGTCAGTCTGTCAGGCAGTATCAGTCAGGCAGTAAGACTCCGCTCGACAGAACTCCGATAGCCTAATGGCTAGACCGCTGGTCTTCCAAGCGAGTGGCCTGGGTTCGAGTCCCAGCCGGAGCGAATATCTTCAATGTATATATTTCTTTTCTAATTTGAAAATTCTTTTTTTTTCAATTTCTTTCCTTTGCAATTATTGATTATTTATGTAGGGAAGAAAATTCTGAGTCAGTTTAATTTTTCGACACGAAGATTTCAAAGTGTTTAAATAAACAATTACCAAGGTGCATTTTTTGTTTTTATTATATTTAAAACTCCCACCGACAGAGCTCCCATAGACTAATGGCTAGAGTGTTAGGCTTCCAAGCGAGTGGCCCTGGGTTCGAGTCCCAGCCTGAACGAAAATCTTCAATGTATACTTTTAGTTTCTAATTTGAAATTTCTTCTTCTTTTTTTTTAATTTTTCTCTTTTGCGAATATTGATTATTTATGTAGGGAGAAAAATTCTGAGTCAGTTTAATTATTCGACCTGTAAATTTCAAAGTGTTTGAATCAATAATTACCGAGGTGCATTTTTTGTTTTTATTATATTTAAGACTTCCATCGACAGAGCTCCGATAGCCTAATGGCTAGACCGTTGGGTTCCAAGCGCGTGGTACTGGGTTCGAGTCCCGGCCGGAACGAAAATCTTCCATGTATATATTTCTCTTCTAATTTGAAGATTCTTTTTTTTTCAATTTCTTTCTTTTGCAAATATGGATTATTTATGTACGGAAGAAAATTCTGAGTCAGTTTAATCATTCGACCTTTAGATTTCAAAGATTTTAGATCAATAATTACTAAGGTGCATTTTTTGTTTTTATTATAATTAAGACACCGATCAACAGAGATCCGATAGTATATTGGCGAGAGCGTTGGGCTTCCATGAGTGTCGCCCTGGGTTCAAATCCCAGCCGGAAAGGAAATCTTAAATGCAAATATTTTTTTCTAATTTTATTATTCTTTTTTTTTATTTTTCCCTTTTGCGAAGTCAGTCAGTCAGTCTGACAGTCAATCAGTCAAGCACTCAGTCATTCAGTCTCAGTCAGTCAGTCACTCAGTCAGTCAGTTAGTCCTTCAGCCAGTCAGTCAAGCAGTCAGTCATTTAGTCTCAGTCAGTCAGTCATTCAGTCAGTCAGTCAGTCAGGCAGTCAGTCAGTCGGTCAGCCTTATTCAGTCAGTCTGTCAGTCAGTCAGCCAGTCAGCCTTATTCAGTCAGTCTGTCAGTCATCCTTATTCAGTCAGTCTGTCAGTCAGTCAGTCGGTCAGTCCTGTCCAGTCAGTTAGTCAGTCAAGCAGTCAGTCAGGTAGTCAAGCAGTCAGTCAGTCAGTGTCAGTCAGTCATTTAGTCATTCAGTCAGTCAGTGAAATAGCCAGTCAGAGAGTCAAGCAGTCAGTCAGTCAGTCTCAGTCAGTCAGTTAGTCAGTCAGTCAGTCAGTCAGTAAGTCCAGTCTCAGTCAGTCAGGCAGTTAGTCAGTCAGTCTCGGTCAGTCAGTGAGTCAGTCAGTCAGTATCAGTCAGTCAGTGAGTCAGTCTGTCAGGCAGTATCAGTCAGGCAGTAAGACTCCGCTCGACAGAACTCCGATAGCCTAATGGCTAGACCGCTGGTCTTCCAAGCGAGTGGCCTGGGTTCGAGTCCCAGCCGGAGCGAATATCTTCAATGTATATATTTCTTTTCTAATTTGAAAATTCTTTTTTTTTCAATTTCTTTCCTTTGCAATTATTGATTATTTATGTAGGGAAGAAAATTCTGAGTCAGTTTAATTTTTCGACACGAAGATTTCAAAGTGTTTAAATAAACAATTACCAAGGTGCATTTTTTGTTTTTATTATATTTAAAACTCCCACCGACAGAGCTCCCATAGACTAATGGCTAGAGTGTTAGGCTTCCAAGCGAGTGGCCCTGGGTTCGAGTCCCAGCCTGAACGAAAATCTTCAATGTATACTTTTAGATTCTAATTTGAAATTTCTTCTTCTTTTTTTTTAATTTTTCTCTTTTGCGAATATTGATTATTTATGTAGGGAGAAAAATTCTGAGTCAGTTTAATTATTCGACCTGTAAATTTCAAAGTGTTTGAATCAATAATTACCAAGGTGCATTTTTTGTTTTTATTATATTTAAGACTTCCATCGACAGAGCTCCGATAGCCTAATGGCTAGACCGTTGGGTTCCTAGCGCGTGGTACTGGGTTCGAGTCCCGGCCGGAAAGGAAATCTTAAATGCAAATATTTTTTTCCAATTTTATAATTCTTTTTTTTTTTTATTTTTCCCTTTTGCGAAGTCAGTCAGTCAGTCTGACAGTCAATCAGTCAAGCACTCAGTCATTCAGTCTCAGTCAGTCAGTCCAGTCAGTCAGTCACTCAGTCAGTCAGTTAGTCCTTCAGCAAGTCAGTCAAGCAGTCAGTCATTTAGTCTCAGTCAGTCAGTCATTCAGTCAGTCAGTCAGTCAGGCAGTCAGTCAGTCAGTCAGTCGGTCAGTCCTGTGCAGTCAGTTTGTCACTAAAGCAGTCAGTCAGTCTCAGTCAGTCAGTCAGTCAGTCAGTCCAGTCCAGTCTCAGTCAGTCAGTCAGTCAGTCTCGGTCAGTCAGTCAACAGTCATTCAGTCAGTCAGTCAGTCAGGCAGTCAGTCAGTCGGTCAGCCTTATTCAGTCAGTCTGTCAGTCAGTCAGTCAGTCAGCCTTATTCAGTCAGTCTGTCAGTCATCCTTATTCAGTCAGACTGTCAGTCAGTCAGTCGGTCAGTCCTGTCCAGTCAGTTAGTCAGTCAAGCAGTCAGTCAGGTAGTCAAGCAGTCAGTCAGTCAGTGTCAGTCAGTCATTTAGTCATTCAGTCAGTCAGTGAAATAGCCAGTCAGAGAGTCAAGCAGTCAGTCAGTCAGTCTCAGTCAGTCAGTTAGTCAGTCAGTCAGTCAGTCAGTCCAGTCTCAGTCAGTCAGGCAGTTAGTCAGTCAGTCTCGGTCAGTCAGTGAGTCAGTCAGTCAGTATCAGTCAGTCAGTGAGTCAGTCTGTCAGTCAGGCAGTATCAGTCAGGCAGTAAGACTCCGCTCGACAGAACTCCGATAGCCAAATGGCTAGACCGCTGGTCTTCCAAGCGAGTGGCCTGGGTTCGAGTCCCAGCCGGAGCGAATATCTTCAATGTATATATTTCTTTTCTAATTTGAAAATTCTTTTTTTTTTCAATTTCTTTCCTTTGCAATTATTGATTATTTATGTAGGGAAGAAAATTCTGAGTCAGTTTAATTTTTCGACACAAAGATTTCAAAGTGTTTAAATAAACAATTACCAAGGTGCATTTTTTGTTTTTATTATATTTAAAACTCCCACCGACAGAGCTCCCATAGACTAATGGCTAGAGTGTTAGGCTTCCAAGCGAGTGGCCCTGGGTTCGAGTCCCAGCCTGAACGAAAATCTTCAATGTATCCTTTTAGTTTCTAATTTGAAATTTCTTCTTCTTTTTTTTTTAATTTTTCTCTTTTGCGAATATTGATTATTTATGTAGGGAGAAAAATTCTGAGTCAGTTTAATTATTCGACCTGTAAATTTCAAAGTGTTTGAATCAATAATTACCAAGGTGCATTTTTTGTTTTTATTATATTTAAGACTTCCATCGACAGAGCTCCGATAGCCTAATGGCTAGACCGTTGGGTTCCAAGCCCGTGGTACTGGGTTCGAGTCCCGGCCGGAAGGAAAATCTTCCATGTATATATTTCTCTTCTAATTTGAAGATTCTTTTTTTTTCAATTTCTTTCTTTTGCAAATATGGATTATTTATGTACGGAAGAAAATTCTGAGTCAGTTTAATCATTCGACCTTTAGATTTCAAAGATTTTAGATCAATAATTACTAAGGTGCATTTTTTGTTTTTATTATAATTAAGACACCGATCAACAGAGATCCGATAGTATATTGGCGAGAGCGTTGGGCTTCCATGAGTGTCGCCCTGGGTTCAAATCCCAGCCGGAAAGGAAATCTTAAATGCAAATATTTTTTTCTAATTTTATTATTCTTTTTTTTTATTTTTCCCTTTTGCGAAGTCAGTCAGTCAGTCTGACAGTCAATCAGTCAAGCACTCAGTCATTCAGTCTCAGTCAGTCAGTCACTCAGTCAGTCAGTTAGTCCTTCAGCCAGTCAGTCAAGCAGTCAGTCATTTAGTCTCAGTCAGTCAGTCATTCAGTCAGTCAGTCAGTCAGGCAGTCAGTCAGTCGGTCAGCCTTATTCAGTCAGTCTGTCAGTCAGTCAGCCAGTCAGCCTTATTCAGTCAGTCTGTCAGTCCTGTGCAGTCAGTTAGTCACTAAAGCAGTCAGTCAGTCTCAGTCAGTCAGTCAGTCAGTCAGTCCAGTCCAGTCTCAGTCAGTCAGTCAGTCAGTCTCGGTCAGTCAGTCAGTCAGTCAGTCAGTCAGTCAGGCAGTCAGTCAGTCGGTCAGCCTTATTCAGTCAGTCTGTCAGTCAGTCAGTCAGTCAGCCTTATTCAGTCAGTCTGTCAGTCATCCTTATTCAGACAGTCGGTCAGTCCTGTCCAGTCAGTTTGTCAGTCAAGCAGTCAGTCAGGTAGTCAAGCAGTCAGTCAGTCAGTGTCAGTCAGTAATTTAGTCATTTAATCAGTCAGTGAAATAGCCAGTCAGAGAGTCAAGCAGTCAGTCAGTCAGTCTCAGTCAGTCAGTTAGTCAGTCAGTCAGTCAGTCAGTCAGTCAGTCCAGTCTCAGTCAGTCAGGCAGTTAGTCAGTCAGTCTCGGTCAGTCAGTGAGTCAGTCAGTCAGTATCAGTCAGTCAGTGAGTCAGTCTGTCAGGCAGTATCAGTCAGGCAGTAAGACTCCGCTCGACAGAACTCCGATAGACTAATGGCTAGACCGCTGGTCTTCCAAGCGAGTGGCCTGGGTTCGAGTCCCAGCCGGAGCGAATATCTTCAATGTATATATTTCTTTTCTAATTTGAAAATTCTTTTTTTTTCAATTTCTTTCCTTTGCAATTATTGATTATTTATGTAGGGAAGAAAATTCTGAGTCAGTTTAATTTTTCGACACGAAGATTTCAAAGTGTTTAAATAAACAATTACCAAGGTGCATTTTTTGTTTTTATTATATTTAAAACTCCCACCGACAGAGCTCCCATAGACTAATGGCTAGAGTGTTAGGCTTCCAAGCGAGTGGCCCTGGGTTCGAGTCCCAGCCTGAACGAAAATCTTCAATGTATACTTTTAGTTTCTAATTTGAAATTTCTTCTTCTTTTTTTTTAATTTTTCTCTTTTGCGAATATTGATTATTTATGTAGGGAGAAAAATTCTGAGTCAGTTTAATTATTCGACCTGTAAATTTCAAAGTGTTTGAATCAATAATTACCGAGGTGCATTTTTTGTTTTTATTATATTTAAGACTTCCATCGACAGAGCTCCGATAGCCTAATGGCTAGACCGTTGGGTTCCAAGCGCGTGGTACTGGGTTCGAGTCCCGGCCGGAACGAAAATCTTCCATGTATATATTTCTCTTCTAATTTGAAGATTCTTTTTTTTTCAATTTCTTTCTTTTGCAAATATGGATTATTTATGTACGGAAGAAAATTCTGAGTCAGTTTAATCATTCGACCTTTAGATTTCAAAGATTTTAGATCAATAATTACTAAGGTGCATTTTTTGTTTTTATTATAATTAAGACACCGATCAACAGAGATCCGATAGTATATTGGCGAGAGCGTTGGGCTTCCATGAGTGTCGCCCTGGGTTCAAATCCCAGCCGGAAAGGAAATCTTAAATGCAAATATTTTTTTCTAATTTTATTATTCTTTTTTTTTATTTTTCCCTTTTGCGAAGTCAGTCAGTCAGTCTGACAGTCAATCAGTCAAGCACTCAGTCATTCAGTCTCAGTCAGTCAGTCACTCAGTCAGTCAGTTAGTCCTTCAGCCAGTCAGTCAAGCAGTCAGTCATTTAGTCTCAGTCAGTCAGTCATTCAGTCAGTCAGTCAGTCAGGCAGTCAGTCAGTCGGTCAGCCTTATTCAGTCAGTCTGTCAGTCAGTCAGCCAGTCAGCCTTATTCAGTCAGTCTGTCAGTCCTCCTTATTCAGTCAGTCTGTCAGTCAGTCAGTCGGTCAGTCCTGTCCAGTCAGTTAGTCAGTCAAGCAGTCAGTCAGGTAGTCAAGCAGTCAGTCAGTCAGTGTCAGTCAGTCATTTAGTCATTCAGTCAGTCAGTGAAATAGCCAGTCAGAGAGTCAAGCAGTCAGTCAGTCAGTCTCAGTCAGTCAGTTAGTCAGTCAGTCAGTCAGTCAGTAAGTCCAGTCTCAGTCAGTCAGGCAGTTAGTCAGTCAGTCTCGGTCAGTCAGTGAGTCAGTCAGTCAGTATCAGTCAGTCAGTGAGTCAGTCTGTCAGGCAGTATCAGTCAGGCAGTAAGACTCCGCTCGACAGAACTCCGATAGCCTAATGGCTAGACCGCTGGTCTTCCAAGCGAGTGGCCTGGGTTCGAGTCCCAGCCGGAGCGAATATCTTCAATGTATATATTTCTTTTCTAATTTGAAAATTCTTTTTTTTTCAATTTCTTTCCTTTGCAATTATTGATTATTTATGTAGGGAAGAAAATTCTGAGTCAGTTTAATTTTTCGACACGAAGATTTCAAAGTGTTTAAATAAACAATTACCAAGGTGCATTTTTTGTTTTTATTATATTTAAAACTCCCACCGACAGAGCTCCCATAGACTAATGGCTAGAGTGTTAGGCTTCCAAGCGAGTGGCCCTGGGTTCGAGTCCCAGCCTGAACGAAAATCTTCAATGTATACTTTTAGTTTCTAATTTGAAATTTCTTCTTCTTTTTTTTTAATTTTTCTCTTTTGCGAATATTGATTATTTATGTAGGGAGAAAAATTCTGAGTCAGTTTAATTATTCGACCTGTAAATTTCAAAGTGTTTGAATCAATAATTACCGAGGTGCATTTTTTGTTTTTATTATATTTAAGACTTCCATCGACAGAGCTCCGATAGCCTAATGGCTAGACCGTTGGGTTCCAAGCGCGTGGTACTGGGTTCGAGTCCCGGCCGGAACGAAAATCTTCCATGTATATATTTCTCTTCTAATTTGAAGATTCTTTTTTTTTCAATTTCTTTCTTTTGCAAATATGGATTATTTATGTACGGAAGAAAATTCTGAGTCAGTTTAATCATTCGACCTTTAGATTTCAAAGATTTTAGATCAATAATTACTAAGGTGCATTTTTTGTTTTTATTATAATTAAGACACCGATCAACAGAGATCCGATAGTATATTGGCGAGAGCGTTGGGCTTCCATGAGTGTCGCCCTGGGTTCAAATCCCAGCCGGAAAGGAAATCTTAAATGCAAATATTTTTTTCTAATTTTATTATTCTTTTTTTTTATTTTTCCCTTTTGCGAAGTCAGTCAGTCAGTCTGACAGTCAATCAGTCAAGCACTCAGTCATTCAGTCTCAGTCAGTCTGTCACTCAGTCAGTCCGTGAGTCCTTCAGCCAGTCAGTCAAGCAGTCAGTCATTTAGTCTCAGTCAGTCAGTCATTCAGTCAGTCAGTCAGTCAGGCAGTCAGTCAGTCGGTCAGCCTTATTCAGTCAGTCTGTCAGTCAGTCAGCCAGTCAGCCTTATTCAGTCAGTCTGTCAGTCATCCTTATTCAGTCAGTCTGTCAGTCAGTCAGTCGGTCAGTCCTGTCCAGTCAGTTAGTCAGTCAAGCAGTCAGTCAGGTAGTCAAGCAGTCAGTCAGTCAGTGTCAGTCAGTCATTTAGTCATTCAGTCAGTCAGTGAAATAGCCAGTCAGAGAGTCAAGCAGTCAGTCAGTCAGTCTCAGTCAGTCAGTTAGTCAGTCAGTCAGTCAGTCAGTCAGTCCAGTCTCAGTCAGTCAGGCAGTTAGTCAGTCAGTCTCGGTCAGTCAGTGAGTCAGTCAGTCAGTATCAGTCAGTCAGTGAGTCAGTCTGTCAGTCAGGCAGTATCAGTCAGGCAGTAAGACTCCGCTCGACATAACTCCGATAGCCTAATGGCTAGACCGCTGGTCTTCCAAGCGAGTGGCCTCGGTTCGAGTCCCAGCCGGAGCGAATATCTTCAATGTATATATTTCTTTTCTAATTTGAAAATTCTTTTTTTTTTCAATTTCTTTCCTTTGCAATTATTGATTATTTATGTAGGGAAGAAAATTCTGAGTCAGTTTAATTTTTCGACACGAAGATTTCAAAGTGTTTAAATAAACAATTACCAAGGTGCATTTTTTGTTTTTATTATATTTAAAACTCCCACCGACAGAGCTCCCATAGACTAATGGCTAGAGTGTTAGGCTTCCAAGCGAGTGGCCCTGGGTTCGAGTCCCAGCCTGAACGAAAATCTTCAATGTATACTTTTAGTTTCTAATTTGAAATTTCTTCTTCTTTTTTTTTTAATTTTTCTCTTTTGCGAATATTGATTATTTATGTAGGGAGAAAAATTCTGAGTCAGTTTAATTATTCGACCTGTAAATTTCAAAGTGTTTGAATCAATAATTA
The DNA here is from genome assembly GCF_026930045.1 of Uloborus diversus. NCBI lineage: Eukaryota > Metazoa > Arthropoda > Arachnida > Araneae > Uloboridae > Uloborus > Uloborus diversus. The sequence continues at coordinate 687,069 of NW_026558395.1, forward strand.
CCAAGGTGCATTTTTTGTTTTTATTATATTTAAGACTTCCATCGACAGAGCTCCGATAGCCTAATGGCTAGACCGTTGGGTTCCTAGCGCGTGGTACTGGGTTCGAGTCCCGGCCGGAAAGGAAATCTTAAATGCAAATATTTTTTTCTAATTTTATAATTCTTTTTTTTTTATTTTTCCCTTTTGCGAAGTCAGTCAGTCAGTCTGACAGTCAATCAGTCAAGCACTCAGTCATTCAGTCTCAGTCAGACAGTCCAGTCAGTCAGTCAGTTAGTCCTTCAGCCAGTCAGTCAAGCAGTCAGTCATTTAGTCTCAGTCAGTCAGTCATTCAGTCAGTCAGTCAGTCAGGCAGTCAGTCAGTCAGTCAGTCGGTCAGTCCTGTGCAGTCAGTTAGTCACTAAAGCAGTCAGTCAGTCTCAGTCAGTCAGTCAGTCAGTCAGTCCAGTCCAGTCTCAGTCAGTCAGGCAGTTAGTCAGTCAGTCTCGGTCAGTCAGTGAGTCAGTCAGTCAGTATCAGTCAGTCAGTGAGTCAGTCTGTCAGTCAGGCAGTATCAGTCAGGCAGTAAGACTCCGCTCGACAGAACTCCGATAGCCAAATGGCTAGACCGCTGGTCTTCCAAGCGAGTGGCCTGGGTTCGAGTCCCAGCCGGAGCGAATATCTTCAATGTATATATTTCTTTTCTAATTTGAAAATTCTTTTTTTTTTCAATTTCTTTCCTTTGCAATTATTGATTATTTATGTAGGGAAGAAAATTCTGAGTCAGTTTAATTTTTCGACACGAAGATTTCAAAGTGTTTAAATAAACAATTACCAAGGTGCATTTTTTGTTTTTATTATATTTAAAACTCCCACCGACAGAGCTCCCATAGACTAATGGCTAGAGTGTTAGGCTTCCAAGCGAGTGGCCCTGGGTTCGAGTCCCAGCCTGAACGAAAATCTTCAATGTATACTTTTAGTTTCTAATTTGAAATTTCTTCTTCTTTTTTTTTAATTTTTCTCTTTTGCGAATATTGATTATTTATGTAGGGAGAAAAATTCTGAGTCAGTTTAATTATTCGACCTGTAAATTTCAAAGTGTTTGAATCAATAATTACCGAGGTGCATTTTTTGTTTTTATTATATTTAAGACTTCCATCGACAGAGCTCCGATAGCCTAATGGCTAGACCGTTGGGTTCCAAGCGCGTGGTACTGGGTTCGAGTCCCGGCCGGAACGAAAATCTTCCATGTATATATTTCTCTTCTAATTTGAAGATTCTTTTTTTTTCAATTTCTTTCTTTTGCAAATATGGATTATTTATGTACGGAAGAAAATTCTGAGTCAGTTTAATCATTCGACCTTTAGATTTCAAAGATTTTAGATCAATAATTACTAAGGTGCATTTTTTGTTTTTATTATAATTAAGACACCGATCAACAGAGATCCGATAGTATATTGGCGAGAGCGTTGGGCTTCCATGAGTGTCGCCCTGGGTTCAAATCCCAGCCGGAAAGGAAATCTTAAATGCAAATATTTTTTTCTAATTTTATTATTCTTTTTTTTTATTTTTCCCTTTTGCGAAGTCAGTCAGTCAGTCTGACAGTCAATCAGTCAAGCACTCAGTCATTCAGTCTCAGTCAGTCAGTCACTCAGTCAGTCAGTTAGTCCTTCAGCCAGTCAGTCAAGCAGTCAGTCATTTAGTCTCAGTCAGTCAGTCATTCAGTCAGTCAGTCAGTCAGGCAGTCAGTCAGTCGGTCAGCCTTATTCAGTCAGTCTGTCAGTCAGTCAGCCAGTCAGCCTTATTCAGTCAGTCTGTCAGTCATCCTTATTCAGTCAGTCTGTCAGTCAGTCAGTCGGTCAGTCCTGTCCAGTCAGTTAGTCAGTCAAGCAGTCAGTCAGGTAGTCAAGCAGTCAGTCAGTCAGTGTCAGTCAGTCATTTAGTCATTCAGTCAGTCAGTGAAATAGCCAGTCAGAGAGTCAAGCAGTCAGTCAGTCAGTCTCAGTCAGTCAGTTAGTCAGTCAGTCAGTCAGTCAGTAAGTCCAGTCTCAGTCAGTCAGGCAGTTAGTCAGTCAGTCTCGGTCAGTCAGTGAGTCAGTCAGTCAGTATCAGTCAGTCAGTGAGTCAGTCTGTCAGGCAGTATCAGTCAGGCAGTAAGACTCCGCTCGACAGAACTCCGATAGCCTAATGGCTAGACCGCTGGTCTTCCAAGCGAGTGGCCTGGGTTCGAGTCCCAGCCGGAGCGAATATCTTCAATGTATATATTTCTTTTCTAATTTGAAAATTCTTTTTTTTTCAATTTCTTTCCTTTGCAATTATTGATTATTTATGTAGGGAAGAAAATTCTGAGTCAGTTTAATTTTTCGACACGAAGATTTCAAAGTGTTTAAATAAACAATTACCAAGGTGCATTTTTTGTTTTTATTATATTTAAAACTCCCACCGACAGAGCTCCCATAGACTAATGGCTAGAGTGTTAGGCTTCCAAGCGAGTGGCCCTGGGTTCGAGTCCCAGCCTGAACGAAAATCTTCAATGTATACTTTTAGTTTCTAATTTGAAATTTCTTCTTCTTTTTTTTTAATTTTTCTCTTTTGCGAATATTGATTATTTATGTAGGGAGAAAAATTCTGAGTCAGTTTAATTATTCGACCTGTAAATTTCAAAGTGTTTGAATCAATAATTACCGAGGTGCATTTTTTGTTTTTATTATATTTAAGACTTCCATCGACAGAGCTCCGATAGCCTAATGGCTAGACCGTTGGGTTCCTAGCGCGTGGTACTGGGTTCGAGTCCCGGCCGGAAAGGAAATCTTAAATGCAAATATTTTTTTCTAATTTTATAATTCTTTTTTTTTTTATTTTTCCCTTTTGCGAAGTCAGTCAGTCAGTCTGACAGTCAATCAGTCAAGCACTCAGTCATTCAGTCTCAGTCAGACATTCCAGTCAGTCAGTCAGTTAGTCCTTCAGCCAGTCAGTCAAGCAGTCAGTCATTTAGTCTCAGTCAGTCAGTCATTCAGTCAGTCAGTCAGTCAGGCAGTCAGTCAGTCAGTCAGTCGGTCAGTCCTGTGCAGTCAGTTAGTCACTAAAGCAGTCAGTCAGTCTCAGTCAGTCAGTCAGTCAGTCAGTCCAGTCCAGTCTCAGTCAGTCAGGCAGTTAGTCAGTCAGTCTCGGTCAGTCAGTGAGTCAGTCAGTCAGTATCAGTCAGTCAGTGAGTCAGTCTGTCAGTCAGGCAGTATCAGTCAGGCAGTAAGACTCCGCTCGACAGAACTCCGATAGCCAAATGGCTAGACCGCTGGTCTTCCAAGCGAGTGGCCTGGGTTCGAGTCCCAGCCGGAGCGAATATCTTCAATGTATATATTTCTTTTCTAATTTGAAAATTCTTTTTTTTTTCAATTTCTTTCCTTTGCAATTATTGATTATTTATGTAGGGAAGAAAATTCTGAGTCAGTTTAATTTTTCGACACAAAGATTTCAAAGTGTTTAAATAAACAATTACCAAGGTGCATTTTTTGTTTTTATTATATTTAAAACTCCCACCGACAGAGCTCCCATAGACTAATGGCTAGAGTGTTAGGCTTCCAAGCGAGTGGCCCTGGGTTCGAGTCCCAGCCTGAACGAAAATCTTCAATGTATACTTTTAGTTTCTAATTTGAAATTTCTTCTTCTTTTTTTTTAATTTTTCTCTTTTGCGAATATTGATTATTTATGTAGGGAGAAAAATTCTGAGTCAGTTTAATTATTCGACCTGTAAATTTCAAAGTGTTTGAATCAATAATTACCGAGGTGCATTTTTTGTTTTTATTATATTTAAGACTTCCATCGACAGAGCTCCGATAGCCTAATGGCTAGACCGTTGGGTTCCAAGCGCGTGGTACTGGGTTCGAGTCCCGGCCGGAACGAAAATCTTCCATGTATATATTTCTCTTCTAATTTGAAGATTCTTTTTTTTTCAATTTCTTTCTTTTGCAAATATGGATTATTTATGTACGGAAGAAAATTCTGAGTCAGTTTAATCATTCGACCTTTAGATTTCAAAGATTTTAGATCAATAATTACTAAGGTGCATTTTTTGTTTTTATTATAATTAAGACACCGATCAACAGAGATCCGATAGTATATTGGCGAGAGCGTTGGGCTTCCATGAGTGTCGCCCTGGGTTCAAATCCCAGCCGGAAAGGAAATCTTAAATGCAAATATTTTTTTCTAATTTTATTATTCTTTTTTTTTATTTTTCCCTTTTGCGAAGTCAGTCAGTCAGTCTGACAGTCAATCAGTCAAGCACTCAGTCATTCAGTCTCAGTCAGTCAGTCACTCAGTCAGTCAGTTAGTCCTTCAGCCAGTCAGTCAAGCAGTCAGTCATTTAGTCTCAGTCAGTCAGTCATTCAGTCAGTCAGTCAGTCAGGCAGTCAGTCAGTCGGTCAGCCTTATTCAGTCAGTCTGTCAGTCAGTCAGCCAGTCAGCCTTATTCAGTCAGTCTGTCAGTCATCCTTATTCAGTCAGTCTGTCAGTCAGTCAGTCGGTCAGTCCTGTCCAGTCAGTTAGTCAGTCAAGCAGTCAGTCAGGTAGTCAAGCAGTCAGTCAGTCAGTGTCAGTCAGTCATTTAGTCATTCAGTCAGTCAGTGAAATAGCCAGTCAGAGAGTCAAGCAGTCAGTCAGTCAGTCTCAGTCAGTCAGTTAGTCAGTCAGTCAGTCAGTCAGTAAGTCCAGTCTCAGTCAGTCAGGCAGTTAGTCAGTCAGTCTCGGTCAGTCAGTGAGTCTGTCAGTCAGTATCAGTCAGTCAGTGAGTCAGTCTGTCAGGCAGTATCAGTCAGGCAGTAAGACTCCGCTCGACAGAACTCCGATAGCCTAATGGCTAGACCGCTGGTCTTCCAAGCGAGTGGCCTGGGTTCGAGTCCCAGCCGGAGCGAATATCTTCAATGTATATATTTCTTTTCTAATTTGAAAATTCTTTTTTTTTCAATTTCTTTCCTTTGCAATTATTGATTATTTATGTAGGGAAGAAAATTCTGAGTCAGTTTAATTTTTCGACACGAAGATTTCAAAGTGTTTAAATAAACAATTACCAAGGTGCATTTTTTGTTTTTATTATATTTAAAACTCCCACCGACAGAGCTCCCATAGACTAATGGCTAGAGTGTTAGGCTTCCAAGCGAGTGGCCCTGGGTTCGAGTCCCAGCCTGAACGAAAATCTTCAATGTATACTTTTAGTTTCTAATTTGAAATTTCTTCTTCTTTTTTTTTAATTTTTCTCTTTTGCGAATATTGATTATTTATGTAGGGAGAAAAATTCTGAGTCAGTTTAATTATTCGACCTGTAAATTTCAAAGTGTTTGAATCAATAATTACCGAGGTGCATTTTTTGTTTTTATTATATTTAAGACTTCCATCGACAGAGCTCCGATAGCCTAATGGCTAGACCGTTGGGTTCCAAGCGCGTGGTACTGGGTTCGAGTCCCGGCCGGAACGAAAATCTTCCATGTATATATTTCTCTTCTAATTTGAAGATTCTTTTTTTTTCAATTTCTTTCTTTTGCAAATATGGATTATTTATGTACGGAAGAAAATTCTGAGTCAGTTTAATCATTCGACCTTTAGATTTCAAAGATTTTAGATCAATAATTACTAAGGTGCATTTTTTGTTTTTATTATAATTAAGACACCGATCAACAGAGATCCGATAGTATATTGGCGAGAGCGTTGGGCTTCCATGAGTGTCGCCCTGGGTTCAAATCCCAGCCGGAAAGGAAATCTTAAATGCAAATATTTTTTTCTAATTTTATTATTCTTTTTTTTTATTTTTCCCTTTTGCGAAGTCAGTCAGTCAGTCTGACAGTCAATCAGTCAAGCACTCAGTCATTCAGTCTCAGTCAGTCTGTCACTCAGTCAGTCAGTTAGTCCTTCAGCCAGTCAGTCAAGCAGTCAGTCATTTAGTCTCAGTCAGTCAGTCATTCAGTCAGTCAGTCAGTCAGGCAGTCAGTCAGTCGGTCAGCCTTATTCAGTCAGTCTGTCAGTCAGTCAGCCAGTCAGCCTTATTCAGTCAGTCTGTCAGTCATCCTTATTCAGTCAGTCTGTCAGTCAGTCAGTCGGTCAGTCCTGTCCAGTCAGTTAGTCAGTCAAGCAGTCAGTCAGGTAGTCAAGCAGTCAGTCAGTCAGTGTCAGTCAGTCATTTAGTCATTCAGTCAGTCAGTGAAATAGCCAGTCAGAGAGTCAAGCAGTCAGTCAGTCAGTCTCAGTCAGTCAGTTAGTCAGTCAGTCAGTCAGTCAGTCAGTCCAGTCTCAGTCAGTCAGGCAGTTAGTCAGTCAGTCTCGGTCAGTCAGTGAGTCAGTCAGTCAGTATCAGTCAGTCAGTGAGTCAGTCTGTCAGTCAGGCAGTATCAGTCAGGCAGTAAGACTCCGCTCGACATAACTCCGATAGCCTAATGGCTAGACCGCTGGTCTTCCAAGCGAGTGGCCTCGGTTCGAGTCCCAGCCGGAGCGAATATCTTCAATGTATATATTTCTTTTCTAATTTGAAAATTCTTTTTTTTTTCAATTTCTTTCCTTTGCAATTATTGATTATTTATGTAGGGAAGAAAATTCTGAGTCAGTTTAATTTTTCGACACGAAGATTTCAAAGTGTTTAAATAAACAATTACCAAGGTGCATTTTTTGTTTTTATTATATTTAAAACTCCCACCGACAGAGCTCCCATAGACTAATGGCTAGAGTGTTAGGCTTCCAAGCGAGTGGCCCTGGGTTCGAGTCCCAGCCTGAACGAAAATCTTCAATGTATACTTTTAGTTTCTAATTTGAAATTTCTTCTTCTTTTTTTTTTAATTTTTCTCTTTTGCGAATATTGATTATTTATGTAGGGAGAAAAATTCTGAGTCAGTTTAATTATTCGACCTGTAAATTTCAAAGTGTTTGAATCAATAATTACCAAGGTGCATTTTTTGTTTTTATTATATTTAAGACTTCCATCGACAGAGCTCCGATAGCCTAATGGCTAGACCGTTGGGTTCCTAGCGCGTGGTACTGGGTTCGAGTCCCGGCCGGAAAGGAAATCTTAAATGCAAATATTTTTTTCTAATTTTATAATTCTTTTTTTTTTATTTTTCCCTTTTGCGAAGTCAGTCAGTCAGTCTGACAGTCAATCAGTCAAGCACTCAGTCATTCAGTCTCAGTCAGACAGTCCAGTCAGTCAGTCAGTTAGTCCTTCAGCCAGTCAGTCAAGCAGTCAGTCATTTAGTCTCAGTCAGTCAGTCATTCAGTCAGTCAGTCAGTCAGGCAGTCAGTCAGTCAGTCAGTCGGTCAGTCCTGTGCAGTCAGTTAGTCACTAAAGCAGTCAGTCAGTCTCAGTCAGTCAGTCAGTCAGTCAGTCCAGTCCAGTCTCAGTCAGTCAGGCAGTAAGTCAGTCAGTCTCGGTCAGTCAGTGAGTCAGTCAGTCAGTATCAGTCAGTCAGTGAGTCAGTCTGTCAGTCAGGCAGTATCAGTCAGGCAGTAAGACTCCGCTCGACAGAACTCCGATAGCCAAATGGCTAGACCGCTGGTCTTCCAAGCGAGTGGCCTGGGTTCGAGTCCCAGCCGGAGCGAATATCTTCAATGTATATATTTCTTTTCTAATTTGAAAATTCTTTTTTTTTTCAATTTCTTTCCTTTGCAATTATTGATTATTTATGTAGGGAAGAAAATTCTGAGTCAGTTTAATTTTTCGACACAAAGATTTCAAAGTGTTTAAATAAACAATTACCAAGGTGCATTTTTTGTTTTTATTATATTTAAAACTCCCACCGACAGAGCTCCCATAGACTAATGGCTAGAGTGTTAGGCTTCCAGCGAGTGGCCCTGGGTTCGAGTCCCAGCCTGAACGAAAATCTTCAATGTATCCTTTTAGTTTCTAATTTGAAATTTCTTCTTCTTTTTTTTTTAATTTTTCTCTTTTGCGAATATTGATTATTTATGTAGGGAGAAAAATTCTGAGTCAGTTTAATTATTCGACCTGTAAATTTCAAAGTGTTTGAATCAATAATTACCAAGGTGCATTTTTTGTTTTTATTATATTTAAGACTTCCATCGACAGAGCTCCGATAGCCTAATGGCTAGACCGTTGGGTTCCAAGCCCGTGGTACTGGGTTCGAGTCCCGGCCGGAAGGAAAATCTTCCATGTATATATTTCTCTTCTAATTTGAAGATTCTTTTTTTTTCAATTTCTTTCTTTTGCAAATATGGATTATTTATGTACGGAAGAAAATTCTGAGTCAGTTTAATCATTCGACCTTTAGATTTCAAAGATTTTAGATCAATAATTACTAAGGTGCATTTTTTGTTTTTATTATAATTAAGACACCGATCAACAGAGATCCGATAGTATATTGGCGAGAGCGTTGGGCTTCCATGAGTGTCGCCCTGGGTTCAAATCCCAGCCGGAAAGGAAATCTTAAATGCAAATATTTTTTTCTAATTTTATTATTCTTTTTTTTTTATTTTTCCCTTTTGCGAAGTCAGTCAGTCAGTCTGACAGTCAATCAGTCAAGCACTCAGTCATTCAGTCTCAGTCAGTCAGTCACTCAGTCAGTCAGTTAGTCCTTCAGCCAGTCAGTCAAGCAGTCAGTCATTTAGTCTCAGTCAGTCAGTCATTCAGTCAGTCAGTCAGTCAGGCAGTCAGTCAGTCGGTCAGCCTTATTCAGTCAGTCTGTCAGTCAGTCAGCCAGTCAGCCTTATTCAGTCAGTCTGTCAGTCCTGTGCAGTCAGTTAGTCACTAAAGCAGTCAGTCAGTCTCAGTCAGTCAGTCAGTCAGTCAGTCCAGTCCAGTCTCAGTCAGTCAGTCAGTCAGTCTCGGTCAGTCAGTCAGTCAGTCAGTCAGTCAGTCAGGCAGTCAGTCAGTCGGTCAGCCTTATTCAGTCAGTCTGTCAGTCAGTCAGTCAGTCAGCCTTATTCAGTCAGTCTGTCAGTCATCCTTATTCAGATAGTCGGTCAGTCCTGTCCAGTCAGTTTGTCAGTCAAGCAGTCAGTCAGGTAGTCAAGCAGTCAGTCAGTCAGTGTCAGTCAGTAATTTAGTCATTTAATCAGTCAGTGAAATAGCCAGTCAGAGAGTCAAGCAGTCAGTCAGTCAGTCTCAGTCAGTCAGTTAGTCAGTCAGTCAGTCAGTCAGTCAGTCAGTCCAGTCTCAGTCAGTCAGGCAGTTAGTCAGTCAGTCTCGGTCAGTCAGTGAGTCAGTCAGTCAGTATCAGTCAGTCAGTGAGTCAGTCTGTCAGGCAGTATCAGTCAGGCAGTAAGACTCCGCTCGACAGAACTCCGATAGACTAATGGCTAGACCGCTGGTCTTCCAAGCGAGTGGCCTGGGTTCGAGTCCCAGCCGGAGCGAATATCTTCAATGTATATATTTCTTTTCTAATTTGAAAATTCTTTTTTTTTCAATTTCTTTCCTTTGCAATTATTGATTATTTATGTAGGGAAGAAAATTCTGAGTCAGTTTAATTTTTCGACACGAAGATTTCAAAGTGTTTAAATAAACAATTACCAAGGTGCATTTTTTGTTTTTATTATATTTAAAACTCCCACCGACAGAGCTCCCATAGACTAATGGCTAGAGTGTTAGGCTTCCAAGCGAGTGGCCCTGGGTTCGAGTCCCAGCCTGAACGAAAATCTTCAATGTATACTTTTAGTTTCTAATTTGAAATTTCTTCTTCTTTTTTTTTAATTTTTCTCTTTTGCGAATATTGATTATTTATGTAGGGAGAAAAATTCCGAGTCAGTTTAATTATTCGACCTGTAAATTTCAAAGTGTTTGAATCAATAATTACCGAGGTGCATTTTTTGTTTTTATTATATTTAAGACTTCCATCGACAGAGCTCCGATAGCCTAATGGCTAGACCGTTGGGTTCCAAGCGCGTGGTACTGGGTTCGAGTCCCGGCCGGAACGAAAATCTTCCATGTATATATTTCTCTTCTAATTTGAAGATTCTTTTTTTTTCAATTTCTTTCTTTTGCAAATATGGATTATTTATGTACGGAAGAAAATTCTGAGTCAGTTTAATCATTCGACCTTTAGATTTCAAAGATTTTAGATCAATAATTACTAAGGTGCATTTTTTGTTTTTATTATAATTAAGACACCGATCAACAGAGATCCGATAGTATATTGGCGAGAGCGTTGGGCTTCCATGAGTGTCGCCCTGGGTTCAAATCCCAGCCGGAAAGGAAATCTTAAATGCAAATATTTTTTTCTAATTTTATTATTCTTTTTTTTTATTTTTCCCTTTTGCGAAGTCAGTCAGTCAGTCTGACAGTCAATCAGTCAAGCACTCAGTCATTCAGTCTCAGTCAGTCAGTCACTCAGTCAGTCAGTTAGTCCTTCAGCCAGTCAGTCAAGCAGTCAGTCATTTAGTCTCAGTCAGTCAGTCATTCAGTCAGTCAGTCAGTCAGGCAGTCAGTCAGTCGGTCAGCCTTATTCAGTCAGTCTGTCAGTCAGTCAGCCAGTCAGCCTTATTCAGTCAGTCTGTCAGTCATCCTTATTCAGTCAGTCTGTCAGTCAGTCAGTCGGTCAGTCCTGTCCAGTCAGTTAGTCAGTCAAGCAGTCAGTCAGGTAGTCAAGCAGTCAGTCAGTCAGTGTCAGTCAGTCATTTAGTCATTCAGTCAGTCAGTGAAATAGCCAGTCAGAGAGTCAAGCAGTCAGTCAGTCAGTCTCAGTCAGTCAGTTAGTCAGTCAGTCAGTCAGTCAGTAAGTCCAGTCTCAGTCAGTCAGGCAGTTAGTCAGTCAGTCTCGGTCAGTCAGTGAGTCAGTCAGTCAGTATCAGTCAGTCAGTGAGTCAGTCTGTCAGGCAGTATCAGTCAGGCAGTAAGACTCCGCTCGACAGAACTCCGATAGCCTAATGGCTAGACCGCTGGTCTTCCAAGCGAGTGGCCTGGGTTCGAGTCCCAGCCGGAGCGAATATCTTCAATATATATATTTCTTTTCTAATTTGAAAATTCTTTTTTTTTCAATTTCTTTCCTTTGCAATTATTGATTATTTATGTAGGGAAGAAAATTCTGAGTCAGTTTAATTTTTCGACACGAAGATTTCAAAGTGTTTAAATAAACAATTACCAAGGTGCATTTTTTGTTTTTATTATATTTAAAACTCCCACCGACAGAGCTCCCATAGACTAATGGCTAGAGTGTTAGGCTTCCAAGCGAGTGGCCCTGGGTTCGAGTCCCAGCCTGAACGAAAATCTTCAATGTATACTTTTAGTTTCTAATTTGAAATTTCTTCTTCTTTTTTTTTAATTTTTCTCTTTTGCGAATATTGATTATTTATGTAGGGAGAAAAATTCTGAGTCAGTTTAATTATTCGACCTGTAAATTTCAAAGTGTTTGAATCAATAATTACCGAGGTGCATTTTTTGTTTTTATTATATTTAAGACTTCCATCGACAGAGCTCCGATAGCCTAATGGCTAGACCGTTGGGTTCCAAGCGCGTGGTACTGGGTTCGAGTCCCGGCCGGAACGAAAATCTTCCATGTATATATTTCTCTTCTAATTTGAAGATTCTTTTTTTTTCAATTTCTTTCTTTTGCAAATATGGATTATTTATGTACGGAAGAAAATTCTGAGTCAGTTTAATCATTCGACCTTTAGATTTCAAAGATTTTAGATCAATAATTACTAAGGTGCATTTTTTGTTTTTATTATAATTAAGACACCGATCAACAGAGATCCGATAGTATATTGGCGAGAGCGTTGGGCTTCCATGAGTGTCGCCCTGGGTTCAAATCCCAGCCGGAAAGGAAATCTTAAATGCAAATATTTTTTTCTAATTTTATTATTCTTTTTTTTTATTTTTCCCTTTTGCGAAGTCAGTCAGTCAGTCTGACAGTCAATCAGTCAAGCACTCAGTCATTCAGTCTCAGTCAGTCTGTCACTCAGTCAGTCAGTTAGTCCTTCAGCCAGTCAGTCAAGCAGTCAGTCATTTAGTCTCAGTCAGTCAGTCATTCAGTCAGTCAGTCAGTCAGGCAGTCAGTCAGTCGGTCAGCCTTATTCAGTCAGTCTGTCAGTCAGTCAGCCAGTCAGCCTTATTCAGTCAGTCTGTCAGTCATCCTTATTCAGTCAGTCTGTCAGTCAGTCAGTCGGTCAGTCCTGTCCAGTCAGTTAGTCAGTCAAGCAGTCAGTCAGGTAGTCAAGCAGTCAGTCAGTCAGTGTCAGTCAGTCATTTAGTCATTCAGTCAGTCAGTGAAATAGCCAGTCAGAGAGTCAAGCAGTCAGTCAGTCAGTCTCAGTCAGTCAGTTAGTCAGTCAGTCAGTCAGTCAGTCAGTCCAGTCTCAGTCAGTCAGGCAGTTAGTCAGTCAGTCTCGGTCAGTCAGTGAGTCAGTCAGTCAGTATCAGTCAGTCAGTGAGTCAGTCTGTCAGTCAGGCAGTATCAGTCAGGCAGTATCAGTCAGGCAGTAAGACTCCGCTCGACATAACTCCGATAGCCTAATGGCTAGACCGCTGGTCTTCCAAGCGAGTGGCCTCGGTTCGAGTCCCAGCCGGAGCGAATATCTTCAATGTATATATTTCTTTTCTAATTTGAAAATTCTTTTTTTTTTCAATTTCTTTCCTTTGCAATTATTGATTATTTATGTAGGGAAGAAAATTCTGAGTCAGTTTAATTTTTCGACACGAAGATTTCAAAGTGTTTAAATAAACAATTACCAAGGTGCATTTTTTGTTTTTATTATATTTAAAACTCCCACCGACAGAGCTCCCATAGACTAATGGCTAGAGTGTTAGGCTTCCAAGCGAGTGGCCCTGGGTTCGAGTCCCAGCCTGAACGAAAATCTTCAATGTATACTTTTAGTTTCTAATTTGAAATTTCTTCTTCTTTTTTTTTTAATTTTTCTCTTTTGCGAATATTGATTATTTATGTAGGGAGAAAAATTCTGAGTCAGTTTAATTATTCGACCTGTAAATTTCAAAGTGTTTGAATCAATAATTACCAAGGTGCATTTTTTGTTTTTATTATATTTAAGACTTCCATCGACAGAGCTCCGATAGCCTAATGGCTAGACCGTTGGGTTCCTAGCGCGTGGTACTGGGTTCGAGTCCCGGCCGGAAAGGAAATCTTAAATGCAAATATTTTTTTCTAATTTTATAATTCTTTTTTTTTTATTTTTCCCTTTTGCGAAGTCAGTCAGTCAGTCTGACAGTCAATCAGTCAAGCACTCAGTCATTCAGTCTCAGTCAGACAGTCCAGTCAGTCAGTCAGTTAGTCCTTCAGCCAGTCAGTCAAGCAGTCAGTCATTTAGTCTCAGTCAGTCAGTCATTCAGTCAGTCAGTCAGTCAGGCAGTCAGTCAGTCAGTCAGTCGGTCAGTCCTGTGCAGTCAGTTAGTCACTAAAGCAGTCAGTCAGTCTCAGTCAGTCAGTCAGTCAGTCAGTCCAGTCCAGTCTCAGTCAGTCAGTCAGTCAGTCTCGGTCAGTCAGTCAGTCAGTCATTCAGTCAGTCAGTCAGTCAGGCAGTCAGTCAGTCGGTCAGCCTTATTCAGTCAGTCTGTCAGTCAGCCAGTCAGTCAGCCTTATTCAGTCAGTCTGTCAGTCATCCTTATTCAGTCAGTCTGTCAGTCAGTCAGTCGGTCAGTCCTGTCCAGTCAGTTAGTCAGTCAAGCAGTCAGTCAGGTAGTCAAGCAGTCAGTCAGTCAGTGTCAGTCAGTCATTTAGTCATTCAGTCAGTCAGTGAAATAGCCAGTCAGAGAGTCAAGCAGTCAGTCAGTCAGTCTCAGTCAGTCAGTTAGTCAGTCAGTCAGTCAGTCAGTCAGTCAGTCCAGTCTCAGTCAGTCAGGCAGTTAGTCAGTCAGTCTCGGTCAGTCAGTGAGTCTGTCAGTCAGTATCAGTCAGTCAGTGAGTCAGTCTGTCAGTCAGGCAGTATCAGTCAGGCAGTAAGACTCCGCTCGACAGAACTCCGATAGCCTAATGGCTAGACCGCTGGTCTTCCAAGCGAGTGGCCTGGGTTCGAGTCCCAGCCGGAGCGAATATCTTCAAATATATATATTTCTTTTCTAATTTGAAAATTCTTCTTCTTTTTTTTTTAATTTTTCTCTTTTGCGAATATTGATTATTTATGTAGGGAAGAAAATTCTGAGTCAGTTTAATTTTTCGACACGAAGATTTCAAAGTGTTTAAATAAACAATTACCAAGGTGCATTTTTTGTTTTTATTATATTTAAAACTCCCACCGACAGAGCTCCCATAGACTAATGGCTAGAGTGTTAGGCTTCCAAGCGAGTGGCCCTGGGTTCGAGTCCCAGCCTGAACGAAAATCTTCAATGTATACTTTTAGTTTCTAATTTGAAATTTCTTCTTCTTTTTTTTAATTTTTCTCTTTTGCGAATATTGATTATTTATGTAGGGAGAAAAATTCTGAGTCAGTTTAATTATTCGACCTGTAAATTTCAAAGTGTTTGAATCAATACATTTTTTGTTTTTATTATATTTAAGACTTCCATCGACAGAGCTCCGATAGCCTAATGGCTAGACCGTTGGGTTCCAAGCGCGTGGTACTGGGTTCGAGTCCCGGCCGGAACGAAAATCTTCCATGTATATATTTCTCTTCTAATTTGAAGATTCTTTTTTTTTTCAATTTCTTTCTTTTGCAAATATGGATTATTTATGTACGGAAGAAAATTCTGAGTCAGTTTAATCATTCGACCTTTAGATTTCAAAGATTTTAGATCAATAATTACTAAGGTGCATTTTTTGTTTTTATTATAATTAAGACACCGATCAACAGAGATCCGATAGTATATTGGCGAGAGCGTTGGGCTTCCATGAGTGTCGCCATGGGTTCAAATCCCAGCCGGAAAGGAAATCTTAAATGCAAATATTTTTTCTAATTTTATAATTCTTTTTTTTTATTTTTCCCTTTTGCGAAGTCAGTCAGTCAGTCTGACAGTCAATCAGTCAAGCACTCAGTCATTCAGTCTCAGTCAGTCAGTCCAGTCAGTCAGTCACTCAGTCAGTCAGTTAGTCCTTCAGCCAGTCAGTCAAGCAGTCAGTCATTTAGTCACAGTCAGTCAGTCATTCAGTCAGTCAGTCAGTCAGGCAGTCAGTCAGTCAGTCAGTCGGTCAGTCCTGTGCAGTCAGTTAGTCACTAAAGCAGTCAGTCCGTCTCAGTCAGTCAGTCAGTCAGTCAGTCCAGTCCAGTCTCAGTCAGTCAGTCAGTCAGTCTCGGTCAGTCAGTCAGTCAGTCATTCAGTCAGTCAGTCAGTCAGGCAGTCAGTCAGTCGGTCAGCCTTATTCAGTCAGTCTGTCAGTCAGTCAGTCAGTCAGCCTTATTCAGTCAGTCTGTCAGTCATCCTTATTCAGTCAGTCTGTCAGTCAGTCAGTCGGTCAGTCCTGTCCAGTCAGTTTGTCAGTCAAGCAGTCAGTCAGGCAGTCAAGCAGTCAGTCAGTCAGTGTCAGTCAGTCATTTAGTCATTCAGTCAGTCAGTGAAGTAGCCAGTCAGAGAGTCAAGCAGTCAGTCAGTCAGTCTCAGTCAGTCAGTTAGTCAGTCAGTCAGTCAGTCAGTCAGTCAGTCCAGTCTCAGTCAGTCAGGCAGTTAGTCAGTCAGTCTCGGTCAGTCAGTGAGTCAGTCAGTCAGTATTAGTCAGTCAGTGAGTCAGTCTGTCAGTCAGGCAGTATCAGTCAGGCAGTAAGACTCCGCTCGACAGAACTCCGATAGCCTAATGGCTAGACCGCTGGTCTTCCAAGCGAGTGGCCTGGGTTCGAGTCCCAGCCGGAGCGAATATCTTCAATGTATATATTTCTTTTCTACTTTGAAAATTCTTTTTTTTTTCAATTTCTTTCCTTCGCAATTATTGATTATTTATGTAGGGAAGAAAATTCTGAGTCAGTTTAATTTTTCGACACGAAGATTTCAAAGTGTTTAAATAAACAATTACCAAGGTGCATTTTTTGTTTTTATTATATTTAAAACTCCCACCGACAGAGCTCCCATAGACTAATGGCTAGAGTGTTAGGCTTCCAAGCGAGTGGCCCTGGGTTCGAGTCCCAGCCTGAACGAAAATCTTCAATGTATACTTTTAGTTTCTAATTTGAAATTTCTTCTTCTTTTTTTTTTAATTTTTCTCTTTTGCGAATATTGATTATTTATGTAGGGAGAAAAATTCTGAGTCAGTTTAATTATTCGACCTGTAAATTTCAAAGTGTTTGAATCAATAATTACCAAGGTGCATTTTTTGTTTTTATTATATTTAAGACTTCCATCGACAGAGCTCCGATAGCCTAATGGCTAGACCGTTGGGTTCCTAGCGCGTGGTACTGGGTTCGAGTCCCGGCCGGAAAGGAAATCTTAAATGCAAATATTTTTTTCTAATTTTATAATTCTTTTTTTTTTATTTTTCCCTTTTGCGAAGTCAGTCAGTCAGTCTGACAGTCAATCAGTCAAGCACTCAGTCATTCAGTCTCAGTCAGACAGTCCAGTCAGTCAGTCAGTTAGTCCTTCAGCCAGTCAGTCAAGCAGTCAGTCATTTAGTCTCAGTCAGTCAGTCATTCAGTCAGTCAGTCAGTCAGGCAGTCAGTCAGTCAGTCAGTCGGTCAGTCCTGTGCAGTCAGTTAGTCACTAAAGCAGTCAGTCAGTCTCAGTCAGTCAGTCAGTCAGTCAGTCCAGTCCAGTCTCAGTCAGTCAGTCAGTCAGTCTCGGTCAGTCAGTCAGTCAGTCATTCAGTCAGTCAGTCAGTCAGGCAGTCAGTCAGTCGGTCAGCCTTATTCAGTCAGTCTGTCAGTCAGCCAGTCAGTCAGCCTTATTCAGTCAGTCTGTCAGTCATCCTTATTCAGTCAGTCTGTCAGTCAGTCAGTCGGTCAGTCCTGTCCAGTCAGTTAGTCAGTCAAGCAGTCAGTCAGGTAGTCAAGCAGTCAGTCAGTCAGTGTCAGTCAGTCATTTAGGCATTCAGTCAGTCAGTGAAATAGCCAGTCAGAGAGTCAAGCAGTCAGTCAGTCAGTCTCAGTCAGTCAGTTAGTCAGTCAGTCAGTCAGTCAGTCAGTCAGTCAGTCCAGTCTCAGTCAGTCAGGCAGTTAGTCAGTCAGTCTCGGTCAGTCAGTGAGTCTGTCAGTCAGTATCAGTCAGTCAGTGAGTCAGTCTGTCAGTCAGGCAGTATCAGTCAGGCAGTAAGACTCCGCTCGACAGAACTCCGATAGCCTAATGGCTAGACCGCTGGTCTTCCAAGCGAGTGGCCTGGGTTCGAGTCCCAGCCGGAGCGAATATCTTCAAATATATATATTTCTTTTCTAATTTGAAAATTCTTCTTCTTTTTTTTTTTAATTTTTCTCTTTTGCGAATATTGATTATTTATGTAGGGAAGAAAATTCTGAGTCAGTTTAATTTTTCGACACGAAGATTTCAAAGTGTTTAAATAAACAATTACCAAGGTGCATTTTTTGTTTTTATTATATTTAAAACTCCCACCGACAGAGCTCCCATAGACTAATGGCTAGAGTGTTAGGCTTCCAAGCGAGTGGCCCTGGGTTCGAGTCCCAGCCTGAACGAAAATCTTCAATGTATACTTTTAGTTTCTAATTTGAAATTTCTTCTTCTTTTTTTTTAATTTTTCTCTTTTGCGAATATTGATTATTTATGTAGGGAGAAAAATTCTGAGTCAGTTTAATTATTCGACCTGTAAATTTCAAAGTGTTTGAATCAATACATTTTTTGTTTTTATTATATTTAAGACTTCCATCGACAGAACTCCGATAGCCTAATGGCTAGACCGTTGGGTTCCAAGCGCGTGGTACTGGGTTCGAGTCCCGGCCGGAACGAAAATCTTCCATGTATATATTTCTCTTCTAATTTGAAGATTCTTTTTTTTTTCAATTTCTTTCTTTTGCAAATATGGATTATTTATGTACGGAAGAAAATTCTGAGTCAGTTTAATCATTCGACCTTTAGATTTCAAAGATTTTAGATCAATAATTACTAAGGTGCATTTTTTGTTTTTATTATAATTAAGACACCGATCAACAGAGATCCGATAGTATATTGGCGAGAGCGTTGGGCTTCCATGAGTGTCGCCATGGGTTCAAATCCCAGCCGGAAAGGAAATCTTAAATGCAAATATTTTTTCTAATTTTATAATTCTTTTTTTTTATTTTTCCCTTTTGCGAAGTCAGTCAGTCAGTCTGACAGTCAATCAGTCAAGCACTCAGTCATTCAGTCTCAGTCAGTCAGTCCAGTCAGTCAGTCACTCAGTCAGTCAGTTAGTCCTTCAGCCAGTCAGTCAAGCAGTCAGTCATTTAGTCACAGTCAGTCAGTCATTCAGTCAGTCAGTCAGTCAGGCAGTCAGTCAGTCAGTCAGTCGGTCAGTCCTGTGCAGTCAGTTAGTCACTAAAGCAGTCAGTCCGTCTCAGTCAGTCAGTCAGTCAGTCAGTCCAGTCCAGTCTCAGTCAGTCAGTCAGTCAGTCTCGGTCAGTCAGTCAGTCAGTCATTCAGTCAGTCAGTCAGTCAGGCAGTCAGTCAGTCGGTCAGCCTTATTCAGTCAGTCTGTCAGTCAGTCAGTCAGTCAGCCTTATTCAGTCAGTCTGTCAGTCATCCTTATTCAGTCAGTCTGTCAGTCAGTCAGTCGGTCAGTCCTGTCCAGTCAGTTTGTCAGTCAAGCAGTCAGTCAGGCAGTCAAGCAGTCAGTCAGTCAGTGTCAGTCAGTCATTTAGTCATTCAGTCAGTCAGTGAAGTAGCCAGTCAGAGAGTCAAGCAGTCAGTCAGTCAGTCTCAGTCAGTCAGTTAGTCAGTCAGTCAGTCAGTCAGTCAGTCAGTCCAGTCTCAGTCAGTCAGGCAGTTAGTCAGTCAGTCTCGGTCAGTCAGTGAGTCAGTCAGTCAGTATTAGTCAGTCAGTGAGTCAGTCTGTCAGTCAGGCAGTATCAGTCAGGCAGTAAGACTCCGCTCGACAGAACTCCGATAGCCTAATGGCTAGACCGCTGGTCTTCCAAGCGAGTGGCCTGGGTTCGAGTCCCAGCCGGAGCGAATATCTTCAATGTATATATTTCTTTTCTACTTTGAAAATTCTTTTTTTTTTCAATTTCTTTCCTTCGCAATTATTGATTATTTATGTAGGGAAGAAAATTCTGAGTCAGTTTAATTTTTCGACACGAAGATTTCAAAGTGTTTAAATAAACAATTACCAAGGTGCATTTTTTGTTTTTATTATATTTAAAACTCCCATCGACAGAGCTCCCATAGACTAATGGCTAGAGTGTTAGGCTTCCAAGCGAGTGGCCCTGGGTTCGAGTCCCAGCGTGAACGAAAATCTTCAATGTATACTTTTAGATTCTAATTTGAAATTTCTTCTTCTTTTTTTTTTTAATTTTTCTCTTTTGCGAATATTGATTATTTATGTAGGGAGAAAAATTCTGAGTCAGTTTAATTATTCGACCTGTAAATTTCAAAGTGTTTGAATCAATAATTACCAAGGTGCATTTTTTGCTTTTATTATATTTAAGACTTCCATCGACAGAGCTCCGATAGCCTAATGGCTAGACCGTTGGGTTCCAAGCGCGTGGTACTGGGTTCGAGTCCCGGCCGGAAGGAAAATCTTCCATGTATATATTTCTCTTCTAATTTGAAGATTCTTTTTTTTTTCAATTTCTTTCTTTTGCAAATATGGATTATTTATGTACGGAAGAAAATTCTGAGTCAGTTTAATCATTCGACCTTTAGATTTCAAAGATTTTAGATCAATAATTACTAAGGTGCATTTTTTGTTTTTATTATAATTAAGACACCGATCAACAGAGATCCGATAGTATATTGGCGAGAGCGTTGGGCTTCCATGAGTGTCGCCCTGGGTTCAAATCCCAGCCGGAAAGGAAATCTTAAATGCAAATATTTTTTTCTAATTTTATAATTCTTTTTTTTTTATTTTTCCCTTTTGCGAAGTCAGTCAGTCAGTCTGACAGTCAATCAGTCAAGCACTCAGTCATTCAGTCTCAGTCAGTCAGTCCAGTCAGTCAGTCACTCAGTCAGTCAGTTAGTCCTTCAGCCAGTCAGTCAAGCAGTCAGTCATTTAGTCTCAGTCAGTCAGTCATTCAGTCAGTCAGTCAGTCAGGCAGTCAGTCAGTCAGTCAGTCAGTCAGGCAGTCAGTCAGTCAGTCAGTCGGTCAGTCCTGTGCAGTCAGTTAGTCACTAAAGCAGTCAGTCAGTCTCAGTCAGTCAGTCAGTCAGTCAGTCCAGTCCAGTCTCAGTCAGTCAGTCAGTCAGTCTCGGTCAGTCAGTCAGTCAGGCAGTCAGTCAGTCGGTCAGCCTTATTCAGTCAGTCTGTCAGTCAGTCAGTCAGTCAGCCTTATTCAGTCAGTCTGTCAGTCATCCTTATTCAGACAGTCGGTCAGTCCTGTCCAGTCAGTTTGTCAGTCAAGCAGTCAGTCAGGTAGTCAAGCAGTCAGTCAGTCAGTGTCAGTCAGTCATTTAGTCATTCAATCAGTCAGTGAAATAGCCAGTCAGAGAGTCAAGCAGTCAGTCAGTCAGTCTCAGTCAGTCAGTTAGTCAGTCAGTCAGTCAGTCAGTCAGTCAGTCCAGTCTCAGTCAGTCAGGCAGTTAGTCAGTCAGTCTCGGTCAGTCAGTGAGTCAGTCAGTCAGTATCAGTCAGTCAGTGAGTCAGTCTGTCAGGCAGTATCAGTCAGGCAGTAAGACTCCGCTCGACAGAACTCCGATAGCCTAATGGCTAGACCGCTGGTCTTCCAAGCGAGTGGCCTGGGTTCGAGTCCCAGCCGGAGCGAATATCTTCAATGTATATATTTCTTTTCTAATTTGAAAATTCTTTTTTTTTCAATTTCTTTCCTTTGCAATTATTGATTATTTATGTAGGGAAGAAAATTCTGAGTCAGTTTAATTTTTCGACACGAAGATTTCAAAGTGTTTAAATAAACAATTACCAAGGTGCATTTTTTGTTTTTATTATATTTAAAACTCCCACCGACAGAGCTCCCATAGACTAATGGCTAGAGTGTTAGGCTTCCAAGCGAGTGGCCCTGGGTTCGAGTCCCAGCCTGAACGAAAATCTTCAATGTATACTTTTAGTTTCTAATTTGAAATTTCTTCTTCTTTTTTTTTAATTTTTCTCTTTTGCGAATATTGATTATTTATGTAGGGAGAAAAATTCTGAGTCAGTTTAATTATTCGACCTGTAAATTTCAAAGTGTTTGAATCAATAATTACCGAGGTGCATTTTTTGTTTTTATTATATTTAAGACTTCCATCGACAGAGCTCCGATAGCCTAATGGCTAGACCGTTGGGTTCCAAGCGCGTGGTACTGGGTTCGAGTCCCGGCCGGAACGAAAATCTTCCATGTATATATTTCTCTTCTAATTTGAAGATTCTTTTTTTTTCAATTTCTTTCTTTTGCAAATATGGATTATTTATGTACGGAAGAAAATTCTGAGTCAGTTTAATCATTCGACCTTTAGATTTCAAAGATTTTAGATCAATAATTACTAAGGTGCATTTTTTGTTTTTATTATAATTAAGACACCGATCAACAGAGATCCGATAGTATATTGGCGAGAGCGTTGGGCTTCCATGAGTGTCGCCCTGGGTTCAAATCCCAGCCGGAAAGGAAATCTTAAATGCAAATATTTTTTTCTAATTTTATTATTCTTTTTTTTTATTTTTCCCTTTTGCGAAGTCAGTCAGTCAGTCTGACAGTCAATCAGTCAAGCACTCAGTCATTCAGTCTCAGTCAGTCAGTCACTCAGTCAGTCAGTTAGTCCTTCAGCCAGTCAGTCAAGCAGTCAGTCATTTAGTCTCAGTCAGTCAGTCATTCAGTCAGTCAGTCAGTCAGGCAGTCAGTCAGTCGGTCAGCCTTATTCAGTCAGTCTGTCAGTCAGTCAGCCAGTCAGCCTTATTCAGTCAGTCTGTCAGTCATCCTTATTCAGTCAGTCTGTCAGTCAGTCAGTCGGTCTGTCCTGTCCAGTCAGTTAGTCAGTCAAGCAGTCAGTCAGGTAGTCAAGCAGTCAGTCAGTCAGTGTCAGTCAGTCATTTAGTCATTCAGTCAGTCAGTGAAATAGCCAGTCAGAGAGTCAAGCAGTCAGTCAGTCAGTCTCAGTCAGTCAGTTAGTCAGTCAGTCAGTCAGTCAGTCAGTCCAGTCTCAGTCAGTCAGGCAGTTAGTCAGTCAGTCTCGGTCAGTCAGTGAGTCAGTCAGTCAGTATCAGTCAGTCAGTGAGTCAGTCTGTCAGTCAGGCAGTATCAGTCAGGCAGTAAGACTCCGCTCGACATAACTCCGATAGCCTAATGGCTAGACCGCTGGTCTTCCAAGCGAGTGGCCTCGGTTCGAGTCCCAGCCGGAGCGAATATCTTCAATGTATATATTTCTTTTCTAATTTGAAAATTCTTTTTTTTTTCAATTTCTTTCCTTTGCAATTATTGATTATTTATGTAGGGAAGAAAATTCTGAGTCAGTTTAATTTTTCGACACGAAGATTTCAAAGTGTTTAAATAAACAATTACCAAGGTGCATTTTTTGTTTTTATTATATTTAAAACTCCCACCGACAGAGCTCCCATAGACTAATGGCTAGAGTGTTATGCTTCCAAGCGAGTTGCCCTGGGTTCGAGTCCCAGCCTGAACGAAAATCTTCAATGTATACTTTTAGTTTCTAATTTGAAATTTCTTCTTCTTTTTTTTTTAATTTTTCTCTTTTGCGAATATTGATTATTTATGTAGGGAGAAAAATTCTGAGTCAGTTTAATTATTCGACCTGTAAATTTCAAAGTGTTTGAATCAATAATTACCAAGGTGCATTTTTTGTTTTTATTATATTTAAGACTTCCATCGACAGAGCTCCGATAGCCTAATGGCTAGACCGTTGGGTTCCTAGCGCGTGGTACTGGGTTCGAGTCCCGGCCGGAAAGGAAATCTTAAATGCAAATATTTTTTTCTAATTTTATAATTCTTTTTTTTTTATTTTTCCCTTTTGCGAAGTCAGTCAGTCAGTCTGACAGTCAATCAGTCAAGCACTCAGTCATTCAGTCTCAGTCAGACAGTCCAGTCAGTCAGTCAGTTAGTCCTTCAGCCAGTCAGTCAAGCAGTCAGTCATTTAGTCTCAGTCAGTCAGTCATTCAGTCAGTCAGTCAGTCAGGCAGTCAGTCAGTCAGTCAGTCGGTCAGTCCTGTGCAGTCAGTTAGTCACTAAAGCAGTCAGTCAGTCTCAGTCAGTCAGTCAGTCAGTCAGTCCAGTCCAGTCTCAGTCAGTCAGTCAGTCAGTCTCGGTCAGTCAGTCAGTCAGTCATTCAGTCAGTCAGTCAGTCAGGCAGTCAGTCAGTCGGTCAGCCTTATTCAGTCAGTCTGTCAGTCAGCCAGTCAGTCAGCCTTATTCAGTCAGTCTGTCAGTCATCCTTATTCAGTCAGTCTGTCAGTCAGTCAGTCGGTCAGTCCTGTCCAGTCAGTTAGTCAGTCAAGCAGTCAGTCAGGTAGTCAAGCAGTCAGTCAGTCAGTGTCAGTCAGTCATTTAGTCATTCAGTCAGTCAGTGAAATAGCCAGTCAGAGAGTCAAGCAGTCAGTCAGTCAGTCTCAGTCAGTCAGTTAGTCAGTCAGTCAGTCAGTCAGTCAGTCCAGTCTCAGTCAGTCAGGCAGTTAGTCAGTCAGTCTCGGTCAGTCAGTGAGTCAGTCAGTCAGTATCAGTCAGTCAGTGAGTCAGTCTGTCAGTCAGGCAGTATCAGTCAGGCAGTAAGACTCCGCTCGACATAACTCCGATAGCCTAATGGCTAGACCGCTGGTCTTCCAAGCGAGTGGCCTCGGTTCGAGTCCCAGCCGGAGCGAATATCTTCAATGTATATATTTCTTTTCTAATTTGAAAATTCTTTTTTTTTTCAATTTCTTTCCTTTGCAATTATTGATTATTTATGTAGGGAAGAAAATTCTGAGTCAGTTTAATTTTTCGACACGAAGATTTCAAAGTGTTTAAATAAACAATTACCAAGGTGCATTTTTTGTTTTTATTATATTTAAAACTCCCACCGACAGAGCTCCCATAGACTAATGGCTAGAGTGTTATGCTTCCAAGCGAGTTGCCCTGGGTTCGAGTCCCAGCCTGAACGAAAATCTTCAATGTATACTTTTAGTTTCTAATTTGAAATTTCTTCTTCTTTTTTTTTTAATTTTTCTCTTTTGCGAATATTGATTATTTATGTAGGGAGAAAAATTCTGAGTCAGTTTAATTATTCGACCTGTAAATTTCAAAGTGTTTGAATCAATAATTACCAAGGTGCATTTTTTGTTTTTATTATATTTAAGACTTCCATCGACAGAGCTCCGATAGCCTAATGGCTAGACCGTTGGGTTCCTAGCGCGTGGTACTGGGTTCGAGTCCCGGCCGGAAAGGAAATCTTAAATGCAAATATTTTTTTCTAATTTTATAATTCTTTTTTTTTTATTTTTCCCTTTTGCGAAGTCAGTCAGTCAGTCTGACAGTCAATCAGTCAAGCACTCAGTCATTCAGTCTCAGTCAGACAGTCCAGTCAGTCAGTCAGTTAGTCCTTCAGCCAGTCAGTCAAGCAGTCAGTCATTTAGTCTCAGTCAGTCAGTCATTCAGTCAGTCAGTCAGTCAGGCAGTCAGTCAGTCAGTCAGTCGGTCAGTCCTGTGCAGTCAGTTAGTCACTAAAGCAGTCAGTCAGTCTCAGTCAGTCAGTCAGTCAGTCAGTCCAGTCCAGTCTCAGTCAGTCAGTCAGTCAGTCTCGGTCAGTCAGTCAGTCAGTCATTCAGTCAGTCAGTCAGTCAGGCAGTCAGTCAGTCGGTCAGCCTTATTCAGTCAGTCAGTCAGTCAGGCAGTCAGTCAGTCGGTCAGCCTTATTCAGTCAGTCTGTCAGTCAGCCAGTCAGTCAGCCTTATTCAGTCAGTCTGTCAGTCATCCTTATTCAGTCAGTCTGTCAGTCAGTCAGTCGGTCAGTCCTGTCCAGTCAGTTAGTCAGTCAAGCAGTCAGTCAGGTAGTCAAGCAGTCAGTCAGTCAGTGTCAGTCAGTCATTTAGTCATTCAGTCAGTCAGTGAAATAGCCAGTCAGAGAGTCAAGCAGTCAGTCAGTCAGTCTCAGTCAGTCAGTTAGTCAGTCAGTCAGTCAGTCAGTCAGTCAGTCCAGTCTCAGTCAGTCAGGCAGTTAGTCAGTCAGTCTCGGTCAGTCAGTGAGTCTGTCAGTCAGTATCAGTCAGTCAGTGAGTCAGTCTGTCAGTCAGGCAGTATCAGTCAGGCAGTAAGACTCCGCTCGACAGAACTCCGATAGCCTAATGGCTAGACCGCTGGTCTTCCAAGCGAGTGGCCTGGGTTCGAGTCCCAGCCGGAGCGAATATCTTCAAATATATATATTTCTTTTCTAATTTGAAAATTCTTCTTCTTTTTTTTTTAATTTTTCTCTTTTGCGAATATTGATTATTTATGTAGGGAAGAAAATTCTGAGTCAGTTTAATTTTTCGACACGAAGATTTCAAAGTGTTTAAATAAACAATTACCAAGGTGCATTTTTTGTTTTTATTATATTTAAAACTCCCACCGACAGAGCTCCCATAGACTAATGGCTAGAGTGTTAGGCTTCCAAGCGAGTGGCCCTGGGTTCGAGTCCCAGCCTGAACGAAAATCTTCAATGTATACTTTTAGTTTCTAATTTGAAATTTCTTCTTCTTTTTTTTTAATTTTTCTCTTTTGCGAATATTGATTATTTATGTAGGGAGAAAAATTCTGAGTCAGTTTAATTATTCGACCTGTAAATTTCAAAGTGTTTGAATCAATACATTTTTTGTTTTTATTATATTTAAGACTTCCATCGACAGAGCTCCGATAGCCTAATGGCTAGACCGTTGGGTTCCAAGCGCGTGGTACTGGGTTCGAGTCCCGGCCGGAACGAAAATCTTCCATGTATATATTTCTCTTCTAATTTGAAGATTCTTTTTTTTTTCAATTTCTTTCTTTTGCAAATATGGATTATTTATGTACGGAAGAAAATTCTGAGTCAGTTTAATCATTCGACCTTTAGATTTCAAAGATTTTAGATCAATAATTACTAAGGTGCATTTTTTGTTTTTATTATAATTAAGACACCGATCAACAGAGATCCGATAGTATATTGGCGAGAGCGTTGGGCTTCCATGAGTGTCGCCATGGGTTCAAATCCCAGCCGGAAAGGAAATCTTAAATGCAAATATTTTTTCTAATTTTATAATTCTTTTTTTTTATTTTTCCCTTTTGCGAAGTCAGTCAGTCAGTCTGACAGTCAATCAGTCAAGCACTCAGTCATTCAGTCTCAGTCAGTCAGTCCAGTCAGTCAGTCACTCAGTCAGTCAGTTAGTCCTTCAGCCAGTCAGTCAAGCAGTCAGTCATTTAGTCACAGTCAGTCAGTCATTCAGTCAGTCAGTCAGTCAGGCAGTCAGTCAGTCAGTCAGTCGGTCAGTCCTGTGCAGTCAGTTAGTCACTAAAGCAGTCAGTCCGTCTCAGTCAGTCAGTCAGTCAGTCAGTCCAGTCCAGTCTCAGTCAGTCAGTCAGTCAGTCTCGGTCAGTCAGTCAGTCAGTCATTCAGTCAGTCAGTCAGTCAGGCAGTCAGTCAGTCGGTCAGCCTTATTCAGTCAGTCTGTCAGTCAGTCAGTCAGTCAGCCTTATTCAGTCAGTCTGTCAGTCATCCTTATTCAGTCAGTCTGTCAGTCAGTCAGTCGGTCAGTCCTGTCCAGTCAGTTTGTCAGTCAAGCAGTCAGTCAGGCAGTCAAGCAGTCAGTCAGTCAGTGTCAGTCAGTCATTTAGTCATTCAGTCAGTCAGTGAAGTAGCCAGTCAGAGAGTCAAGCAGTCAGTCAGTCAGTCTCAGTCAGTCAGTTAGTCAGTCAGTCAGTCAGTCAGTCAGTCAGTCCAGTCTCAGTCAGTCAGGCAGTTAGTCAGTCAGTCTCGGTCAGTCAGTGAGTCAGTCAGTCAGTATTAGTCAGTCAGTGAGTCAGTCTGTCAGTCAGGCAGTATCAGTCAGGCAGTAAGACTCCGCTCGACAGAACTCCGATAGCCTAATGGCTAGACCGCTGGTCTTCCAAGCGAGTGGCCTGGGTTCGAGTCCCAGCCGGAGCGAATATCTTCAATGTATATATTTCTTTTCTACTTTGAAAATTCTTTTTTTTTTCAATTTCTTTCCTTCGCAATTATTGATTATTTATGTAGGGAAGAAAATTCTGAGTCAGTTTAATTTTTCGACACGAAGATTTCAAAGTGTTTAAATAAACAATTACCAAGGTGCATTTTTTGTTTTTATTATATTTAAAACTCCCACCGACAGAGCTCCCATAGACTAATGGCTAGAGTGTTAGGCTTCCAAGCGAGTGGCCCTGGGTTCGAGTCCCAGCGTGAACGAAAATCTTCAATGTATACTTTTAGATTCTAATTTGAAATTTCTTCTTCTTTTTTTTTTAATTTTTCTCTTTTGCGAATATTGATTATTTATGTAGGGAGAAAAATTCTGAGTCAGTTTAATTATTCGACCTGTAAATTTCAAAGTGTTTGAATCAATAATTACCAAGGTGCATTTTTTGCTTTTATTATATTTAAGACTTCCATCGACAGAGCTCCGATAGCCTAATGGCTAGACCGTTGGGTTCCAAGCGCGTGGTACTGGGTTCGAGTCCCGGCCGGAAGGAAAATCTTCCATGTATATATTTCTCTTCTAATTTGAAGATTCTTTTTTTTTTCAATTTCTTTCTTTTGCAAATATGGATTATTTATGTACGGAAGAAAATTCTGAGTCAGTTTAATCATTCGACCTTTAGATTTCAAAGATTTTAGATCAATAATTACTAAGGTGCATTTTTTGTTTTTATTGTAATTAAGACACCGATCAACAGAGATCCGATAGTATATTGGCGAGAGCGTTGGGCTTCCATGAGTGTCGCCCTGGGTTCAAATCCCAGCCGGAAAGGAAATCTTAAATGCAAATATTTTTTTCTAATTTTATAATTCTTTTTTTTTTATTTTTCCCTTTTGCGAAGTCAGTCAGTCAGTCTGACAGTCAATCAGTCAAGCACTCAGTCATTCAGTCTCAGTCAGTCAGTCCAGTCAGTCAGTCACTCAGTCAGTCAGTTAGTCCTTCAGCCAGTCAGTCAAGCAGTCAGTCATTTAGTCTCAGTCAGTCAGTCATTCAGTCAGTCAGTCAGTCAGGCAGTCAGTCAGTCAGTCAGTCGGACAGTCCTGTGCAGTCAGTTAGTCACTAAAGCAGTCAGTCAGTCTCAGTCAGTCAGTCAGTCCAGTCCAGTCTCAGTCAGTCAGTCAGTCAGTCTCGGTCAGTCAGTCAGTCAGTCATTCAGTCAGTCAGTCAGTCAGGCAGTCAGTCAGTCGGTCAGCCTTATTCAGTCAGTCTGTCAGTCAGTCAGTCAGTCAGCCTTATTCAGTCAGCCTTATTCAGTCAGTCTGTCAGTCATCCTTATTCAGTCAGTCTGTCAGTCAGTCAGTCGGTCAGTCCTGTCCAGTCAGTTTGTCAGTCAAGCAGTCAGTCAGGTAGTCAAGCAGTCAGTCAGTCAGTGTCAGTCAGTCATTTAGTCATTCAGTCAGTCAGTGAAATAGCCAGTCAGAGAGTCAAGCAGTCAGTCAGTCAGTCTCAGTCAGTCAGTTAGTCAGTCAGTCAGTCAGTCAGTCAGTCAGTCCAGTCTCAGTCAGTCAGGCAGTTAGTCAGTCAGTCTCGGTCAGTCAGTGAGTCAGTCAGTCAGTATCAGTCAGTCAGTGAGTCAGTCTGTCAGTCAGGCAGTATCAGTCAGGCAGTAAGACTCCGCTCGACAGAACTCCGATAGCCTAATGGCTAGACCGCTGGTCTTCCAAGCGAGTGGCCCTGGGTTCGAGTCCCAGCCTGAACGAAAATCTTCAATGTATACTTTTAGTTTCTAATTTGAAATTTCTTCTTCTTTTTTTTTTAATTTTTCTCTTTTGCGAATATTGATTATTTATGTAGGGAGAAAAATTCTGAGTCAGTTTAATTATTCGACCTGTAAATTTCAAAGTGTTTGAATCAATAATTACCAAGGTGCATTTTTTGTTTTTATTATATTTAAGACTTCCATCGACAGAGCTCCGATAGCCTAATGGCTAGACCGTTGGGTTCCTAGCGCGTGGTACTGGGTTCGAGTCCCGGCCGGAAAGGAAATCTTAAATGCAAATATTTTTTTCTAATTTTATAATTCTTTTTTTTTCCCTTTTGCGAAGTCAGTCAGTCAGTCTGACAGTCAATCAGTCAAGCACTCAGTCATTCAGTCTCAGTCAGACAGTCCAGTCAGTCAGTCAGTTAGTCCTTCAGCCAGTCAGTCAAGCAGTCAGTCATTTAGTCTCAGTCAGTCAGTCATTCAGTCAGTCAGTCAGTCAGGCAGTCAGTCAGTCAGTCAGTCGGTCAGTCCTGTGCAGTCAGTTAGTCACTAAAGCAGTCAGTCCGTCTCAGTCAGTCAGTCAGTCAGTCAGTCAGTCGAGTCCAGTCTCAGTCAGTCAGTCAGTCAGTCTCGGTCAGTCAGTCAGTCAGTCATTCAGTCAGTCAGTCAGTCAGGCAGTCAGTCAGTCGGTCAGCCTTATTCAGTCAGTCTGTCAGTCAGTCAGTCAGTCAGCCTTATTCAGTCAGTCTGTCAGTCATCCTTATTCAGTCAGTCTGTCAGTCAGTCAGTCGGTCAGTCCTGTCCAGTCAGTTTGTCAGTCAAGCAGTCAGTCAGGCAGTCAAGCAGTCAGTCAGTCAGTGTCAGTCAGTCATTTAGTCATTCAGTCAGTCAGTGAAATAGCCAGTCAGAGAGTCAAGCAGTCAGTCAGTCAGTCTCAGTCAGTCAGTTAGTCAGTCAGTCAGTCAGTCAGTCAGTCAGTCCAGTCTCAGTCAGTCAGGCAGTTAGTCAGTCAGTCTCGGTCAGTCAGTGAGTCAGTCAGTCAGTATCAGTCAGTCAGTGAGTCAGTCTGTCAGTCAGGCAGTATCAGTCAGGCAGTAAGACTCCGCTCGACAGAACTCCGATAGCCTAATGGCTAGACCGCTGGTCTTCCAAGCGAGTGGCCTGGGTTCGAGTCCCAGCCGGAGCGAATATCTTCAATGTATATATTTCTTTTCTAATTTGAAAATTCTTTTTTTTTTTCAATTTCTTTCCTTTGCAATTATTGATTATTTATGTAGGGAAGAAAATTCTGAGTCAGTTTAATTTTTCGACACGAAGATTTCAAAGTGTTTAAATAAACAATTACCAAGGTGCATTTTTTGTTTTTATTATATTTAAAACTCCCACCGACAGAGCTCCCATAGACTAATGGCTAGAGTGTTAGGCTTCCAAGCGAGTGGCCCTGGGTTCGAGTCCCAGCCTGAACGAAAATCTTCAATGTATACTTTTAGATTCTAATTTGAAATTTCTTCTTCTTTTTTTTTTTAATTTTTC
This sequence comes from Uloborus diversus, assembly GCF_026930045.1. Classification (NCBI taxonomy): domain Eukaryota; kingdom Metazoa; phylum Arthropoda; class Arachnida; order Araneae; family Uloboridae; genus Uloborus; species Uloborus diversus. The sequence goes on from NW_026558395.1 coordinate 717,351, forward strand.
TCTTTTGCGAATATTGATTATTTATGTAGGGAGAAAAATTCTGAGTCAGTTTAATTATTCGACCTGTAAATTTCAAAGTGTTTGAATCAATAATTACCAAGGTGCATTTTTTGTTTTTATTATATTTAAGACTTCCATCGACAGAGCTCCGATAGCCTAATGGCTAGACCGTTGGGTTCCTAGCGCGTGGTACTGGGTTCGAGTCCCGGCCGGAAAGGAAATCTTAAATGCAAATATTTTTTTCTAATTTTATAATTCTTTTTTTTTTATTTTTCCCTTTTGCGAAGTCAGTCAGTCAGTCTGACAGTCAATCAGTCAAGCACTCAGTCATTCAGTCTCAGTCAGTCAGTCCAGTCAGTCAGTCACTCAGTCAGTCAGTTAGTCCTTCAGCCAGTCAGTCAAGCAGTCAGTCATTTAGTCTCAGTCAGTCAGTCATTCAGTCAGTCAGTCAGTCAGGCAGTCAGTCAGTCAGTCAGTCGGTCAGTCCTGTGCAGTCAGTTAGTCACTAAAGCAGTCAGTCAGTCTCAGTCAGTCAGTCAGTCAGTCAGTCAAGTCCAGTCTCAGTCAGTCAGTCAGTCAGTCCAGTCAGTCTCAGTCAGTCAGTCAGTCAGTCAGTCAGTCCAGTCAGTCAGTCAGTCAGTCAGTCAGTCAGTCAGTCAGTCAGTCAGTCAGTCAGGCAGTCAGTCAGTCGGTCAGCCTTATTCAGTCAGTCTGTCAGTCAGTCAGTCAGTCAGCCTTATTCAGTCAGTCTGTCAGTCATCCTTATTCAGTCAGACTGTCAGTCAGTCAGTCGGTCAGTCCTGTCCAGTCAGTTAGTCAGTCAAGCAGTCAGTCAGGTAGTCAAGCAGTCAGTCAGTCAGTGTCAGTCAGTCATTTAGTCATTCAGTCAGTCAGTGAAATAGCCAGTCAGAGAGTCAAGCAGTCAGTCAGTCAGTCTCAGTCAGTCAGTTAGTCAGTCAGTCAGTCAGTCAGTCAGTCAGTCAGTCAGTCAGTCCAGTCTCAGTCAGTCAGGCAGTTAGTCAGTCAGTCTCGGTCAGTCAGTGAGTCAGTCAGTCAGTATCAGTCAGTCAGTGAGTCAGTCTGTCAGTCAGGCAGTATCAGTCAGGCAGTAAGACTCCGCTCGACAGAACTCCGATAGCCTAATGGCTAGACCGCTGGTCTTCCAAGCGAGTGGCCTGGGTTCGAGTCCCAGCCGGAGCGAATATCTTCAATGTATATATTTCTTTTCTAATTTGAAAATTCTTTTTTTTTTCAATTTCTTTCCTTTGCAATTATTGATTATTTATGTAGGGAAGAAAATTCTGAGTCAGTTTAATTTTTCGACACGAAGATTTCAAAGTCTTTAAATAAACAATTACCAAGGTGCATTTTTTGTTTTTATTATATTTAACCCTTAAAGCGGCCGTGACGTAAAATTCCTTCACCCAGCGATGTATCGAAGAGCGGCCGTGTCGGAAAATTTCGCCATGAAAATTCTGCTTCGAGAACGGCTGCGGCGTAAAATTCTGCCACCTGAAAGCTACTCTAAAAACGGCAGCGACGTAAAATTCTGACTGTGCTTTCCCCTGTTCCAAATTTCGTGAGGGACAGCCGCTGACCAAGGGGGTGTTTATCTTTCTATTCACTGAAGGGGTGTTGAGAGCTGACACTGTGGGGTGCTGACTCTCTTTTTCAGTCAGTGATATTTGAAATCGACGGACAACAGTTTTGTGTTCACAAATGTTCGATTTAACTATTTTTATTACCACAATTATTTTCTATTCGTTGTTACTTTATACATAGTTTCGAAGTTTGCTATTATTTTATTAAATTATTGTTTCAGTTGTTTAACGTACCATCGTCGAACATATCTGGATCAAAAGGGGGCTGATATGGTTCGGGAGGGGGAGGGGCTGATCTTCATTTCCCCCTTCTTAGTTTAGCTTATGCACCAGATTACGTTGAACTATGCATATGTTTCTCGAAAAACTATGTAAGTTAATTAATGAACTAAAAAATGTTTTTTTTTTCACTGGAATTTTTATACAAAAAGTACACCACCTTTAAGCATCGAATTTCTTTGTTACATTTCGTTTCATTCAAACTGAAACAAAGCTGATTGCTGTCGAAATAAGTAAACCGTTTCGCATGTACAATGACGATCGTTACTGTTGAAATTTCCAAATGGGCTTAATCTTTTATTTAACGATTCTGGTAAATAAACAGAAACGTATTTAAAAATAAAAATATTTTAGAATTTAAAATAGTAAAAATATTTTCTGTAAAATATTCCTGCTGCAGATTTGTTGCCGATGTTTTTATCATTTTACAGTTCTTTTAATACAACGGATTAATTTCCCATGTCATTTAGGAAAGAATAAAATACTTTGAAAATTGATTTGTGTTCTGGACCGCTGGCCTTCGAGGCTAGAACCTTGGTCAGCCACTACATTTTCTGAAACAATTTTGCCGAGTTTTCAGTTTAGTTGGGGGGGGGGGACTGATGTTCAGGCCCAGTTCTAATTTTTATCATACTCAGACCGCTTGGTGTTATCTATGAATAAAAGCGACAGTTGGGGCAACGGCTAGTAAAAACTGGCCGCATAAAAAAAAAAAATGCTATATCAAGGCGTACATAACGGTAACTTTGGTTCACAAAGTTATTTTTACTCATATTACCGATCACGGATTATTATTTAGTTTGTATATATCCAAACTTCTCCCAGACTTTCAGTTAAATATTAAAGTCAAATATTATGTTAAATTTAACCTTGTCTCATTACAAAAATATGGATATATATGTGACTAAATCCAAGAACAGAAATATAGTTGAATCTCCATAGTTCAAGATGAATGGGGCTGGGTCTACCTCGAAATATCTAAAACACGAATTATTAAAGTCAGAACTTCATTAAATAAGATAAAAAGCTGTAAAAAAATTTTTAATATCCATGTGAACTATTATAATTTTTTTTTGCATGAAAAATGCATTAAAATATTCTAACATTTAATATTACTGATAGTAGATTACATTGTGTAAAGAAAAATCCAGGGCTCCATGAAAAAAGTAAACATTAATAAGGGTTCCACCTCTACTCATCAAAAAAAAAAAAAAAAAAAATCAAGCAACGCTGTCTTAGAATGAAGATATGACTTAATGAGTGCCCACAGAAATGGTTGCCACTTGTTACTATTTTTTATTAAAAATTACATTTATAAAAAATTAGGAGGTTCGAGTTCTCATGTAAATGTTTCAATTCATGTAAATGTTACACAGGGCCCCAGATATGCTTTTTCTAGTATTCGCTTTCAATTTTTGTCTTCTTCTCTTTTTCTTTTTTCCTATATAATCGAAAAAGGAGCTTCAATGAATGATTATTTATCAAAGCTAAATGCTTATTTATTATATATGAATTATTTTGCGATGCAGGTCATCTATGTGCAAGATTTATTCAAGATTTATTGGCATGTATTTATTAACAATATATAAATTTCAATATTTTTATCGTGAGGAGGGGAGTCATTTTTCATTTTTCTTCTGGGGGACAAAACCACTTGAGTCGGCCCTGCTCCAAAATACGTGAACCTTTCATTGGAAATTTTTGCTTTACTAGTATGGATACCTTTAATTGCACGATCTTAATTGTTTTTCATATTCAACATTTAACAATTAAAAAAAAAATAGAGATAGGATTCTCAAAGTGGGTTGCTGTGGTACCCTATGGTGCCGTAGCGAGAGGTTTTAGTGGTGTGAAAATGGTGGTATCAAAATGGTGGCTTGATATTGAAATGTTAAAAGCTTGGTTGATAGTCCAGTCTCAGCTTCGCGCCATTTCCTACCCCAAGGACACCTTGCGTGGTATATCTGACCCTGACACTTGCACCCCATAACGCCATAGCAAACGAGCTAGAGTACTCCATTGTTTCGTTTGCAAGACGAAACGAGAAAGGGGAAGTCCTCGGTATTGTCCTTCCACATGAATGCAGATCCCTTGAGCATCAGAAGGGGGAAATCTTATTTTCAAGTTCTTTTCATAAAAAACAGTGATTCAGCTGACTGATAAGAACATGTGCATTCAATAAAGTCAAACAACGAACTAAGATATGCTTTGGAGAGTGAGCAAAACTCATCCTTACATTACTGGAATTATAATATTTGTAGAACTTTGTTTTTCATAAAGAAAGAGTCATTGTTTTCACTTGAAAACCAATTTTTAAATAAGTACTGAAACATCACATTCTTAGACATATATTTTTGAACCTTATGTTACTATAGGAATTGCGATGCTGAACAAATAGGTGTAACAAATGAAAAACAGAACGGAATAAAGTTAAGCTAATGACTTGGTAAAATATAATTAATGTTATTGGAGTGTATTAATTTTAAATGATATTCTTCAGTAAAACAGAAAGAGCGAAGAGTGGTGCGAAAAAATCAAAACAATTATTTTCGAGTGAATGTAGCACGGAGAAGTTGCGATTGGTGAACGCAACGGTTTAAAAAATAAGTTATTTTCAAATTGCATGCTTTTGACAGCCGAACGAGCCTTAAAAATTCGAAAACGCGGAGAGTTTTGCCGGTTTTTTGGAACTTTTTTCAAAATTTTGAATCTTTTTTTTTTCTTTAAGTGCTATAAACCCTGAAACGTTGCAATTGGTGAACACTTAATTTTTGTAAAAAGATAATGAAATTGAATATTATAATCCAATCCACAACTAAACAAAAAATTCCAAAATGGAAGAATTCCACCATTTTTTCATAATTAAAAAAAAACCCTTCATTTTTATTTTTAAAATACTATAAGACCAGAGAGTTCCAGTTATTGATGAAGAATTGAAGCGGAAAAGAAAATTGAAATCTGATATCAAAAGCCGGTAACGTTCCTGAAAATTTGAAAAATATGCAAAATTTCATCGTTTCTTTGGGATTTTTAACGAACACTTAATGGAATTACCAAAAACCACAATAATTTGCGCATTTACTTTTTTTCAAAATTTAAAAACAAAAAGAAAAACTAGCATTTGATGAAGACGGAATCTTTTTTCTCTTCAATCTTGAAGAAAAGTAGTCTTTCATCTTAAAGTATGCTTTTAACAAAAAACAATAATGTTACTTGTTTTCTATCTTAGGATTTCAATCAATTATTTTTTCAATAGTTTTAAAATGTTATGAAACAGTGAGAAACAAACGTATGTAAGATCCAAAATTTTAAAATTTGGCGATAATCATTAGAAATGGTAGGAGAACCTCTTTTCTGTTTTGGGGCAAGAGATAGAACTCGAAGTTTTGGCTAGTGCTGCTAAACAGCATAGTTTAGAAAAAAATCAATTAAAAGTCTATCTAGAATCTAAAATTTAAACGTGTTTTACTCGAAACTTTAAAAGTCAACTTACATCCCTTCTTACAGCTTCTTGCTGCCTCATATTTTGCAGCTACAAATCTAAATAAATTTACGCTGCACGATGAATATTCACGTTTATATAGTCATGTAAATTATGAAATATAAGAAATGAAAGCATTTTTGACTTCGTTGTTACGTGGTTTTAACAGTGCACGCAGTGAGATGACTGCTATAAATAGGTTTACAGACAAGAAAAACGAATCGAGGGGATAGGGGCTTAGATCACTGAGATGGTCTAAAAAGAATGGGGGTGGCCGCCGGACACCATTGCGGACCCCATTGCGTTCGCCACGATGCTGCCACTGATGAACATTTACGTAAATGTATGACTATATGTTTAATTTCTTTTTTATTAAATTAAAAATTCTTTACTATTGCAAGTTAGTCCTAAAGTAGAAGATGGAGAACTTGAAACACATAACAACCGCCGCTCATGTGAGCTGTTCCGGTATCTTTTTTAAAACATGAATGTTAGGTTATTATTAATTTTCGAGAAAAAAATATTATAATTTATTATTATTTTTTGCACTGTCGATTCAGAAAGTATAGTTAAGTATTTCTTTATTTCTTGTTACTACATAATTAGTCAAGAATTTTGTGCTATAGAACAGACAGGGAGGCCAGATTATACCCATAACAGTCAGAAAACTTTAGCTTCTCCTCAGAATTTTTAGGGAGCCAGAAAATGAATAAAAAACTGTGATTAACAATTACAGTTTCTGCTTTTAAAAGCATTTTTAAAGAGATTGCTAACGTTGCCGCATGCTAAATAAAAATGTTTGGAAGAAATAAATAATAATAAAAGGTGAGGATACATTTAATAAAATGTGGTCACAAGTTATGTTTTCTGGCATAGGATTTGGTTCAACTCTGTTATAATGCTCATTATGTCTTTTTTTTTTTGTGAAGTGTTAAATTTGATTTAAACGCTTTACTACGTTATTCGTCGAGCATTGCAGTACAACATGTGTAATGTACGAAATTTCAATTCGCTGGGAAGGTGGAATAACCTTTATTGAATTCTACTGGATCACTTTTGTAAATATTACTAGTAGCACAAATAAGTTTTGCATCAATGTGCATAGAATTTTCGAAAAATTTCCAAAAGCTAAAAGTGAGGGCCTTGAAATGAGACCGAGTTTTCCCTAATTTTAAAGGCTAATCTAGTCCTGACTACAGGAAATAAAAAGGCACGAAACATTTTAACTAAACACGAAACATTAACAAAAAATCCAGTTTAAAATCATTTAAAAACATTAATAACCTGTGTGAAACCTAATAGCAATGTATAATAAAAATAATCTTAACACAATAAAATATTTCTTAGGCTGTGCAGTCTTATAGGCTCTTTTTCTTTTGTCTCCAGCGATTGGAACAAACTACGAAACTTTCAAATTTAACAGTGAGCATTGTTATGTAATTCATATTTTTTTTTTTTTTTTGTATTTGACACATTACAGTACAATTTAAACTAACAAAGTACTAGTCGGAGGAGTGGAGTCGGAAGGAAAATGTTCGACTCCGACTCCTGGATTTTGAATCGTCCAACTTCGACGCCGGCTTTTTTTTTTTATTTATTTATTTTCAATTCCCTCCCTTCCCTCAAGGGAAAGGATTATATATTTTATCGGATCTTTTTCGGATTCACCGCGCCAAAACTTATTTGAATTTACCGAACACCCTCAAGTTTTTCCTCTCAAGCTACGGGCGCCGGCTTGTTCAAGGAATACATTCCTTTTACTAGTTATTATTTTTATTTGAAAGGGATTACTTTAGGCAACAAATCCGTTTGATGACAGTTGCTATCAGTTAAAGAGAGTACAAAAACAAGCAAACTAGGGGACGGCGTAATAGTTATTACAGAAAGTATGATAAACAATCAAGTCTGCTGGTTGCCAAAGACAGTTCTTTTGTTATTAGTAGGCCTATATACTTGTAATCGAACTAAATTGTGGTAAATTATTTAAAAAATGCAAGGAAAGTCGGTAAATATTATTGAAAAAAAGAAGCCCGGAGTCAGAGTAGGCCTGTTTCGAATGACTCCGACTCCGAATCCTTTACCCCAAAATAATCCTGACTCCGACTCCACAGTCCTGGTATAGGTCACAAACTCTTCAATGTAATTCTTTGAAAGATGATGATTGTTCTCTCTTTTTTTTTTAAAATCATGTTCGTATGTGCCCCAGGCTTGACGATATTCGGCCACAATCGGAGCACATTTGAACAATTGAAGCCTTTTCTTTTTTTTTCAAACACCATAAATTGAATAGATTTTCTTTCAAAATCTCATAAAGATCATGACTCAAAGAAAATACTTCTATCATTAGAACACTTTTGCCCTGAGAAATTCATAACGTTCTTTGAAAAAAAAAAAAAGAAACGAGGAAAAAATTCCCCATAGGTACCTCTTTCACCTATACTCATATGATATTGATTTTTAGTAAGACTGAACTAAACAATTGCTAAGCAAACAATTGAATAGGAATAAACATTTGTAGCGTAGTAGGTACTGAACAAATTTAAATTTTGCATGTGCCCAAACATAAACTATGACTTTTTGAAAAGGAATTTTAATATGTAATTTCTGCAGCAAAACTTGAAGACCGTATTGCGAAATAATATTCCTGAAGTGCGAAAAAAAATTTAGTTCCTACTGCTACAAAATGAAGCAGGCAGCTCGAAATTGAGAACATTCCTTGTTCAGCAAACCACAACAAAACGGAAAAATCCAGATAACGTGTATTTGAATAGATAAAAGGATTCAAATCTCCAAGGAACAGGGCGAGACCAGTGCATTGAACTGTCAATTTGGGTTCCACCTTGATGAGAAAGAAGGGGGGGTTGACAACAAGGTAGCTGGCATTTTCGGAGCACGTGCGTGTGGATGCGATGTTTCCAAATAGAGCAAATTCTTTACAGTGGGTCAGACATTTTTGACTAGTTTAGTGGGAGAGGGACGTTCCACTTTAAGGGTTAAAACTCCCACCGACAGAGCTCCCATAGACTAATGGCTAGAGTGTTAGGCTTCCAAGCGAGTGGCCCTGGGTTCGAGCCCCAGCCTGAACGATAATCTTCAATGTATACTTTTAGTTTCTAATTTGAAATTTCTTCTTCTTTTTTTTTTAATTTTTCTCTTTTGCGAATATTGATTATTTATGTAGGGAGAAAAATTCTGAGTCAGTTTAATTATTCGACCTGTAAATTTCAAAGTGTTTGAATCAATAATTACCAAGGTGCATTTTTTGTTTTTATTATATTTAAGACTTCCATCGACAGAGCTCCGATAGCCTAATGGCTAGACCGTTGGGTTCCTAGCGCGTGGTACTGGGTTCGAGTCCCGGCCGGAAAGGAAATCTTAAATGCAAATATTTTTTTCTAATTTTATAATTCTTTTTATTTTATTTTTCCCTTTTGCGAAGTCAGTCAGTCAGTCTGACAGTCAATCAGTCAAGCACTCAGTCATTCAGTCTCAGTCAGTCAGTCCAGTCAGTCAGTCACTCAGTCAGTCAGTTAGTCCTTCAGCCAGTCAGTCAAGCAGTCAGTCATTTAGTCTCAGTCAGTCAGTCATTCAGTCAGTCAGTCAGTCAGGCAGTCAGTCAGTCAGTCAGTCGGTCAGTCCTGTGCAGTCAGTTAGTCACTAAAGCAGTCAGTCAGTCTCAGTCAGTCAGTCAGTCAGTCAGTCCAGTCCAGTCTCAGTCAGTCAGTCAGTCAGTCATTCAGTCAGTCAGTCAGTCAGGCAGTCAGTCAGTCGGTCAGCCTTATTCAGTCAGTCTGTCAGTCAGTCAGTCAGTCAGCCTTATTCAGTCAGTCTGTCAGTCAGTCAGTCGGTCAGTCCTGTCCAGTCAGTTAGTCAGTCAAGCAGTCAGTCAGGTAGTCAAGCAGTCAGTCAGTCAGTGTCAGTCAGTCATTTAGTCATTCAGTCAGTCAGTGAAATAGCCAGTCAGAGAGTCAAGCAGTCAGTCAGTCAGTCTCAGTCAGTCAGTTAGTCAGTCAGTCAGTCAGTCAGTCAGTCAGTCCAGTCTCAGTCAGTCAGGCAGTTAGTCAGTCAGTCTCGGTCAGTCAGTGAGTCAGTCAGTCAGTATCAGTCAGTCAGTGAGTCAGTCTGTCAGTCAGGCAGTATCAGTCAGGCAGTAAGACTCCGCTCGACAGAACTCCGATAGCCTAATGGCTAGACCGCTGGTCTTCCAAGCGAGTGGCCTGGGTTCGAGTCCCAGCCGGAGCGAATATCTTCAATGTATATATTTCTTTTCTAATTTGAAAATTCTTTTTTTTTTCAATTTCTTTCCTTTGCAATTATTGATTATTTATGTAGGGAAGAAAATTCTGAGTCAGTTTAATTTTTCGACACGAAGATTTCAAAGTGTTTAAATAAACAATTACCAAGGTGCATTTTTTGTTTTTATTATATTTAAAACTCCCACCGACAGAGCTCCCATAGACTAATGGCTAGAGTGGTAGGCTTCCAAGCGAGTGGCCCTGGGTTCGAGTCCCAGCCTGAACGAAAATCTTCAATGTATACTTTTAGTTTCTAATTTGAAATTTCTTCTTCTTTTTTTTTTTAATTTTTCTCTTTTGCGAATATTGATTATTTATGTAGGGAGAAAAATTCTGAGTCAGTTTAATTATTCGACCTGTAAATTTCAAAGTGTTTGAATCAATAATTACCAAGGTGCATTTTTTGTTTTTATTATATTTAAGACTTCCATCGACAGAGCTCCGATAGCCTAATGGCTAGACCGTTGGGATCCAAGCGCGTGGTACTGGGTTCGAGTCCCGGCCGGAACGAAAATCTTCCATGTATATATTTCTCTTCTAATTTGAAGATTCTTTTTTTTTTCAATTTCTTTCTTTTGCAAATATGGATTATTTATGTACGGAAGAAAATTCTGAGTCAGTTTAATCATTCGACCTTTAGATTTCAAAGATTTTAGATCAATAATTACTAAGGTGCATTTTTTGTTTTTATTATAATTAAGACACCGATCAACAGAGATCCGATAGTATATTGGCGAGAGCGTTGGGCTTCCATGAGTGTCGCCCTGGGTTCAAATCCCAGCCGGAAAGGAAATCTTAAATGCAAATATTTTTTTCTAATTTTTTTTTTATTTTTCCCTTTTGCGAAGTCAGTCAGTCAGTCTGAAAGTCAATCAGTCAAGCACTCAGTCATTCAGTCTCAGTCAGTCAGTCCAGTCAGTCAGTCACTCAGTCAGTCAGTTAGTCCTTCAGACAGTCAGTCAAGCAGTCAGTCATTTAGTCTCAGTCAGTCAGTCATTCAGTCAGTCAGTCAGTCAGGCAGTTAGTCAGTCAGTCAGTCGGTCAGTCCTGTGCAGTCAGTTAGTCACTAAAGCAGTCAGTCAGTTTCAGTCAGTCAGTCAGTCAGTCAGTCCAGTCCAGTCCAGTCTCAGTCAGTCAGTCAGTCAGTCTCGGTCAGTCAGTCAGTCAGTCATTCAGTCAGTCAGTCAGTCAGGCAGTCAGTCAGTCGGTCAGCCTTATTCAGTCAGTCTGTCAGTCAGTCAGTCAGCCTTATTCAGTCAGTCTGTCAGTCATCCTTATTCAGTCAGTCTGTCAGTCTGTCAGTCGGTCAGTCCTGTCCAGTCAGTTAGTCAGTCAAGCAGTCAGTCAGGTAGTCAAGCAGTCAGTCAGTCAGTGTCAGTCAGTCATTTAGTCATTCAGTCAGTCAGTGAAATAGCCAGTCAGAGAGTCAAGCAGTCAGTCAGTCAGTCTCAGTCAGTCAGTTAGTCAGTCAGTCAGTCAGTCAGTCAGTCAGTCAGTCCAGTCTCAGTCAGTCTCGGTCAGTCAGTCTCGGTCAGTCAGTGAGTCAGTCAGTCAGTATCAGTCAGTCAGTGAGTCAGTCTGTCAGTCAGGCAGTATCAGTCAGGCAGTAAGACTCCGCTCGACAGAACTCCGATAGCCTAATGGCTAGACCGCTGGTCTTCCAAGCGAGTGGCCTGGGTTCGAGTCCCAGCCGGCGCGAATATCTTCAATGTATATATTTCTTTTCTAATTTGAAAATTCTTTTTTTTTCAATTTCTTTCCTTTGCAATTATTGATTATTTATGTAGGGAAGAAAATTCTGAGTCAGTTTAATTTTTCGACACGAAGATTTCAAAGTGTTTAAATAAACAATTACCAAGGTGCATTTTTTGTTTTTATTATATTTAAAACTCCCACCGACAGAGCTCCCATAGACTAATGGCTAGAGTGTTAGGCTTCCAAGCGAGTGGCCCTGGGTTCGAGTCCCAGCCTGAACGAAAATCTTCAATGTATACTTTTAGTTTCTAATTTGAAATTTCTTCTTCTTTTTTTTTTAAATTTTTCTCTTTTGCGAATATTGATTATTTATGTAGGGAGAAAAATTCTGAGTCAGTTTAATTATTCGACCTGTAAATTTCAAAGTGTTTGAATCAATAATTACCAAGGTGCATTTTTTGTTTTTATTATATTTAAGACTTCCATCGACAGAGCTCCGATAGCCTAATGGCTAGACCGTTGGGTTCCTAGCGCGTGGTAATGGGTTCGAGTCCCGGCCAGAAAGGAAATCTTAAATGCAAATATTTTTTTCTAATTTTATAATTCTTTTTTTTTTTTATTTTTCCCTTTTGCGAAGTCAGTCAGTCAGTCTGACATTCAATCAGTCAAGCACTCAGTCATTCAGTCTCAGTCAGTCAGTCCAGTCAGTCAGTCACTCAGT